>NC_137605.1:52478231-52588231 GCF_963280865.1 Gymnoscopelus braueri
ATGAATATGCATACTTTACCTTCTGTAAAAGTTATGTCAGCAGAATGCAATGATGTCATCAGCAGCGTGAGTGGGCATCGAGCGGGGACATGATGGCAGATGATTTAGCAAATGAATGAATAAGAGCATATGAGTGGAAAAAGCAAGCACACACACACTTAAAAAACGCACACGCACGCACGCACACACACACACACACGCACACGCACACGCACACGCACACACACACACACACACACACACACACACACACACACACACACACGCACACACACACACTTCTCTATCACCATGTATTGTTTGAGAGTGAGTAGTGCAGTGTAGTAGCATGTATGTATATTGGTAGAGTGTTAGTAGAGTCTGTTTGCATTGCAGTGTGTGCAATTGTCTATTGTAGTGTGTGTTAGTGTGTATTGGTGGTTTGTGTTAGTGTGTATAGAGTACCCAAGGCCTGACGTCAAAACCACAGCCCCTGGGTCATGAAGATTTTTGCATATTCAAAAATCCCATAGAGTTTTTTTTCTTTAATCACTGTGTCCCAAAACAAAACAAAAAATTAATTGATATGGGTCATGGATTTTCATCACATTTCTGGGATTCCTTGGTTTTCATGCAATTTTTATATAGTTTGTTAGAGAACTACTTTCATACATAAAGAAAGAAATCGATTGCAACACGACGATGTAGTCTTTAGGTCATTTCTAAGCCTGATAATTGTAGTCCATTTGTAAGCAGCCCTTTTATTTTCTCACTCTTTGGATAAATTAGTGCTTTTGATGCTTGATGCTTCGTAACCACATGAGTAAAATACCCGGACTCATTTCGTTGCTGTCGGGCAGAAACCTCTTATCTCCATATTTTAACTTTTTGTGTTTTTTTCGTAAATGTACTTGATCACTGATCAAACTACAGCGGCACACAAAAGCGAAGCGTTTTGAGCTTGTAGATCTGCTACTTTTGATCATTTTGAATTTGAGTCAGGACTTCAGAATTGTAGTGCGTATCACAGTGTGGTTAGTGTGTATTGCAAATGGTACATTTATGTAGTGGCTTTATCCAAAGTGCATCACATTCACCGACGGTGGAGGGAACCATGCAAGGCAGCAACCTGCTCATCAGGAGCAGTTATGTGTCTTGCTCAAAAGCACTTCGACACAAACATAGGGGGAGCCGGGAATCGAACCGAGAACCTTCCGATGGCTCTACCTCCTGAGGCCACTGCCGCCCTGTGTGTTAGTGTGTGTTAGTTGTACTTCAGTGGTGCGTGCCAGTGTGTATTACAGTGTGCGTATTACTTACGTATGCCCTGTGTCTGGACAGTGTGTGTCTGTGAGAACGGCCCCACGCCCACAGTGTTGATGGCAGCCAACCGCACGCTGTAGGACGTGTACGGTCTGAGGCCAGCGATGACCAGCGGGTCTAATACACACAAACACAAACACACGCGCGCACGCGCACACGCACACGCACACGCACACGCACACGCACACACACACACACACACACACACACACACACACACACACACACAGAAAGAAAACAATCTTGGATGAACCACTTAAGCCTTGTTTTATATTTTGTCCTTCAACAAAGTCCAACGGTCGTAACGGTTTGTGACATTTTGTGACATTATTCAATTTATTTATTGATAATTTTGCCTATACTGGCATACTGACACAAAATAGGGACGCCAGGTTGAAAGGTGGTTAAATCCCATTATCTGATTTATTCATACGTTCATTCATAATCGCTCCTAACGAGGGGTTATATACCTGAGGCCGGGACCACTGTCTCCGCCCATTTGTCTGCTGGGCCCAGCCTGGAGTGCAGGGTGAAGGCTGTGATTGGTGTTCCTCCGCTGATGGGCGGGGTTTGAAGGGAGAAGTAGACTGATGTGGGTCCAGGAGAGACAGACAGAGCGTCAGGAAGTCCAGGCTGAGCTGAGAAGAGAGAAGAACCAACACAGCACTGACTCAGAGGATCTGAACATTACGTGATTGGTTCATTGGTTGGTTCAGGGTTCAAAAGAAATAGGGGGGGGGGGGGGGCACTTTCTTATCAACTTAAGCCCTTGACTATTGTCGCTAATTGTCATATGCAGAATACTTCATTGTGACAATTAGCGAAAATAGCCAATCTATTGGCTATTTTAGCAGATTTACAAGCTCACAACGTGTCAGGATGACACTTGTAAATCTGCTATGAATTAAAAAATGGTGATGAATTTGGGCTAATTTGCCCAACATAGGGATGCCAGGGTGATATAACGTGGTTATCAAATATTTCTAATTAAATTGTTGAATTGTGATCATAATTTTCAAACATAATATCAAACATATCAGACAGTCTAAAGTACATTTCCCATGTATGCATGTAGCCTATTTGAATGTATTTAATTCAGTCTGATCAGAAGCAGCGATAAAACATAACCCCACCGGCCAAAAAAACTGAATGACCAGAGGAGGGATATCAAAAGCAGAGGCATGGACCCCCCTAGACCCGCCCTGAGCACATCAAACCCTGTGCTGTTTGATTGACTGAAGGAGTGAGTGATTGATCATGAACCTGATGAATATTTTCTTACTTTTCAGTCTGATATCCCTAGAAGCATTGCCAGAGGGACTGACAGCCATGCAGGAATACAGACCGCCATCAGAGGGCGCTACATCATCAATCATCAACACTCCGTCTAGCACCTGCACTCGGCCTGATGTAGAATCCTGAAACACACACGCGCGCACACACACACACACACACACACACACACACACACACACACACACACACACACACACACACACACACACACACACACACACACACACACACACACACACACACACACACACACACACACACACACACACACACAAGAACAGTTGTTACAGTATGTACGTATTTTATATAACACCTATTTCAACCATGGACAAATGCAAAAGATCAAGATAATTGAAATATTTGATGAGATGTTTATTCATAAGATATTTGGAAGTCCTCCACTGTATCATAACAGGAGAGACATATAGGTCATTTTTATTCCAACCGACCAGTGAGACTGTCTTTATTATCGATTAGCTCAGGGGTCTTCCAACAGGGGGTCCGGGACCCCTAGGGGGTCCTCAGAGTTACTACAGGGGGGCCACCCACCAAATATTTGTATGATAGGAACTTTGTTTTACATTAACCACTTGAACCCTAGCATCTCTATTCTGAGGGAAACATTAGCCAAAAATAGCAGATCTACAAGCTCACAGAGATTGTAGAGTGAAAGGTCAAGTTTACCAAGTATTGATGGTTTAAGTGAGTTAAATGTCTGAAAATGTACATTGACATCAATCCAACACTAATGATAGTGCTGTCAAACAAGTCTATGAAGCTATCTATGAAATCTATGAAAAAGGTTTAATCTGCAACACAATTTTATACAATATGTAGTGGGGGGGGTCCCTGCTTTATCTCTCTTTCAGCTAAGGGGTCCTTGGCCTGATAAACGTTGAAAACCCCTGATCTAGTTGATTGACTCCGCTCTTCATGGGAATGTCACTATTAATAAGAGATACATACATGAGATACATACATGTGTTTTAAAGGCTACACCATGATTATTAATATTATTGTCTCCGCCAGGCCGAAAGGCATGGTGAGAGTATGTCTGTCCGTCCGTCCGTCCGTCCGTCCGTCCGTCCGTCCGTCCGTCCTGTCTGTGTGTGAACAGCTAATCTCGGGCACCGTTGGCCCGGTCGCTCCGAAACTGTGCACACACACTCCCTGGATGCCAATTCAGAACCTCTGCCCCAATTTTTTCACATGGGCCTGTTATAGCGCCACCAGGAGGCCGATTTGTGCAAAACCCTTTTTTTTTACATTACTCCTACATATTTTATCCAAACGTCATGCAAATCGGTACACAGTATCTCTATAGTCATGTGATCAACACAAATCTGTCCGATTTCCCATGTTCCATCCTCATTGCCTATGGTTGGCTTCCAAAGTTTGCAGGATTGGTCCGTTTTGAACAAAAAGCCTCAAACTATGCACGCAGCTTGCGATTTCCGTGAATTTTCACACGCACATTCCCACTAGGCCGAGGAAGAAATGCCACCCTTTTCACATTGGCCTGTTATAGCGCCACCAGCAGGTCTAATTTAGCAAAACACATTTTTGGAACAAAATGCCTCAAATCATGAATGCAGTGTCTGATTGCCGTGAAAGACCTAAGAATAAATGGCACCCTTTTCACATTGGCCTATTATAGCGCCACCAGGAGGCCACAATAACGTACCTGACCTGGCGGAGACCTGTGCTCCGAGGAGCACTTTTTCTAGTTATACATATTTGTTTTAACACTCAGTCTTTCATCTTCATTTCATGGATTTTCTGAACGGGCGTGTCTGAACAGGTCATTTCACATTTTCACCATGGTGATGTCACCATGGGGACCTCATTTTAATAGTCCCGCCCCCTCATTTTCAGTCTCAACCTCCCTTATTGTTTACAACCGGCGCCATTGGCCGTATTCTAATGAGAGCAGGGAAAATATATAATATAAATATTTTTTTAATTCATGGTGTAGCCCCTTTAAACTTTAGACACTGTATTTTTTGGGTTGTAATCGTTTTGTTTATACTGGTATTGTTTGTAAACATTTATGATTGGGTAATAAAGTTCCAAATATTTTCCATCTACAAATTAAACTGATTCAGAGTGCATGTGAACATAGTACTAACATATATTCTCAAATAAATCCTGGACTGGGCCTTCAGCTGTGAAAAGTTAAATAATAATGAATGAATTACAATATTAACGTTTTCAGTGTAATTGCAGTATTGTACTGTACTCGCTGTACTACAGAACAGCATGTGTGTGCGTGTGTGTGCATGTACGTGCGTGTCCTAACCAGCGTTTGTCCGTTCTGCTTGTTGATCCAGCATAGCTGAGGCTGGGGGTGACCCGTCACGTTACAGGTCACAGTCATCCTCTGTCCTTTCAGCACATTCTGTTCCTTCAGGTTCAGGTACACCTCTGGATGCTCTGCAAAACACACACAAGTATTAGAAAGCGTATAATGGCAGTATCATGGTCAGTATCATGGTCAGTATCATGGTCAGTATCATGTCAGTATCATGTCAGTATCATGGTCAGTATCATGTCAGTATCATGTCAGTATCATGGTCAGTATCATGTCAGTATCATGGTCAGTATCATGTCAGTATCATGGTCAGTATCATGTCAGTATCATGGTCAGTATCATGTCAGTATCATGGTCAGTATCATGTCAGTATCATGTCAGTATCATGGTCAGTATCATGTCAGTATCATGGTCAGTATCATGTCAGTATCATGGTCAGTATCATGTCAGTATCATGGTCAGTATCATGTCAGTATCATGGTCAGTATCATCATGTCAGTATCATGGTCAGTTTCATGGTCAGTATCATGGTCAGTATCATGTCAGTATCATGGTCAGTATCATGTCAGTATCATGTTTTATTTACAGTAGGTGATTACTGTTTTCACAGATATATGTACTTTAAGCCTGGCATCCCTATTCCCTATTTTGGGAATGTCATTATAGGCAAAAACTTTCAAATATTTCATTTCTGCTGTCGGCAGAAACCAGCTATGTCCAAAATATTAACTTTTCAGGAAATGAAAAAAAGAAAACATGTTTTTAGAACAACACAACACTGCCTCATCAAAGTGGGCATGGTGACTTTATACATTGGCAGGTACTTGAATGTGTCCTTATATTATCATCTCTTTACCCAAATACAGCTCAAGTGGAGTTAGGAGGCTTTTGCCCATTAATGTGGAGATATTTTTTTCCATCTGACTTCGTCATTCTAATCAATGATGGACAAACCACCTACTGTAACTCCACAAGTTGGTTTGTCCGACAGTTTAAGGATCCAATGGAGTTAGGAGGTTTAGTCAAGCACCTTTTTAATACTTTTCATTGGTTCAATATTTGTAAAACCCACACACAGACGTAAAGTGTGTTCAACAGCACTGATTTATTAAAAATAATTTAAAAGTAGAAAAATAGAGATAGCCGCTTTGTGTGTGTGTGTGTGTGTGTGTGTGTGTGTGTGTGTGTGTGTGTGTGTGTGTGTGTGTGTGTGCGTGCGTGCGTGCGTGCGTGCGTGCGTGCGTGCGCGCGTGCGTGCGTGCGTGCGTATGTGTGCGCGCGTGCACCCCAGGTTGGGAGCCACTGGAACAGAATAAAAAACAGGACCAACCATGGACATGGAGCCTGATGGTAGCACTGCCCTCAGCCACCTTGTTCTTGGCAGTGCAGGCGTACTCTCCATAGTCACGCCTGGACACCGCCTGAATGGTCAGCTCACTGCGGTCCGAGTTAAACTGGTGACGGGAGGGGTCAAAGGTCACTGGCCTGAGAGAGAAGGGAAGCAGAGTGGAGTGAAGTACCCATATATATATATTCACTGTAAAAACGTAGATACCTCATTGGCTGCTGGGTATTTTTTGGGAAGAGATTTTTGAGGGGAAAAAAGGAGCATAGCCCTAGTGTAGAGCCCTGGGGGACCCCCGTCGTCCAACTATAGAGTTTAGGCTGGGTCAAACACAACAATAAGTTGATATGGAGGTCAGGAGGGGAAAGGAGGAAGCAGACGAGCGACGCTACTGGACATTAAGCTGATAAGAAAATCACCAGGAAGTCTCTCATACAGTACACGCTCCTCCAGCGAGCCAGCCAGCCAGCCAGCCAGCCACACACACAACCACACACACACACACACACACACACGCACACACGCACACACGCACAAACGTAGGAGACAGGATGGCATGCTACATTAACACTGCACTGAGTCAGCAACAGAAGTGTAAATATCAATACAGAAAGATTCATTCACCACAAATAAACAGTCCTTTCACCTTTCTCTGTCTCTGCAGTTATTTATATATTTTAGTCTTATTCTTATTCTTATTATACAAGAGAAAGTATATCACATCAATTAAAGGAAAATGATGAATGAAGAATAGCAATCCTTTCCCTAACCACTTTGTAAAAATGTAGCAAAACTTTAATGTAAAACAATTTTCAAAACATTTAAAAAATGTTCAAAGTAGTGGATCGGCTTACGCGAGATCTGCGATTTTCACGTGACACTGACATACGGACAAAGTATAAAATTGTGCTTAAGAAGTTAACATAATAATAGCAATAATGTTTTGTGTCTTACATAGTCCAGGTGATGTTGGGCTGAGGTGAACCATCTACCAAACACAGTAAGGAAACGTTGTTCTGAGCCCCGGACATCACTGTCATCTCCTCCTCCCTCAGACGCACCGTTGGAGCAGCTGCAGACAACAATGCATTATGGTATATTCATATACATGCAGTGGTGGAAAAAGTACTCAAATGTTTTACTTAAGTAAAAGTATCAATACTGCAATGTAGAAGTACTCTGTTACAAGTAAAAGTCTGTCATTCAAAATTTACTTGAGTAAAAGTACAAAAGTATTGGCATCAAAATGCACTTAAAGTACCAAAAGTAAAAGTACTAAAATGTTTGAAAATAGCCGATCTACAAGCTCACTGAGCTTGTAGATCGGCTATTTTCAAATAGTCTAGGTATAAAATAAGGCTAAAGTGGTTAATGTATGTTTTATAATGTACAAATGCATATTTGCAATGTAACTAGTAACTAAAGGTTTCAAATAATTGTAGTGGAGTAAAAGTACAATATTTGCCTCTGAGATGTAGTGGAGTAGAAGTAAAAGTATTGGAAATTGGAAATACTCAAGTAAAGTACAAATACCTCAAAATTGTACTTAAGTACAGTACTTGAGTAAATGTACTTAGTTACTTTCCACCACTGCAACATGTTATGTATGCATTTACATTCATATATCATAATTATGAGCCAGTAGCTCCAGAGGGAGACGGTATTATTTTTGCGTTTACAAGTTTATTGTTTATTTCTGTTTTTTGCTGAATAAAAGCCCCTGGCCATTGTCCAGTGGGGGACTGCAATTCCGGCCTGACTGACTGTGTCTGTGATCCACACTATCCTTCCACCAAACCTTCCTGTTGCCTGCTTGTTATGTTACTGTATATAGCCTACCAATTATTATTTATTCAAACACAGTCTACTCTAGTGCATTGTTTCTTCATTAAGACAGACAGCAGGTCAGGTGGGTTGCACTTCTCTTTCAATTTGGTATTCACAAGGTCACATACACATCAGAAGTGCCCCCCCCCCTCAAGTGTGGTCATCTTGACCATCTGAACAGTCATCAGCTGGATGAAGCTGAAATTGAATTGAATTGGATATGGATTCCCCCCAAAAGGAATTCATTGGGAGAAGTTCATTTATAGTGGATTAGAACCTAGGGAGACGAATTGAGGCACAGAATAGAAGGTTCTGGCTGGGATTCAGTTCATTGCACAATGTCTGCTCTGAAAGAAAGTGTATGGCTCAGTTGTTCAGACAAATGTATATTCTGTTATTAAAGTACGTGTTCAGACATACATGATTGTGTTCAGCTATTAATTAAGCAGTGCTCTGGTTACTGTAGTTGACATTTAAGACAACTTACCATTGATGACCACGGAGATGGGGAGCTGGATAGCGAGTGTGATAGGTCTCCCTTTGATCTTGGCCTGACACGCGTAGCTGCCAGTGTCGTTTCTGGTCGCCCCCCTGATGTGAAGAGAGTTATCAGACGCCTGGCGAACCCGCGGATCCTCTGGGTGGAGACAAGCACAGAGAGAGAGAGAGAGAGAGAGAGAGAGAGAGAGAGAGAGAGAGAGAGAGAGAGAGAGAGAGAGAGAGAGAGAGAGAGAGAGAAAGAAAGAAAGAAAGAAAGAAAGAGAGAAGGGAGACATTCAGACAATATTATGTCTTCACATGAGGCCAGTTCAGTAATGTTTGTACATATGCAGAAAGCCATAGCACTACACAGCTCTCTACTGTTCCACTGGTGTTCAACCAACCACTCTGCTTTAAGGTGTGTTAAATAGTGAAATCAACGACTTGGCAGCTGGTGGATGCAGCTACAAACGTCGGATGTATCTTTGTATCTTCATGTCGCTGGCTTCCATTGAAAATGAATGATAGCGTGTATCTTTTTATCTGCCTGTGTGAACGGACCATTAAGATTTTGTTTAGCAAAATGATGCATATGTGAACAGTTGTCGGTTCAAAGTGTTTGGTTTTAGTTTTTTCCTTTTGGGTATTATGTTGTGTTTTTCTTTTTCTTTTTTTCATTTTATGTGTTGTGTATTGTTTGTTTGTGTGTTATAAAAAAGGAATACAAATTCTAAGTGACAAAAAAAAAGATGTCATGATGATTTCTCACAGCCAGTAAACATACCAAAATCACTTGTTTATTTAGCGTTATGTTTTTTGCACTAAACCCTGTGCCCCACAGTGGAGGCCCATGCAGGCCTTGGACGCTGTCCCTACCAGAAGACAGGATCTCCTTCTGGTCTCTGAACCACTGAACCTCCACGGCCGGCTGGCCAGACACCAGGCATGGAACCACTCCCTCCTGACCCTGCAGGAACTCATGGTAGGTCTGGGTGCTGCCAAATGATGGACCCTCTGAGAGCACACAGACAACGGAGAGGTTAGTCACATTGTGTCACTAAGTGTGTCTCACACAGGCATATAATCACATTTTTTACTTAAGTAGAAGTATCAATAGTGCAATGTGGAAACACGAGTAAAAGTCTGGTGATCAAAATTTACTTGATTAAAAGTGCAAACGTATTGGTATCAAAATATACTTAAAGTACAAAAGTAATAGTATTCATTTGGCAGAATGTCCCATTTCATAAGTATAAAATGTGTAAAAATCTTTTGAAAATAGCCGATCTACAAGCTCACAATGCGTCGCCTATGCAACGCATTGTGAGCTTGTAGATCGGCTATTTTCAAAAAGCCAAAGTTTAAATAGGGCTGAAGTAGTTAACTATGTTTTGTAATAATAATCTAAATCTACAAAGTAACTAGTTACTAAATTCTTCAAATAATTATAGTGGAGTAAAAGTACAATATTTGTCTCTGAGATGTAATGGAGTAGAAATTTGGAAATACTCCGGTAAAGTAAAAGTACCTCAAAATTGTACTTGAGTAAATGTACACAGGCATAGAATTGTGCACAGAATGGGTTCAAACTCACCGTAAACAAATAACGTCATGGTCGCTTCATCTCGGTGTCCACCGTCGTATTCAACCTGACAGGTGTACTTGCCGGCGTCGGACATTTTGATTTTAGTGATCTGCAGCGTCGCCGACGTCTCGTCCAGCTTGTTGACAGTCATCTCCTCCGTGTCGACGTCCTCCCTGTCCTTCTGCCAGGATATCTCCCCCTCTCCATTCACTGGAGGAGATGGAGGGAGGCGAGGGAGGGTGGAAGAGAGGAGAGAAGGAGAGAGGAGAGGAGAGGAGTTGAACTTCTACTGATTCTTTATGACAAGATACAGGAAAGATTCATCTGAACAATAATATTCCTATCATTTCAGTAGTTACTTACCTTTACACAACAAAAGGGTTTCCTCTCCTAACTTCACGTCTGGGTTGCCAATGATGTCTACTTTAGCATCTGGGAGAGGAGAGGGAGAGGAGAGGAGAGGAGAGGAGAGGAGAGGAGAGGAGAGGAGAGGAGGGGTGAACATAATTCAAATAAATGTTTTAAAGTTATGTAATAGCACACCATTTCCCCCTCTTTTTTTCCGCAACTCCTAGACAATCCACTTCATCCACCTTGTCCAACACTTGAAACATTCCTAATACAGATACAGGACATGCTGAGTCAGCCATTTTCGATCCTGCTTGGACCAATAGCTAAGTATGCAGTTTCCATTATTTTATATCCATTCCAATGGGATATTTTTAGACAAACATGATTCGACGAGATTCCATCCATCCATCTTCAACCGCTTATCCGGAGTCGGGTCGCGGGGGCAACAGTTCCAGCAGAGAGCTCCAGACCTTCCTCTCCTGAGCAACATTAGCATCTTCCTCCTGGGGGATCCCGAGGCGTTCCCAGGCCAGTGTGGAGATGTAATCCGCCCATCTGGTCCTTGGTCTGCCCCGGGGTCTCCTCCCAGTGGGACGTGCAGCGAGGACCTCCCTAGGGAGACGCTCGGGAGGCATCCGTACTAGATGCCCGAACCACCTAAGCTGGCTCCTTTCCAAGCGAAGGAGCAGCGACTCTACTCCGAGTCTCTCCCGGGTGACCGAACTTCTCACCCTATCTCTAAGGGAGATGCCAGCCACCCGTCTGAGAAAACTCATTTCGGCCGCTTGTACCCGCGACCTTATTCTTTCGGTCATGACCCACACTTCATGACCATAGGTGAGAGTAGGAACGAAGATTGCTCGGAAGACCGAGAGCTTTGCCTTCTGGCTCAGCTCTCTTTTCGTCACCACAGTGCGGTACAGCGACTGCAATACCGCTCCTGCTGCTCCGATTCTCCGGCTGATCTCCTGCTCCGTCCTCCCCTCACTCGTGAACAAGACCCCGAGATACTTAAACTCCTTCACCTGGGGCAAAGCCTCATTCCCTACCCGGACTGCACAATCCACCGGTTTCCTGCTGAGAACCATGGCCTCAGATTTGGAGATGCTGATTTTCATCCCAGCCGACGCACACTCGACTGCGAACCGATCCAGTGAGAGCTGAAGGTCCCGGACCGATGGTGCCATCAGGACCACATCATCCGCAAAAAGCAGTGACGCAACCCTTAGCTCACCGAACCGTATACCCTCTCCGCCACGACTTCGCCTCGAGATCCTGTCCATGAAAATCACAAACAGGATAGGTGACAAGGCGCAGCCCTGTCTGAGACCAACCCCCACTGGAAAATAATCCGACTTACTGCCGAGCACCCGGACACAGCTCTCGCTTTGGGCGTACAGAGATTGGATGGCCCTCAACAAGGTCCCCCTCACCCCATATTCCCGCAGCACCTCCCACAGAAACTCCCGGGGGACCCGGTCATATGCCTTCTCCAAATCCACAAAACACATGTAGACCGGATATGCATACTCCCAGGCCCTCTCCAGGATCCCTGCCAGAGTAAAGAGTTGGTCAGTTGTTCCACGACCAGGACGGAAACCACATTGCTCCTCTTGAATCTGAGGTTCGACTATCGGCCGGACCCTCCTTTCCAGTACCTTGGCATAAACTTTCCCAGGGAGGCTGAGTAATGTGATACCTCTGTAATTGGCACACAACCTCTGGTCCCCCTTTTTGAAAAGTGGGACCACCACCCCAGTCTGCCACTCCCTCGGTACTGTCCCAGACTTCCACGCGATGTTGCAAAGACGTATCAACCAAGACAGCCCCTCAACACCCAGAGCCTTCAGCATTTCTGGACGAATCTCATCAACCCCCGGAGCTTTGCCACTGTGGAGTTGTTTAACTACCTCAGTGACTTCCTTCCGGGAGATTGACGCCGATCCCCCATCATCCTCAGGCTCTGCTCCTGTCAGGGAGGGTGGGTCTGATGTCATTGGGTTTAGGAGTTCCTCAAAGTGTTCCTTCCACCTCCCTACGACTTCCTCACTTGAAGTCAGCAGAGCCCCATCCTTGCTGTATACAGCTTGGATGGTTCCCCGCTTTCCCCTCCTGAGGTGCCGTATGGTCGTCCAGAACAACTTTGGTGCCGCCCGAAAGTCCTTCTCCATGGATTCCCCGAACTCCTCCCACACCCGCTGCTTAGCCTCCGTCACAGCTGTGGCTGCCGCCCTTCGGGCCTGTCGGTACCTTGCAACTGCCTCTGGAGTCCCCTGGGATATCATACCCCGATAGGCCTCCTTCTTCAGTCGGACGGCTTCCCTGACCACCGCTGTCCACCAGGGTGTTCGAGGGTTACCGCCCCTTGAGGCACCTAAGACCTTCTGACCACAGCTCACAGCCGCAGCTTTAGCAATAGAGGCTTTGAACATTGCCCATTCCTGTTCAATGCCCCCAACCTCCACAGGGATGCCAGAGAAGTCCCGCCGGAGGTGGGAGTTAAATTCCTTCCGAACAGAGGTCTCCTCCAAACGTTCCCAGTTCACCCGCACTACACGCTTGGGTTTGCCAGGTCTGTCCAGAGGCTTCCCCCGCCATCTGAACCAACTCACCACCAGACGAGATTAATCTGTGATAAACTGTGACCAGCTCTTGCTCTTGCTCTACATTTTGGACAGAGAGACAGACTAACCGACTGACCGACCGTCTTTAGCTGCGTGGTTGAAGCAAAGAATTAAAACATGCCTCAGAATTAAAATGTTAGCACATCATTCCAAACCGCATCAACAGCTTGAACACTGTAGCCTGCAATATGTGTCATATATAACACAATGAACGACAGTGTGTTTGTTTACAGAAACCAACCCATAGAATAGACCTATATACAGTATTAGCTCTGGCAGTGTCAATACAGCCATCAGAGCAGTGTGCCAACATGGAGTGTGTTTACAAGCACAGTAATACACCTACTGTATACAATATACAGTAATACACAGTATCTTACAGTGATTAAGGCAATAGCTGGCTATAGAAATGGTCATGTACACACTGTTATCTTAAAAAAAAATATATAAACTACAAAAAGTGCTCCTCGGAGCACAAGTCTCCGCCAGGTCAGGTAGGCTATTGTGGCCTCCTGGTGGCGCTATAATAGGCCAATGTGAAAAGGGTGCCATTTCTTCTTAGGCCTGGCACGGCAATTGGACACTGCATTCATGATTTGAGGCATTCTGTTAAAAAAAAAAAGTTTGCTAAATTAGACCTGCTGGTGGCGCTATAACAGGCCAATGTTAAAAGGGTGGCATTTGTTCCTCAACAAAGTGTGAATGTGCGTGCAAAGTTTGACCGCAATGGGACGCTGCGTTCATGATTTGCGGCATTTTGTTCAGAACAAGCCACTACTGCAAACTTTAGATGTCAATCTTAGCCAATCAGGATGGAATATGAAAAATCAAACACATCCGTCTTGATCACATGACTATAGAGATCATGTGTACCGATTTGCTTGAAATTTGGATAAAATTGGAAGGAGTAATATAAAAAAATTGTTACATAAGTCAGCCTCCTGGTGGCGCTGTAAAGGCAGATGTTAAAAATGCAGGGCAAAGGTTTTTCCTTGACCTCTAGGGAGTGTGCATACAAAGTTTTACACAGATCGGTGCAGTTATAGGTAAAAACACGAATCGGCCTGTTATAGCGCCACCATGAGGCTGATTCTAAAATATTCAAGTGGCATTTCTTCCTCGGCATAGTGGAAATATGCGTGCAAAATTTCACGGGAATTGCATGCTGTGTTCATGATTTGAGGCATTTTGTTCAAAACGGAGCACTCCTGCAAACTTTGGAAGCCATTTTTAGCCAATCAAGATGGAAAATGGAAAATCGGAGAGATCCAAGTTGATCACATGACTATAGAGATACTGTGTACCGATTTGCGTGATGTTTGGATAAAATCTGTATGAGTAATATCCAAAAATGGGTTTTGCACAAATCGGCCTCCTGGTGGCGCTATAACAGGCCCATGTGAAAAATTTGGGGCAGAGGTTCTGAATTGGCATCCAGGGAGTGTGTGTGCACAGTTTCGCAGAGAGCGGGCCAACGGTGCCGGAGATTAGCTGCTCGCAGACAGATGGACACACGGACACACGGACATACGGACGGATGGACACACGGACGGACGGACGGACAGGGGGTAAAACATACTCTCTCGCCATGCCTTTCGGCCTGGCGGAGACAATTAAGAGGGCAATTTTCCCCCCAACATTTATTTGTGCATGGAAATGTTTTGTCATGAGTTAAAAACAAGGGTTATATCCCTAAAAACAGCAATTAATAAATACCATAACCTAATTATTCCCATTAAACAAGGTATTTGTGTACATTAGTGTAATAAATAAGGCTCTCCCCCTGTGTCCTGCACTTGTTACAACTTTGATCCAAGTCAATGAATAAACATTTTATGTATTTATTTCCTGTACAGCTGTCTATTGTCAATTAACACCTCCACATAATGTTACCTGTTTCTGGGATGAACTACTTGAGCTACTAACATCTGGCAACAAAAAATAGTATCCTGCCTCAGTCACTATAGCTAGTTTAACAAACAAGCTAGCTATAGTTTATTCCTCCCACAAACCCCTCCCATCCCCTCTATGAGTCACAGAGTCATTCCTCCTCGGCCCACCACAAAGTCACTTGGACATCCTTTGTGCCAGTAGCCTTCAGACTCCACAACCAAACTTGACTCCCACATGAGAGATTAAGACCTGCGCTGTCCTCTCTGCCCTCTGGGATTACTGATTTCTGCTTTGACTTTGGCAATGTCTGTTCTTTTGGGATTACTGATTCCATCTTTGACTCTGAAGCACTTACATGGACTGCTAGGATGTACACTACAGAACCGTGACAGATGCCTGTCAAAGATTACTGTTGACAGACTTACTTATTCTCTGTGTCGAGCAGAAACTTCATACAGTATATATTTCGTTTTCTTTTCTGTTCTCACCACGAGCTGGTGAGATGAGAACCCAAACGCAGGGCAGCCAGGGTGTTTTAATACAGGAGACAGGTGATCAAGAACATCTCAAAACAAAACATGTGACAAAGTGACTCAACAAGGACTAACTGGGAACAAGACTGATATACACGTGAGGGGTAATTACAAATGAGATACAGCTGGGGCAAACAGACACATAACCAAGAAAACTAGACCAGGGAACACAATACATAGAAATACAAGACCTTGACAGTACAATCAATGAGACAGGTCTGTGACTGTGACACTGACTAAATCTTTTTCTTGACTCATGCTGTGAATTTCCCCACAGGGATCAATTAAGGTTTATCTTAACTTTATACCAAAAACAGTCAATTCAAACTGAAAAAAGGAAGGAAGCGTGGGCAAAATTAGCTCAGTAGGTCAGTTACGAGTAGTGATCCTAGACCATAGATCGCAAGGCATCGTGTTGTGACACTTTATCAGCTTGTAGATCTGCTATTTCTGTATGAAATATAGGGGTTTAAGTCATTCATATCTGTTTTATTGCAGTTTTCCCACAGCAATAAAACGTGATTTTTGCTTCTCAAAACTGAATCACATGGAATTTTAAAACACTTTCAAATGACCAAGTTTAGTTCACTGTTCCAGTACTTACACTACTACTATAAAATAACGTTTTATATTCTATATTTGACTGTATCACTTTATTGACCAAGTATGTTTTCATATACATGTCAAGTTGCTCACAGAGTACATATTAGACATAACCCAACATGATTATGGTAAATACAAATAAAGACATGATAAATATCCACTTGGTCTCTATAGGAACGTTGATTAACTTTGATTGATTACACTGACATCGTATTATATTGATATCACTGCACAATTACTGTACACACCAAAACACAAACTTAATCGTCCATTTAAATGATCTAGAGGACTCACCTGTCACACACGCCACCAGCAGAAGTAACGCTGTCGTTCTCAGGATGAAAGCTGATTGGTCCATTCTCTTTACCTGCCCTACAGGCTGTTTGAGCCCAGGTGATTTCAGTCTCTGAAAAACTGATTGAAATAATCCTGTTTGTGTGAGATGGAACTAAGTAAACACTTCTAACCCCTGATGTGATCTGTCACTTACACACATACACACACATACACTCACTCACACACACACATGCACACACTTAACACACCTGCTGTTGCTGAGCCAACACTTGTAACTGTGACTCACAGCTGCATGGCCAGAGGTTATATAGGGCCTAAGAGAGAGAGAGAGAAAAAGGAGAAAGAGAGAGAGAGAGAAAGAGAGAGAGAGAGAGAGAGAGAGAGAGAGAGACAGACGGACAGAGGACGGTCACTTCACAATCTTGCCTGAGCATCTCTCCCCCTCTGCCGCACCTCCAGTACACACACACACACACACACACACACACACACACACACACACACACACACACACACACACACACACACACACACACACACACACACACACACACACACACACACACACACACACACACACACACACACACACACACGTCAGATGAGACTACATCTCACTAGAATATTCTGATCATTCATGAATCATGACAGCTGATAGAAACGCCAACACAACCCTCTCTTTATTTCTCTCTCTTTATTTCTGTCTCTCTTTCTCTGTCTCTATCTCTCTGTCTCTGTCTCTATCTCTCTGTCTCTGTCTCTGTCTCTGTCTCTGTCTCTTTCTCTCTGTTTCGCTCGAATAATATTTATTTTCAATTTATGTTTATGATCAATTGGTTAATTTAGCTGTTGCACCTAGTGAGATGTTGCTGTTTTTGCACTTGGTGGTTGAGGGGAGACCCTCATGTAGGAGCTACGTGAGGGTAGGTTTCTGAACAGCTGACACTCGCCCCCCCAGCAGACTATTGAACAAGGCCTGACCACCGCCTGTCACCAGGCTGGACTTGGATTTTCCCTTCTCCTTGTGGACCTACCATGTGGAGTTTTACCTGTGGAAGTTACCGCCCTATGCGAGCCTGTCAACCAGGCTGGCCATGGACTTTACCTTTCCTTGTGGACCTACCATGTGGAGTTTTACCTGCAACAGTTACCGTGGACTATACCATTCTTTGTAAACCATGACAATGCACTGATACTCTTAAGCACGTTAACTAATATCATGTACTGTACAATGCATTGATACTCTTTCGCACCTTAACCACTTTAAACCTATCCATCGGTTATTTTAAAATAGACGATCTACAGTACAAGCTCACAACGCATCGCAATGCAGAATCTTGTTTTGGCATCTCTGACACAAAATATTTTCTGTTGGCAAATATATATTTAAAGGTTTGAGAACCACTGTCCTATAATAACATTACGCTATCCTTTCAGATATCACCCACACTTTGAGGCCCTATACTGGTTGAGTCTTGTCTGAAAGGGAGGCCCCCCTCCGGCGTAAACTCAATCTGAATGGATAAGGCAAGGCACTGCAGAATGCAGAACATCATACGTTTATTGATTTATCATTTCCTTAATGTTAACATAGCCATGCGTTCTGGTTTATTTTGTATTTTTTGTTTAATATTTATTTAACCAGGCAGGTCAAAGGTGAACTAAACCACAATTTTGTGAGTTCTCTGCCACCTGAAGGTTAAACACGATTTCACAAAACTGATCTTTAGAACTGATTGTCCTCACTGCAAGTGATCATATTGAATCTGTATATTCTGACATCGCCAAAAACAGCAGATCTACAAGCTAACTGTGAGCTTGTAGATCACATGTCCAGACTGAGACACAAATGTAGAAATCACATTTCAAACCGCCTTGGAATTTTGTTCAAATCTGATAAAATAATAAATAACTAGAAAATGTGCTCCTCGGAGCACAGGTCTCCGCCAGGCGAGTACTGTTCCTGATTAATCCTGTCTTACCTATTTATATTACATATTGTGATGTCACGTGAAGCTTGACCAATGTTAGCTTGGCTGAGACGGACACACACACACACACACGGACGGACAGAGGGTAAAACATACTCTCCACCATGCCTTCGGCCTGGCGGAGACAATAATAATAGTAAATATAGCTGCAAGCAGCGATAACACGGGGCCAGGTTTTGCAGAGAGAAAAAAGAAAGAAGAAACTATAAGTAATTTGCAGAATAAGCCATAGAAGCATAGAACACTCAACTTGAGAGAAAAAAAAGGCAGGCAGGCAGGCAGGCAGGCAGACAGACAGACAGACAGACAGACAGACAGACAGACAGACAGACAGACAGACAGACAGACAGACAGACAGACAGACAGACAGACAGACAGACAGACAGACAG
This sequence comes from Gymnoscopelus braueri, assembly GCF_963280865.1. NCBI lineage: Eukaryota > Metazoa > Chordata > Actinopteri > Myctophiformes > Myctophidae > Gymnoscopelus > Gymnoscopelus braueri. The sequence goes on from NC_137605.1 coordinate 52,497,060, forward strand.
ACAGAGAGACAGACAGAGAGACAGACAGAGAGACAGACAGAGAGACAAAGACAGACACAGAGTGAGAGAGAGACAGACACCGAGACAGAGAGACAGAGAGACAGAGAGACAGACACCGAGACAGAGAGACAGAGAGACAGAGAGACAGACACCGAGACAGAGAGACAGAGAGACAGAGAGACAGACACCGAGACAGAGAGACACAGAGACACAGAGACACAGAGACAGAGAGACAGAGAGACAGAGAGACACAGAGACAGAGAGACAGACAGAGAGACAGACAGACACAGAGTGAGAGACAAAGACAGACACAGAGAGACAGAGAGACAGACACCGAGACAGAGAGACAGAGAGACAGAGAGACAGAGAGACAGAGAGACAGACAGAGAGACAGACAGACACAGAGTGAGAGACAGAGACAGACACCGAGACAGAGAGACAGACAGACAGAGAGACAGAGAGACAGACAGAGAGACAGACAGACACAGAGTGAGAGACAGAGACAGACACAGAGAGACAGAGAGACAGACAGAGAGACAGACAGAGAGACAGACAGACAGACAAAAAGCAAAGTGCAATAATAGCACAATAAGACAAGGAAACGGAATAGATTGAAATTGAGACAAAGCAAATGATTCCAACAGGTGAAATTACTTTTAAGCTCGACCCAGCTGAGGTGGACATACATAGGACGCAGGGGGGCAACCCCAGGTTAAGAACCTCACACATGGACACCTCAACCTATTGCTATTGACAGGAATCGAACGCTCGACCTTCGGACTCACAGGCTGAGACACGACCTGTAGTGCTACAGCTTCGTCCAGGCTGAAGTTGTCTGTTGAAGATCATACATTTTTGCCTTCTGTCATGAACCAAGCCCCTGGCTGAAACTGGTGAAAGTAGCTGATCTACAAGCTCAGAAACACGTTGCTATCTGAAAAGTTGTGAGATTGTAGATTGGCTATTTTCACAATGAAGTATGTCATACATTGAAAAAACACACCCTCAAATAAGCATTTCATTTTATCTTTAACAATTGCACATGTACTCATTGATACAGTCTTGTTTTTTGCAATGCACTTTAAATGAAATCTGCACCAAGTGAGGTTTGAACTGGCGACCTTGAGGTTGTGAGGCATACACTTAAGCAGGAAGACATTGGACCAACAGACCTGAACTAAATATTAGATTGTAGTGTTCTAATTGACTAAAGTACTACCTTTTATCAACATGGATGCAATGCAACCAGTTGATTTCACATGCAAATATTTTTGTATTTCATCTAGACGACACAAATGAATTGTAGTATTATAATTAGACTTATGCCATAAAATGTACAAATGAGCATTTTAAACCCTCACTAAAGCAACACCTAAGTCTATCCTCAAGAAACACTATGTGAAAGCCAAATCATGATCACCTCAATACATTGTCGGGGACAGGGATCGAACTAGTGACCTACGGACTCACAGGCTGCCTCTCTTCTCATTGAGCTAGATATATGGCCTCCCTGATAGTATCTGTTGACATCTATAATTATTTCCGTCCATTATGAACCAAGCCTATGTGTCCCGAACTACTCTAGATCACTGGTTCACAAACCATTTAGCGATAAAGATTTTTTTGTCTCCTTAGAACGAACTAGTGAAAGTAGCCGATCTACAAGATGTTGTTTGATTGTAGATCGGCTATTTTCACAATGAAGTATGTCACACATTGTAAAAACATACTCTCAAATAAGCATTTCATGTTATCTTAAAAAATTGCACATGCATTATTTGATGCAGTCATGTTTTGTGTGATGCAATTGTAAAGTGGAATGACCCACCTACCAGAGCCAGATAGACAGACAGAAACAGACAGCTCAACCTATTGCCATTGACAGGAATCAAACTCTCAACCTTCAGACTCACAGGCTGAGACACTACCTGTACCGCTACAGCTTCATCCAGGCTGAAGTTGTCTGTTGAAGATCATAAACTTTTGCCTTCTGTCATGAACCAAGCCCCTGTTTCACTAACACTAAGATCACTCGTTCACAAACCATTTACCAATAGAGAAATTGTTTCTCCTCGAAACCGAAACCAGTGAAAGCAGCCGATCTACAAGCTCACAAAACGTTGCTATCTGAAAAGTTGTGAGATTGTAGATCGGCTATTTTCACAATGTAGTACGTCATACATTGAAAAAACATACTCTCAAATAAGCATTTCATGTTATCTTTACCGTTTGCACATGACATTCATTGATACAGTCATGTTTTTTGCAATTCAACTTAAATGAGTCTGCATCAAGTGAGGCTTGAACTGGCAACCTTCAGGTTGTGAGGCACACGTTTAAGGGAGAAGCCATTGGATCAACAGACAAAAACATGTGAAAAAGGAGATGACTCAGATGATACAGTTTCACGCAAATAGCTGAAAAATCCTGGGTTTAAGTGTTTTTCAAACTGCTCAAAATTGCGGACAATCTAAGGGCGGAGCTTACTGGTCAACGTGATACATGTGTTCCTCATGAGTCAAGGCACATGTGTAAGCAGGTTTAATGGCTGTCGGCCAAACGAGGCATGACTTTTGCCTGTTTAAAGTTTGCATTTTCAAAAAATCGCTATAGCGCCCCCCTTTGACCAATTGGAGTAAGATTGGTTTCAGTGATATTTGGAATGACCCTCAACATTACCGCAAAGTTTCAAAGAAATGTGAGTCTGCATGTATGTGTTAGGGGCAGATGAATAATTGTCATAAAACTGCAATATTCATTGGCTCATTAAAGCTCCATTTTTTCACTTATGGAAAAATCTTGCTGCTTGTTTGTCGGCATAGGTCCAAAGTTCATGTGTAAAACGTTTCGTGCAGATTACTCAAAAATCCCAGGAGGAGATAGGTTTTAACTGTTTTTCATATAATTCAAAATGGTGGGAGATCTAAAGGTCAGAGGTCAAAAGTCAGAGTGTGAAAGTTGTTGATCATGAGTAGACGCATATGTATATTGAAGTTTCATGGCTGTAGGTCAAACAGGGCATGAGTTGTACCTGTTCAAAGTTGGCATTTTGCTATAGCGCCACCTTTTGACGAAAGATTGTGAGAATTATTTCTTGATAGTTTTTCATGACCATCTACCATATGGCCAAGTTTCGTAAAAAGCGTATGCACGGTTCAGCCAGAACTGCCAAAAGTGGCAGAAGAAAAAAGAGGGGAACATTAAAACAGGTCCAGAGCTGAGCTCTGGCCCCGTAATAATGATAATAAAATCAGTTTCCATTAGCTTTTAAGGTCAAAAAGTGTGAACGTAGGCAAAGTGTGATGTGAATGCATCAAACGGAAAAAACATGAACCAAATGAAATGACAGAAGTGTTCCTTCCAACATTGTTGTGTTCTAGAAGGGACTGTCAGTGTGTGCCCACCCTTGTTAATGGCCCTCGTTAACATCACACTTTATGAGCACGCTCCATTCTAATGAGCCATAATGAGCCCTGCTGATAAGCGACCTGATAGGTAGCCTCCACGGGCACTCTGGCCTTTGACTGGACGGTCGGAACGGCGGCGTGGAGCCACTGATAGGCCATCAGGGCCGAGGTGGGAGGGGCAAGCTGGCTGTTGGCCAATGGGAGTATAACAGGACCCACAGGAGTGAGGCGAGACCGGCACAGGGCACGGAGGAGATGAAAGAATGTGTGACGCGAGGTGTGCGTGTGAGTTTGTGTGTGTGTGTGTGTGTGTGTGTGTGACAGGGAGGGGTAAAGGTTTGGTTTACGGTAATATCTGCTATTTGTTGGAGCTTTTACTGAGCATGTTATTGTACATAAAACTAAAAAAAAAAAAGTTTGGAAACATACTTTTGGTCGATTATTTCTCCCCTTCAATAATACCATTTGGTATTGTGTTTCATATCGTTGGAAATCCTGATTAGTCACCTTTACAACAAGGTACAACTTGAGCACTCAGGACCAGTGGTGGAACCAGTACTCACATTTGCTACTTAAGTAAAAGTATCAATACTGCAATGTAGAAATACTCTGTTACAAGTAAAAGTCCGGAATTCAAAATTTACTTGAGTAAAAGTACAAAAGTATTGGTATAAAAATATACTTACTTACGTACAAAAGTAAAAGTAATAAAATCTTTTGAAAATAGCAGATCTACAAGCTCACAATGCATTGTGAGCTTGTAGATCGGCTATTTTCAAATGGCCGAAATGTATAAATGGCTGAATAGCCAAATAAATTAAAAAACGACGCACAGATGCTTTCCCGGTCTCAATGGGTTCATTGTGCTGATCAGTAGTAATCCTCCAGCTCAGCTCTGTCGCCCTGATTCTGGATGATCTGCTGCTTCTTGTACAAATCAGCAATCTGAGACCCGGAGGTGGCGTCTTCTGGCTTTTTGTCGTCTCGGATCCGGAGGAACCGCGGGAACCTGAGAGAGATGCCCTTCTCTGGGTCCACCAGTCCCATGCCAGCCTTGTAGACTGGCGACAGCGACAGGTCAGCAAACTTGACCTCCCAGACCTGCGTGGCGTCCAGCCACACGTCCGGCTCAGCCGACTGGTCCACGCGGTAGTACGCCCGCGGCTTGGCCAGGATGTGCTCCTTTAAGAACTTATGATGCTGCTCCAGATCTTCATCCTTGAAGCCAGTCCCAACCTTGCAGATGGACTGGAACTCTTCATTGTCCTCGTTGTAGCAGGCCAGCAGGAAGCCTCCGTAGGTCCCTGTCCTCTTGCCCTTCCCCAGGTAGGCTCCTATCACACACAGGTCCATGGTGTCCCCTGCGCCCTCCAGGTAGTCCTTCTTCAACTTGAGCCAGTTATGAGAGCGCTTGGCAATTTCATAGGTGGCATCCTTCTCCAGGGTCTTGACCATCAGACCCTCACACGAGTCTCGTACAGACTGCTCCAGGAACTCGGCGATGGCGTCTGTGTTGTCTGAGTCGATATAGCGGGCGAACACAAACTCTCCTTCCACCTCGCTGAAGCTTTCTCTGAGCAGAGCCCTGCGCTGCGACAAGGGCTCACGCACCAGTGACTCTCCGTTGAGATAGAGCACGTCGAAGACGTACACGCACACTTGCACTTTGATCTGCGAGGCGTCCACGTCCTTTCTCTTCCTGGTGGTGAGGACCTGGAAGGGTAGGATCTGTTTCTTCTCTGTGTCCCAGGCCACCGCCTCAGAGTCCAGCACACAGGACACCACAGAGTCCTTCTTCACCTTGGGGATTCGGGAGATGATATCGGGGTACTTGCTGGTGTTGTCCTCTTGGTTACGGCTGAAGATTCGCACCTCTCCGCTCTCCAGTATGTGGATCTGTGCTCGCTCGCCGTCGTACTTGTACTCGCAGGTGAACGTCGCCTCGTCGAACTTCTTCAGCACCTCTCCGACTCCTTTGGTGGGGTGGGCCAGCATGGGTCTCAGAGGCACGCCTGGAGTGAGCTTGCAGTGCTTGGGAAGCTGGTCTATACCCTCCTTCAGCATGACTGGAATAATGACTTCATAATTGGGCAACTCACAGTAGGTCTGCTTCAGAATGAGACTCTTCTCGTCGATCCAGGCCTTCTTGCTCTCCGCACTCATGCCTTTCCCCGCATCCAGCACAGCGGGGGGGAAATCTTGTCCAGGTGGGGTCAGGCAGACGGCCTGACTCAAGGCTGCCAGGACGCTCAGCTCGGCCAATCCGATCCTCAGCTTCCCCGCCAGGGACCTGACTATATAGCGGGCCTCGGAGAAGCGGCACGCCACAAAGAGGTCTTTGATGATGTCAATTTTCTTATTCATAGCCGAGTTACCGCTCATGCTGGCAATCTCCTTCAATTTGCTGAACACGCCCCCTGCCGTCAGACTGGCGGGCTGGAACATCATGCGCTGGTTGCTACGGGAGTGCTCCGCCACCAGGCCCAGATCTCCTCTCTCCTGCGCCTCCGCCTTGATTTTGTCCAACTGTCGCCCCGTTGCCTGGGCAACGGCTCTCATCAGCACCGTCTCCCCGACACCCAGCTCCATCCCCAGGTAGGCAGGTCCCAGCTGGTTCAGACACAGGTACACACAGCACAGCAGGTCATCTGGAGAGAGCAGCAGCACAGAGCGGAGCATGTTGGACAACGTCTCGATGTTCCTGAGCCTGCCAGAATCCGCCTCTATCTTCTCAAAGGTACGAGCTACAGCCAGGTACGGCACTTTCTGTCCGCGCTTCCAGCAGGCGTCATCCACAGGATGGTACTTTGGTTTGGACGGGTCATAATCTGTACGCTGGTCTGACGATGACTTCTCACTTTTCATTTCTTTAATCTTTTCTTTGCTCTCCTCTGTTGTCGCGGTCTTCTGCGCATTTGGCGCACTTCCCGTCTTCTTTTCTCCCTCGTTCTTGTCCTCCACTTTCTCCATCTTCACCGCATCTTTTCTAGGAGCAAAGAAACTGCTGATGTTATCTTTCTGCTCTTTTGCTTTTTGACTTTTTGGGCTCCTTTTTCCACCTTTTGCCCTGTCCTTTTCAGACGTCCCTCCTCCCCCTTGCTCCGTCTTTCCCCGCGCCTCATTTTTCTTTCCTACTGACCTTTTCGTCGTTCTCTCCCTCCTCCTCGTCGGAGTTGTTCTTCTCCTCCTTCTTCTTTCCTTTCTCCTCCTCGGCCTTCTCTTTTTTCACGTCCCGTTTCTCGGCCTTCCCTCCGTTGGTTAATGTACGTTTTGTCAAAATAATAAAAATATACAAAGTAACTAGTGACTAGAGTTGTCAAATAAAGTGTAGTGGAGTAAAAGTACAATATTTGTCTCTGAGATGTAGTGGAGTAGAAGTAAAAGTATTGGAAATGTGATGTCAGTCGTATCCATATATGGAGCCAGCGATGTCAGTCATGCCCAAAGATCTATGGTCTATGAGGTCAGTCTTGGGTGTTTTGGTTAGCTCCATATATGGGGCTCCATGAGGGGCTCTCTGATGTCAGAGCTAGGTATGTTAGTTATCTCCATATATAGAAGTCTCTGATGTCAGACACAGTCGAATGTCGCTTTTTGATGCTTGGCTGTGAATGTACACGTACCCCTAAACAATACAAGATCCTCCCATAAAACGGTCTCACACGTACAGTAGCCGTACTGAGTACTGATGCAGTGTGTGTGTGTGTGTGTGTGTGTGTGTGTGTGTGTGTGTGTGTGTGTGTGTGTGTGTGTGTGTGTGTGTGTGTGTGTGTGTGTGTGTGTGTGTGTGTGTGTGTGTGTCTGCGCACGCGCGCGAGAAACCTTGACTGGCAGTAAACAGTGCATCCAGGATGTTGAGCATCAAAGTGCCTGTTGAGAGATGATGACTGGCTGATTACCCCAAGCTTCTGTGTGTGTGTGTGTGTGTGTGTGTGTGTGTGTGTGTGTGCGTGCGTGCGTGCGTGCGTGCGTGCGTGCGTGCGTGCGTGCGTGCGTGCGTGCGTGCGTGCGTGCGTGCGTGCGTGCGTGCGTGCGTACGTGCGTGCGTACTTGTTATAGTACCATAATCTGGATAACAACATTTTACCACCCATTAAAACCTACTGGGAGACTTCTAACTTTGCCAGTAAATTCTGCTGCAGGAGAGGAGGGGAGGGAGAGAAGCCTGATTTGGCAAAGATAAAATGAAGTATATCTCAGATAAAAGTAAAGATGACATCTTAGGCCCTAAGTTATAAAATGGCTTTCATAGTCTAATTAGATGTATCAGTGTGTAATTCAGAGCATAGAATTGTAGGATATAAAAAGCATAACAAATTACCACATACCTCATCTGCAATGTTTGGTGGTCTTACTAGTTCTTTACCACTTCAGAAATAGGGAAAATAGCGATCTTCAAGCTCAAGGTGTTGCGATGCCAGTTTAGAATAATCAATATCCCAAATTACCACTCCTGGTAGTTCAAGTCCAAATGCTTTACTGAAGCAAGCATGGTAATAATGACAATTGGGAAGAACACCTATATGGCTTTTAAATGTATTTATGTTTTACGTTTTTTACATTGGACAACATAGTGTAGCATGGCATTTAAAAAAAAGTGTTTTTTGCATTGGATGACATAGTGTAGCATGTAATCTTTTCATGTTTTTTACATTGGATGACATAGTGTAGCATCAGCATGGCATGATTTTTTATGATTTTTACTTTGGACGACAATGTTTTTTCTCTCTATCGTAGAGCCACTTGCAGAGGTTATGGATGGTGAACAACATGACTTTGGTTTTGCTTGCATTTAAAACAAGCCTAAGCTCAACCAGGGCATCCTGGAGAGCATTAAAAGCAAGCTGCAGCTTCCTGGTCACAGGAATGACAGTCATTAAGAGCAGAGATAATATTATTAATATATTAAGTAAAAAGGACGGGCCTAAGACTGAGCCCTGTGGGACACCCACTGATGTCTATAAATAAAGGTGATGCTGAAAAAGCCTTTTTTTGATGAAGGCTTCAGATAGATTCAGCATTTTATGGAGAAGCTTTCAAAGGGTCAACAAGTTGGGAAAATGTTAAATAAAAATACTACATTTAGATTTAATTAATTATGTGCATCAATAGGCCCAATACATCAGGTAATAAGAATGCACTGTTTGTTAGAATTCTACATATTCTGCACCCAGAATCACAGTTACTGTATAATAAGTAACAAAAAATAAGTGGAAACTTCGGTAGCACTTGCTATGCAGCCCATGTGTATAACACATTATACACATACTTATAAGGCATTGTAATCTGATCATAATCCTTTATAATCATATTTATAAGACCTTATAAATAATCATAATGCTCTTCTGAAAACCTGGAGTGTAGAAGTCTCGTTTGGGAGTGGACGTGGTCAAGACAGGCCACACAGCAGAGACAGAGACGTTTGTACAATGATACACCTGATGGTATGGAATAAAGAAAACAAATACAAATACCATAGTTGATCTTTATACATATTTTTTTATTTCTCTATTTTATTCATTCTATTCTTTATTTCTCTTTACATGCCTTATGTAAAAATGAAAAGAAAACATTTCATACACAAATGTGTATGAAATGTTACACAATGCCTTTGTGTATGAATTTGCTATATAAATAAACACACACACGTGGAGTCTCGACCATCCAGTGTTCCTCTCTTTGTCCTTGACCAGTAAACAAACAACAGAACAATAGAGGCTTTTAGGCCAAAACCACTACATTCGTTTTCAATAATACAAAATACTCATTGTTGTAATGTGCACGAGGCTTGACTGACATCCCAGTATCAGTACATAATCGTATAACTATTCTCAATCACTGTGTAATACATATTTGTGACACCACATGCTCTCCGTTATCAACATACTCAGGCCCTATAATAAAGGATGTCACTGTTGAAATACAAATGTCATCTGCTTTCTAGAACATCATGTCTTCTATGTATTTCTAACTTCCTATGCGTATCCTATCCTGTCCTATCTCTGTATCAGTTATGACTCGAGTAGCTTCCAGTCACACAATATGGCTTGTCCAAATGTATATATTCTCTGCGAGTGTTTAATAAACTTTGTTGTGTGACACTGCCTGATGTCATCTTGTTGAGCCCACACTTGCAGAAAGGTAATTCAATACAATGACCATCACCTCCTACTTCACTAGTAAGAGACGAGACCACACCTCTACTTAAGTTTCACGATTTATTGAAACGAAATGAACGTGGAACGGGATGAGGAACCCAAGGTGGGGTGACGCTGAGGGCTTGTTGAGGAGTCGTCTCGGGAGCTGACGGCCATCGTCGCTCTACTCGGGGAGCGGTCGGTCGTCTAGGCTCCGTCACTGCCCCCCCCCCCGAACTTGAAAGCAATGAAAGGCGGAAAGAGACGATCTACAAGCGCAGTACTCATAACTCATGTTTGGTCTGTTGTGGAGCAGAACAAACAGGAGTTATATTTATACTGTGGTGATTGCAACAAGGATTGGCTGAGGTGAGTGGAGGCAGGTGTAGTGGATGGGGGTGATTATGAATGGGGAGTGGCTGATGAGTGAAGGTAGGTGTGGTAGACAGGGAAGCGATTGAGGACGGGGAGTGGCTGTGATAAGCAGAGGGTGGTCTCCACTCCTGAACCTACGTTGTATACAACTACATTAAAGGAGAGCGATCAAGTAAAACAGATGATTCTAAATCACAACACGCACCATCAGCTGCATGGTTGGATTTCCTGCTGGGATGGGGGGGTGATCCATGACTGGGCTTTTTTTTATGGCCGGTGGGGGTATGTTTTTATACCTGCTTCTGGTCAGACTGAATTCAAAACATGCAATTCCTTTTGGGAAATGTAGACGGATATGGTTGATATTTATTTTTGATAATATGACAATTTAATAATTGTATTCAAAATGTATGTTAACCACATTAACCCTGGCGTCCCTATTTGGGGCATATTTTCAAAATTCACCACAATTTAGCTTTCTCTCCTGAAAATCGGAATACTGACCTGAAAATGTATTTTCTGTTTACTAGCTGGAGAGACAAGGAGATCCCTGTGACTAAGCAAACACTATAGCAATTCATACTTTGGGAATATAGATCTATTTAACGCTTATACAAAAATAAAAATCACTTTTCATAACCTTTAACCCTAACCCTGTCACAGTTATTACATAATCGCCTAATCGTTTATTTTGCATAATCGATGGTCACGGGCGGCATTGGCTCAGGGGTATGGCCGGTAGAGCGGCTGGATGGGAGCCGCAAGGTTCCCATTTCGATCCCGGGGTCCCCTAGAGTTCGTGTCGAAGTGTCCTTGAGCAAGACGCTGAACCCCTAATTACTCCCAATGAGCAGGTTGGTGCCTTTCATGGTTTCCTCCACCATCAATGGGTGAATGTAATCCACAATCTATGTAAAGTGTTTTGGATAAAAGCGCTATGCAAATGCACCATTTACCATTTTATATAGCAGATCAGCTATTTCTAAAAAAAAAACATTTTCTTCAAAGTATATTATTATTAAATGTATCAGTAATTTGTCATATATCTGCCCTGTGCAATTTGTTTATATGAAGCCTAAAAAACAAACAAAAAAAGTTGTATTCATATGTTCCAATGTTCAATGCTAAAAACACAATTCAATTGTTAATCGCAATTATTTGTGTGACAATGAATGGTCAACTTAAATGTGTAATCGTGACAGCCCTACAACGAGCTACAGAAAGCTGCTGACTGATCTGCCTCAGGACCTTTGACTAACCTCATCCACCCTTATCTCTGCATTCTCCATCCTGCCCATCCAAGACTGTCAACATAAAGCAAGAATAGCTCAGAAACAATAAGAATGGGGAAAGAAATATGTAGATAAAAATGGTAGGGGACATTATGATCTGCACCGAGGGAGACTATCTATAGCTGAGAGGAAACCTACCTACTTAGTTTTTTCTTTTTTTATGCTATGGCTCTGCAAGAGGATAGCCGTTTATAAGAGGGTCAGTGTGTGTGTGTGTGTGTGTGTGTGTGCGTGCGTGCGTGCGTGCGTGCGTGCGTGCGTGCGTGCGTGCGTGCGTGCGTGCGTGCGTGCGTGCGTGCGTGCGTGCGTGCGTGCGTGCGTGCGTGCGTGCGTGCGTGCGTGTCCACAGCTAATCTCGTACCAAATGTATGTACACTGCGAGTAGGTCAAAGAAGTACCTCCACTAATTTAACATTTTATTCTAAAAATGAAGCCAGTGGGGCTATACAGTATACGATCTGGCTGAACCCTTGGCTGATTTATTATTATTATTTTATCATGATGAAATGCCCAAAATATGGATTCCAGGTAGAAAGTAGTATTTGCATTTTTAAATAATGTTTTTTGGGGGATTATGTGGAACTGTGGTCCTTTTTTCAATCAAACAATGAAGTATTGTCATATACATCACAAATAGCGCTTGTCAACACACTGAAACAATAGAGGTGTCAAGACTTTTTGTAAACTAACCCCAAGTTACCCTTGCCATGAGTTCCAACTGGATGAAAAAAATACATCTCTAGCAAACAAAGGCTTATGATATTCACACATTTTGTCTGATAATAAAACACGATAAGCTCCACGAATCAACACATTTTATGATTTATTTCTTATTATGGGTGTAATTTATGTTGTAGAACTAAATGTGAAACCTTCTTAGGCTTATGTTGTTCCCAGACCCAGGCTTATTTTCTGCATTTAAAAACCCTTAAAAAAAATGGTTAAAAAAAAGCACTGGACATCTGGCAAGGGAATTCATGGTTCAAAGTTGCTAACTCACTTCCGGGATTTAGAACTAGAAACTGTAAAGGGCTGTCCACACCAAGTACTATAACTATATTTATAAATTAACTATAACTATAAGTTGGGGGGGGGGGGGGCACTAATGGCCAAGAGGTTAAAGCGCACACTGTACCCATAGGCTTTGATGCATGCCAGCCTGTCCTGGGTTCGATTCCCGAGCCCGGAAGCAGATTTGCTATTTTCAATATTTTAGAAATAGGGCTGAAGTGGTTCATTCAGAAGAATTTGATTTGTTTTGTTGTTATTGTTGTTGTTGTTGTTGTTGTTGTTGTTTTTTGGGTCCCGAGGAGATGTTGCATCTTTTGGGTCTTGGGTGGGCTGAAAGGTTTGGGAACTCCTGTCCTATAACGACCTTACTGCCTCTATAAACATGCACAGCCTCAACAACACACAGGAAATGAGATGGCTTCAACATAAAGGAAATCATTAGAGCTTTGGAGCTGGCATGACCACATGCTGGCGTGTGTGTGTGTGTGTGTGTGTGTGTGTGTGTGTGTGTGTGTGTGTGTGTGTGTGTGTGTGTGTGTGTGTGTGTGTGTGTGTGTGTGTGTGTGTGTGTGTGTGTGTGTGTGTGTGTGTGTGTGTGTATATATATACATTGCCCACGGGGATGCCCTCCACACCCAGCATGTAAAGCATGGAGTGATGGAGTGTCTTCTGGCATGCAATGCCTGTGAGATTCAGGAAGTTAGATCTAAGGAATGGGAAACATACAGACAATCAGCGATTTCCAAATATTTCCACCCTCAGCCGCTCCTATATGATACACGCACATCATGTCATGTTAGGTCTTTGATGGATTGTCTTCGACAGACAAGTTTTGTTCCAGACCAGTCATGTTCAACTGGTTTCATACTTGGGCACTGGGAGTTTATATTAAGGTTGATCTGTGACCTTGTTAGCACAACTGGGACCCATTTCTGTCTGCATTTCTGAGCCTCGACCCACTGTTTTGTAACCACCAGACTAGGTGATAAGCAACTTCTTTGTCTAATTCTTCAGTTGCAGGTTTCCTACGTTTCCCAGAATGCAGTTCAACAACCCCCCAGAGACTGTATGCACAGCTGTATGCAATGAGTCTTGAGGCTGCATTGCATTTTGGACCAGGCTAAAATCTGCAATAATGATAGATTTCGCCATTCTTGATCACAGAATAAAGACAAATAAATAATCTAGAGCTGAAGCCCATATACTTTGATTCCAAGAGGCTTTCAATGATTGAATATTTCCATGAAACATTGATCATTTTATTTTTCCTATCAACTCCTATTGTGTCTACACCAGGAATGACATCAACACGACAGAGTTTCTCTATCCAACCGCTACAACAATATTTAAACCTGACATTGGCCTCCACATCTCCAGTTACTCTCTCTTCTTCTATACAGCATAGAAAAGGTGTGTTTTAGGTGGAATTGTTCACTATACCAAACCGTTTAATCACTATACTTTGATGTATGACGAATAGTGGAAAAATTGTGGAACCCATTGGATGTTTTTAAAAGCAGACTCCAAACGCACCTGTTTTCCCTGACCTCAGCTATTTGTCTTCCTGTTTGGATTTGTACGCTCTGTATTTGATGCCTTTTTTGTTTTGTTTTAACTTTGATATTTTGTGTGTTGTAATTGTCATGCTGTGCAGCACTTTGGTTGTCCTTTTGTTGTTTTTAAATGTGCTTTATAAATAAAATTGACTTGACTTGACTTGCTACATGTAATAAAAATGTGAAAACGTCTGAACATTTAGGGACAATAGGGACGCCAGGTTGAAAGTGGTTAACTCATTTGTGCCTGTGCCTGTGCCTGTGACTAAAACAAATATTTTCCTTTGCTGAAAGTATTCTCTAGGCTTGCCAGGGCACAATTCTGAACACATTCTCAAAATTGATCAAACCATTTGGCTGAAAAGGGACTACAGGTTTTTTTCTTTCTACAGTACAGTACATCAGTACAGTACATCAAGAACGATTCAGCTTAATCGTTTTTTGATGTTTACACTGAAACAATGTAGCTTAAAAACAGATGGTAAAATAAACAATAAAACCATTACAACAAAAAACAAAACAATAAAAACAATAAACAAAATGATCTAAGAGAAGGCCTTGGTATAAAGGTATAGGTTTTCAGACGTGATTTAAAAGATGACACTGAGTTTGCAACCCTCAGGTCCTGTGGCAGGGCGTTCCAGAGACGTTACCAGGAGTCTCTGGTAGGCCGTTATCAGCCATTCCTTTGGGTGTTTCAATGTTGAAGCATGTGCTGTCACGGGCCGGAGTCACATTGAAATAAAGCTCAAACCCCCATTCCAGTGCCTGCCTCGGTGGCATGCGTGGCTAATCATTAGACTTTCAACCCCAACCTTCTGGGATCGAATCGCGATGGAGGCTCGCCATCAGAAGCGGACTTGAGCCATGAGAGGCTCAAGTGAGTCGCCGTGGCGCCGAACGTTGCGAGGGTGAGCGTTCTGCATAACTGCCAATCAAAGTGACTACTGGCCAATCACAGCGTGTCTTTTCCGGGACGTGGACAGGTCACGTGACAGCACATGCTCAATGGGATGAGAATGTGGGTATCGGCTGAAGCAGGGGTTGTGCACAGGCTCATATGGTTCCAGTTTAAAATCTATTCCGAAACTCAGCCAGGGAAGGGAGGCCAGGACTGGTGTGATGTGGTCGCGCCTCCTATATTCAATAATCTAGCTGCCAAATTCTGTACAAGTTGGAGATAGCCTTTTTGCTGAGCCCAGAATACAAGGAGTTACAGTAATCTAGGCGTGAGGAGATAAAGGCATGAATTACCTCTTCGAGGTCTGTGAATGAATAGAATGACTGACTTTTTGAAATGTTTCTCAACTGGAAGAAGCAAGACTGCACTACCTTAGTCACTTCAATTGCCCATCAATGGACAAGTCAGAGTCGAACCACACAACTAGATTTCGAGCTGTACTCTTTACAGTATTTGACATGCTGCCTAGCTGTGCTTGGAGAGGGTGGAATTTGTGGGGCAAAATAGGAGGATCTTAGATTTTGCCTCGTTTAGCTGGAGGAAGTTCTGGGACATCCAGCACTTAATGTCTGAGAGACATGATAAGATCCGGGATATATTGCCTGCATCGTCATGTTTGATTGGGATGTATAAATATCGCGTTCACAATGTTGGGATGTACATACAGATGGACGACAGACAGACAGACGGATGGACGGCAGACTGATGCCTCCTCCCACAGCTGTTGCTGACGGAGGTATAAAAACGTAGTTATATTATTTTCAGTACACACATGCGAATTGCGAGGCGCTCTATACATCCCATACAATAATGTATAGAATTTCACAGAACTATAATTAGTCATACAGCAGGTGAAAAACATTAGCTTCAGGCTAATCTCAAATACATAAAGTATACCTCTCTCTCTCTCTCTCTCTCTCTCTCTCTCACACACACACACACACACACACACACACACACACACACACACACACACACACACACACACACACACACACACACACACACACACACACACACACACACACACCAAGGTGGTGCATCAGATGGCGTGCATAACGCGGCACAAGTGGACATCATCATTGTTACTAAAATAGTGATAAACTCCACTACTACTACACAATACAGAGCCTTCCTTTCTCCCGCTGCTTCCTCTATTGTTGTCTATGTGAAAGTAACAATGATAGAGCCGGTGGCTATATTTAACCAGCACGTACATGGAGAAGAGCAGCTAGGCCCCGTCACACCCTTTGTATACAATGACCATTGTTGTCACATAAACAGCTAATAAACAAACAGCATAGATGCAGCATGCCGTGTTTAAATATCTGTGTGTGTGTGTGTGTGTGTGTGTGTGTGTGTGTGTGTGTGTGTGTGTGTGTGTGTGTGTGTGTGTGTGTGTGTGCGTGTGTGCGTGTGTGTGTTTGGCTTGGTTGCAACGTGAACAGCACAAGCATCTATTCTGGTCTAAATCCAGCCTTTAGCCTGTAGCCACTGGCTCGGTATGTGCATCCAAGTTTCAGTATCTGATAAATAGAGGGAGTGACCCTGGATATTTCCTGCCTCTGTGTTTATCATCCCATTCTCTTTTTGTGCCACACAGGAACTTTTGGGACACATGATGCTTCAGGTGACGGAAGGAGCCATTCCTTGTCCTGTCTGTCTGTCTGTCTGTCTGTCTGTCTGTCTGTCTGTCTGTCTGTCTGTCTGTCTGTCTGTCTGTCTGTCTGTCTGTCTGTCTGTCTGTCTGTCTCTCTGTCTGTCTGTCTGTCTGTCTGTCTGTCTGTCTGTCTGTCTGTCTGTCTGTCTGTCTGTCTGTCTGTCTGTCTGTCTGTCTGTCTGCCTGCCTGCCTGCCTGCCTGCCTGTCTGCCTGTCTGCCTGCCTGGCATCCCTATTTTTGGCAATTCAAATTGTGTAATGGGTCGACGGTGGGTCGACGGTGGGTGGATGTCACAAAGTAATATCCTGAATTACGAGGCGCACCTCGTAATCTGCACCAAACTTGGTACAAACACTGTTCAGGGGTCTGTCATGACAACACATGCTCACTCCGCACGTATTGGAGCTTCAAAGACTACTCGAATCGGGGGATTTACCAGCTGCCTCGGTGGTTAACCTGGTAGCAGTGTTAAGCTAGTAACCTAGTTAAGTTAAGCTAGTAATTGCACGCATATGGGGAGCTACAGCTGTATTATTGCAGTGTTCAACACTTCAAATGGCCATTATTGTCTGTCTGCCATATCTGTCAGTCTGTGTCTGTGTGTTTAATGTGTCTTCAGAGCTCAGAATTGGAAATATAAATCTAAACAGTTATTCTGACTGTGAACCTCATTCAGTACCTCTTAGAAAATGCATCATTGATTTGATTGAACACTTTATTGAAAATTAATTCAAAAGGATAAAAAAGGCAATAAAGCCCGAAGGCCTGTTCCCATTGTGGTCCTTTGGGGGAGGGATATAGGGGGCAATAACACAAAAAAAGACAAAGACAAAATCATCATTTTACAATCTACGACAAGTCAAATCCTCATGTTGAACACTTTGCATCAGTGACCTTCTCATCTTCAATAGGGAGAAGACATTTTACCACCTCATTACTGTACAAATAATGCATGCGTGTGTCCGTGCGTGTACGTACTAATCAGCCTGCCTTGGCAGCATCGGATGTGCGCCGATGTGTGTCGTAGATGAGATGCTGTCATGTTGTGTTAATGCACCGCATGAGTTGTCATGTCTCCGATGAAACAGCTCACCAGTCTAAACAACCCGTCCAGCCAGTCAAAACGCATTGATCCTGTTAGTGGAGGCCCTTTCCTTACACAGGGTTGACCCAGCTAGTGGAGTGCTGAAGGTCCATTACTTAGTTTTGACGTAAGCAGGCCTTGTGACCGGAACGTTGCAGGCACAAATCCCTAGATCGGCTGGGAAAATCTCAGTGTGAGAACGTATTTGAGAACGTGTTCTCACACCCCTGGGGAAATATATCATTCCCTCAGCCCTTGAGCAAAGCACTTATAACCTCCAATTGCTCACCAAGACTGTGATCGTATGACTCAATTTGTCAAAACTAAACAGAGGGGGGGCATTTTCTATAAGCACTTATGCCCTATGCTGTAAGTCGTATACGACAAATAGCGAAAATAGCCGATATACAAGCTCACAACGCGGTGGTTAAGAAAAGGAGGGTGCCTAGCCGGCCTGCTACCCCAGTGGGCCTCCGGTCAACTAAGGTTGATTCAGTGGTAAAATATGTCCTCTTTTTCTGCTTACTATACGGGGCTTTATTAATTAGAAGTTATACAGTAGCTGGCTGAGTGCTGAGTCCGTCACTCAATGAGTCTGTCATCAATCTGTCATGTGAGGCCTCTCTGCGTGATTCCCTCACAGACGGCCCATTGTTGCACTTACATCACTGGAGACCAAAATACAATCACCAGACAATAGTAGGAAGACACAATGGAAGGCTGGCCTGCAATCAGCTAGTGTAGAAAACAAACACATCTTTGCATATGTGTGCGGACTAATGAACTGCTATTTGTGAATGTCAGGCAGCCGGCTGGGCAGACAGACTGACAGTCTGTCACACAGCATGCAGACAGACAGACAGACAGACAGACAGACAGACAGACAGACAGACAGACAGACAGACAGACAGACAGACAGACAGACAGACAGACAGACAGACAGACAGACAGACAGACAGACAGACAGACAGACAGACAGACAGAGAGGCTGACATGTAGACGGACGGACGGACGGACGGACGGACGGACGGACGGACGGACGGATAGACAGAAATGAAGATAGACAGGCATAAAGACACGAAGACAGACAAGCATACAGAGATGAAGAGAGACTGTATGACCTCTATATATAGGAATGCATTAGAAGAAATGTTTATTAAACAATGTGTCTGGAGCGAAAATATATCACACATATTCTTCTGACTTGTAGACCCAGATGACTTAAATAAGATTATAATGTTCAAATATTATTTTAATCCACTATTATTTATTAATTATTTAATTCATTAGGATATTCCTAATTAACCTTTTGTACCCAGACCAATGATGGATAGTGTATCTAAAACATCACAAAAAATTATATAATTTAGCCTTTGTTCTATCCATGTTTCACATACTGCAGGAGAAGCAGAGGGCAGAGATTATCATTTAGCGTGCTGGTTGTCTGTATGTTTCCCATCCTTTAGAAGTAACTTCCTGTCTTTTGAAGACGTTGCATGTCAGAGGACACACAGAGCTTTACATCAGCTCTGCTCTCTGCTGGGTGGAGAACATCCCAACGCATAGACACACATGCACACGCACACAACATGCTGATGACCCTACAACGGAGTTCCTCCCTGGACACACAACTGGCTGAACTACCAGACCACACCATGTTGAATGTGATCATAAATACCTATCATGAATGGATAGCCTTGTGAGTACAATGTGCGCCCTTAGACCGGGAGATAGGGATTCAATCCCTGCGCATAACATACCAAAGAATCTGAAAGATGATCAGATAGATGGATAGATAGATAGCCTCAGCATCCAGTGTTCCCCTCCCAGGTACACTAACTAAACAGGTACAGTACCCCGACCAACCAGTAGGAGCCGACACCTGTCAGCTTCTCAATACCATGAACACTGCTGCTGTTTCATTTGACCACTGCCGGGAATCGAACCTGGGCCTCAGAGGTGGTGGTGGGTGAGTGTTTTGCCTCTGGGTCATTCTTCAATGTTTTTATTTTTTTAGGTTTGTTTTCTTGACCACAATGTTAAGAATGTAATTTAGATGCAAGCATGCATGGTGTTTACATGCTAGGTTCATTGTATACCTGGTATTTATAGTATAGTTTATAGTTCATTGTACAGATTGTTATTTCAACAGTACTGTATATTGTTTAGACTTGCCTCAAGATATTTTTTTTTACCTGGGATCCGCTATGGATCCCAGGTAAAAAAAAATATCTTGAGGCACTACACTCTCTCTGCATTCTATGTATGTGATTACCTTGCTTTAAATCACTCTGGATAAGCACACACGCCAATGCGTGCACCCACCTGCACACAAACGCACGCACGCACGCACGCACGCACGCACGCACGCACGCACGCACGCACGCACGCACGCACGCACGCACACACACACACACACACACACACACACACACACACACACACACACACACACACACATGACACAGCAATACAAATAAAGCACACATTTTCCACAATGGAGGCATGTTTATTTGGCTTTCCAGTTTATTTTGCATGCCATGAATGAACGACAGACCAGTACAAACATGGCAGTGGTGTGCCAGCCTCATGCCATTTTATAACAATTTCCTCAGAGGATGTCTTAGTCCAAACACACACAAACGCTCGTTTAGCTCCCTTCATTTAAGCCGTCCGTCTGCCAGGTCTGTTATGATCTTTATTTTTGAGACGATTGTCTCGGCTCGTGGAAATAAAACACAAAAAGTAAAACAAGCATCATTTCATAATGTTATTTAATAACAGGGTTTGTGTAACTCTCTCTGGTAGATGTGAAGACAGTGGGGTCTACAGGGAGCTGTGTTTCACCACTCAACAACGAACTTGGGTGAACTTGAAGCTTTGAGTGTATCATTGAGGTAAAGTGCCGCATCTCTGTGTAATGTGAAATCTTTATGTGAAAAGTTGCACAATTCTCTCACTCACAATTAATCCAGATAGTATTTAAGAAAATGAATACATCAACGTCGTACTGTATGGCTGTCATGCACACAATATTGTTTTCATTCCCATAACTTGGGTGATGAAAGCTAGTTGTGACATCTTTCGTTATATCGTCGCTGTCAGGCAGTAACCTTGTTTTTTTATATATATTTTTTTATGGCGGTGTCACACTAAAGTTGGGAAAATAGAAAATCTACAGTCTCACAACCCGTCGTATCATGATTTGACAATTATTTTACAATTTCTGACAATTGTGGTTCAAATGGTTTTAACTATAAAAAGTAATGTCCAAAATAGAGAAGCCAAGTTAATGGTGTTACACAGTATGTACTGTATACTGTAGTGTGATGTATTTCCAGATCCCCAAAACTAATGTAAGCGTGGAAGCATGCTTCTATTCAGACAGTATTGATGCATATAGCAGTCAAAATCTAGTTGCCTAACGCACCTCGCATTGTGTTTATAACATCGACGGCAGAGTTTATTTTTATATATACATTAATAAGGGAACATAAAACTAGCCAATTCAAAGTTTTGTGTAGTGAGTTCTATTCGTATTTGTGTATGATTTCCATTTTACTTTAACCACACTCAACCTACTTTGGGCATGTCTTTAGAGGTGAAAATAAAATAAAAAAGTCCAAAATATTCCCAAAATAGCTAAATTATCTATATCTACAATCTCACAGAAGGATGTGACATGTGAGCTTGTAGATGGGCTATTTTTTTAATAGGGCTTAAGTGGTTTTAATTTCCTTTGTTGCTCTGTGAAGTGTTATTTTGATAAATGTGCTTTATAAACAGCTTTGATTGGCCGCGTGCGCTCACACACTAGTGTTGTGTGTGTGTGTGTGTGTGTGTGTGTGTGTGTGTGTGTGTGTGTGTGTGTGTGTGTATGCGCATGTGTGTGTGTATGCGCATGTGTGTGTGTGTGTGTGTGTGTGTGTGTGTGTGTGTGTGTGTGTGTGTGTGTGTGCGTGCGTGCGTGCGTGCGTGCGTGCGTGCGTGCGTGCGTGCGTGCGTGCGTGCGTGCGTGCGTGCGTGCGTGCGTGCGCATGTGTGTGTGTGTGTGTGTGTGTGTGTGTGTGTGTGTGTGTGTGTGTGTGTGTGTGTGTGTGTGTGTGTGTGTTGGTACGTGACTGGTGTGTCTGAGGCTCATTCAGGGATTTCTGCTATTTATTTTGTTTAGTCTTTTTTGCCCTCCCTGACGACAGCCTCTCTCTTTCCTCCTTACACACAGACACACACACACACGTGCGCATAAACGCACGCCCACACACACACACTAAGCTAGGGGCTGGCAGTGTGCTGACGTTGGGGCTGAAATGTCACACACGCTAATGTAGTTGGTGTTACAGTAGGTCAACGACGCTTGACCCCCATATGAGAACTTTAACCACATTAATCCTGGCTGCCCTATGTTGGGCATGTCCATATCATGGAAAATCTCATCTTCAGAATTTTTTATCATTTTAAATAATTTTCAAGGAAATAAAAAGATCTAAAAGATACAGACAGAAAAGATACGTTAATGATAACTGTTGAGAGACTGTACTTCACTCATGCTGTAGATGAACATGATAGACTATACACATATTTATCCAGATACTTACTCGGGGTAAATGCGCAAACCGGCAATTTTATGTTTCCCTGATGGCCTCTCGCCCTTTCAGCCACCCTCAACATCCAGAGACCCATAGGGAAGCCACGCCGTTATTGGAGCCTGTTTTAAGTGTGTGAGCTTGTAGATCAGCTATTTTTGCTATTTGTTATACACATACAAGTATGACAAAATACTGGAAATAGCCCTCCGTTGTTATTTTCTTCTTGCCAAGTCAACCAATTCTTGGCCGGTCCTGTCCCCTTTTCAATTGCCCTCAACAACAAAAGCATTCTATGGTCTCATGTTGGTTCCAAGACAATGTTTACATTGAGTGCAGTAGTTATCAAGGCATCTGTGATGCTTTTCCCCCAGCTTTACATTACAAGGGGGAAAAAATATTCCCTGGATTTGAAAGGGGCCAAAAAGAAAGTAAATGTTCAAAGTGAACCAAGAACACAGGCACTGCATATAAAAACGTTATCTCCAATTGTCAAATGATTCTAAGAACAATATGTGCTCTTTCTGTATTTGCAGAAAGAGCAGGTTCAGAAGAGTTTATTAACACCAAAACAGAACACAAGGAGCACTAGGATATGACTCAAAATACTGAGTACGAGGTATGAGAAAAGGGTAGGAAGTGCACGCTGGGAAAACGGAATATATGTAAAAATGTTTAAGAACTAACTGAAAGTACAAGAACTGATGGTTTATATACACACAGGGTTGACACAGGTGAACACAACTGACAATCAACACAGGGATAGGATAACACAGCGTGATCTATGAGAGTGACGACACTAGCGTTGACTCTCATTGTCGGAATGGAATGCGGAAATGCTCGTTCTATCTCAATGAGATAGTTCCAATGTTTGGAACTATAGCCCATAGCGAGATCAAAGAGTGTCATAACTCTCTCTCTCTATGGGTCTGGGCTAACACTAACAGAGATTACTAGACACAGGTGAACACAGAGGGTAACTAACACAGGATTGGCTAGGGGGCTAACAGGACACAGGTGAACAGCAATGCTATTGACAGGACTGGTGAGATAAGACTAACCAAGAAAAACAGAAAACACTAGGACATCACTACAAAATAAGGTACACAAGACAGAAATTTGTATACCACAAACATTTTTGACAATATCTTTGTTTGTTTTATTTTGTTATTCTTTATGGCCATGCCTATAATGGCATGGCCAAATCAGTGAAAGGGTCTTATCTGTTCATCATTAGTAACTAATGAATAGTGTATATATCGTAAGATAAACATTTAGATTGTTTAGCTTCTCTCTTTTCTAATATGCCACTGTCCTCTACTAATCAATAGGTTATTTTCTTCATCTAAATTCAGCTTTTATTCAGTGTGTGAGTTCACGGCCCTGACTGTAATAACCAAACTGAAATGGAAAAAACATACATACACTTGTCCTTCCATGACACAATATTAGCCTTCTCTCTGACCCCCCCCCCCCTCTCCCCTCTCCCCTCTCTCTCTCTCAGTACGTGACCGGCCAGGGTCTGTGAATGCCAGCCTCCGCGGCAGCAGATAACGGTAACAAGCTTCCTGCCATTAGTGCTAATTGCCCCACAGCCCGGAACTGTGCAGACACCCTGGGTGGGGCGTGACTGTGTGTGCCGTGTATGGTGGCTGACGTCTGGAGGGCACTGAGGTATGGGTGGGTGTGTTTACTGTTTAGCGCATGAATCAGTGCATCGCCAGAAGATGTATAAGGTGTCAGTGTTTGTGTGTCTGACCCTAACCCTTTACACCACAAGGTCTATACAATAATCCAATACCAGGAGGAGGGATACATTACAACTGTTATATTTTTCCCCCCCAAAATAGCAAAAAATAGCAGATCTACAAGCTCGCAACACGTCACATCGTAAGGCATTGTGAGTTTGTAGATCTGGATTTTTTTGCTAATCGCTGTACGTTGAATTATAGAGCACTAATGTGGATTACGGTATGTCACACATATCCAGGAGGCATCCGAGTATACTGTAGGCCTCTGTGCGTGCATTCACAGAAAAAAGGGAGACGAGGAGGATGTGAAGCAGGAGGCAGAGGAAGGGATGAAGGAGATAGAGAGAGGATGAGAGGGAGGAGATGTGTGTCCTGACTTTGAATGTTTGACAGAAATAGAGAGAGGAGAGGGTTTCATGAACTATCATCGGTGCGATCCAGTTCAATACTCTACATTCATCATTGGCAAATCTAAATCAAATCTAGTATAATGATTTTCATTAGTAGTACTCATAGAAGCAGCAGCAGTCGTCAATCAGAATCCCAATTCCAGAATGGTGCCATAATACCACATGGCAGCAGTAGCTGAGCGAGTAGAGAGGCTGTCTCAGAATCAGAAGATCACTGGTTTCCAGGCGCTCGGGTGGCGCAGTGGTAAAGTCCCTGCCCACCATCACGGAGGTTGTGGATTCGAATCCATCGTGGTGCATCCGGCTTTGTCGGGCATATGTATACGAACACAATTGGCCCGTGCTCGGGGGAGGGAACCCGGGCGGGGAGGGTGATATTGGTCATTGCATGTACTCCTATGGGCTGGGGCGGCACCTGTCAGCAGGGAGTGTTGGGCGGGACGAGTGGGGCGAAGGCCCTACGTCCTCCCGGTGGGGGCTCCTCACTGGCAGGTGAGTCAGTGGGACAGCAGTGACAACACAGAAATGTGTGTGGGGAGGAATTCATTGGCATAACGACTAAATTGGGGAGAAAAATGGGGTAAAACAATAATTGGCTACTCTAAATTTAGGGGGGGGGGGGAAAGAGCACTGGTTTGCCCCCCAGGCAGCCCAGTTTAAAGATCGAAGTGTCCCTGAGCAAGATACTTAACCCGTAACTGCTACCTTGTGTGCTCAACATGACCATCTGAGCAGCCACCTGGTCTCCTGTGTTGGAAGGGACACTACAGTAAAACATCTTATCCACTAGCCTAAAGAGGTATCCACCCTTGGCCGGGGGAGATGTTAGGCTTTTGGTCTTCAGGCAGAGGATGTGAGCCACTCTGCAACACAAGGCACCATCCTGCTCATCTGGAGCAGTTTGGGGTTCAGTGTCTTGCTCAAGGACCTCGACACTAACTCAAACCGGGAACCTTCGCCGTTTCCCTACCTCGGAGCCCGGGACTACCTCATTCTTTGGTGTTTCGCCTTGATTGACCCTAACATTTAACTTCACTAAAACCATGCCTAAACCTAACCTCACAGAAATAATGCCTAAACCTAACCTCAAAACCTTGTCCGCAAAACACCAAAGAAAGAGGCAGACCCAGACCCATTGACTTCTATAAAATTAAAGTTAAGGAGTAGTTCACAAAAAAAATTACTTTCTATCAATTACACACCCCATGAAGTCTCGAATCTTTCCGCCGGTCATCAACTTATTGGCTTAGGAATGTGACAAAGAAATCTACACAAGAGTGTGTAACTGAAGTATTTTTTTTGGGTGAACTACTCATTTAAATATTTCGTAAAGTCCATGTATGAAAAATACATTGCAGAGGTATTAAGTTGGCTTACTGCACAAGATATTATTTGCTGATCAGTACAACAGTTTGCGAGATTAGCTCAGGACAAATATACAGAAACACAGACCAAACTCATACTGTAGCTTCCAGCAGAGCCACGTCATAAAATCAATAAACGTAAAAACATAAGTCATGTGTTATGTGCCATAAGTAGTACAAGGTTAATGGTGCTGCATGGATCATTATTACAGGTCATGTTCATACTTTCACAGACAAAAAAACATTGAGTTGAGGATGTTTACATGTTGTATATCTCTTATCTGTAGATGGGCTATATGACCCTGGGGATGATTGGAGAGGGCTGAACATAATCTATGAGTGTCATCGTACACGGGCCATTAGGATACGCAAACCGCTCTGAATGACTGGCTAATGTGACAAGGTAAATTGACAGAGAAGGATACAGCCTATTTAGAACAACAGCTGAGCGGAGTACCGTAGTTAACATGGGAATACATACAGTCATCCACCGACTGTCTACAACTGTTGACTGCTTAGACCTAATATGCTCCTCAAAAGATCTTGAGAATTACTGTAACTAGCTCGCTCAACGGCAGAGTGCTAATGACTTTCTGGGCATGTGAGCATGTCTCATTGACCCAGCATAAACTGGTTAGGGTTTGTCAAGTCCCTTTCCAGTTTAGCTCCAAAGGACATACAAGGATGCAACTCAGGATTTCAGACTCAATCAACTTTTTAATTTTCCAACTTGTTTCTTTTTATTTCTTGGCTTTAGTTGATCGGTCTGGTCGTCAATCAATAGTAGGAGGTTAGGTTTTAAACCTTTAACACAGAGAAAATAAAGATTAGCAACATTGCCATTTTACAACAAATCATAGCATTTTTTAAACTCATATTTTCCAAACAATACATGTCTTGAAACAATAAATGTTTTAAAACAATAAATGTCTAAAAACAGTCCCAAAACAATAAAAGTTTTAAAACAATAAATGCTTTAAAACAACAATAAGTGTCTTTAAACAAGTGTCTTTAAACAAATGATTAAAGTCAAAATAGCTGATCCACAAGCTTGCAGATCGGCCCTTTCTCACTTGGTATTTTAAACCTTTTTTAACATGGAAAATTAATGAATTCCACATTTTAGTAGTTTTAAATTAAACTAACCCACGACAGGGTAATTGCATGAAAGGTCTACATTTTAGTAGAGTTTTAAATCATAAACTGAATTTTAACCTTTTTAACTTTGTATTATTCTTCTGTATTTCACACTTTTCAAACACAAAATGAAATCAATGCTGCAATGTAGTGTATTCCTTGACTGATGCTGAAATGTGTTCCTTAACTTAAACTTTAGCAGTTAACATTAACACATTTAAGCAGCATTTTACACACATTAAGCAGCATTTCAAAAAAAGTACACAACATTTCACCGACCATTGGCGTCTTTGGGCTGAACTCTGAACTTGGAGTTTCTTCTCTCCTCTTTGGAGTTGGTTTGTTTGAATGAGCGCCTCCATTCCTTTTCAGGTGATCCTAATCTGATAACGAGCAGCCATTTTGCTGCTGCATTCTGGGAAGTGTAGTGCTGTTTGAGTTGAAGTGTAGTTTTGACTATATAAGGAAGAGGATTTTCACTAAAGCACTAAGTCAAAGCTCCATTCCTGAGTTTTGACGTAACAGGGTTAGAACATCTGGTAAAGTTCTCTGAGTCAAAAAAGAATGACAAGTGAGATTTAGAAGGAGAGGGAATTGTTCTGCTGGCCTCAGCAGAGAGAGAAGAGTCCGTGGGTTCCTATTAAAGGTGGTGTAAGTGATAATTCTTGAGGAAAAAATAATGTTTGTTCAGTAACATGTATCTTCCTGTCTTTTCAGCTCTTTAGTGTACAGAAAATATATCTTCAGTTGGGTCACCATTTTCATCCAATCAGGAAGGAGAACCCATTCATTAGCTTAACATTTATAGTGTTCCGATTCTTTGTTTCATCACTTGCAATTTATCTTGTTTATCCTGTATCCTGTATGGGTTCTCCCTCCTGATTGGATATAATTGGTATCCCGGACCAATAATGTGTATTTTCCCTTTACTAAAGAACTGGAGAGATGGGGAGACTTTTTTTTAAATGAAAAAACACCCTATGAGACACCCTATTTCAACAAAAGAAAATTTCTTACATCACCTTTGCTGATCTTCACAGAACCCTGCTGGTTGCAGGTTTTTTTTCTTCATTTAATTCAATTTCACCTTTATGTATTCAGGGAAGGCCGATTAAGAGCAAGCTCTCTTTTCCAATGATGCCCTGATTACAGCAAATATATAACATAAATGAGATGATAAAATAAACATTAGAGATTTCATAAGGTACAAGTAGGCTACAGAGAAATGTCATGTATTATTAACAAGCTGTTATAAAACAATCAAGTGAAATGTAATTATTCAATTAAAAAAACCTATTGTAGACAGTTCTGCATGTATGGGGCAGCATAGTAAATACGTCAGTCTTACCCAGATTAGACTTAACTGTGGGAATGTTTAAAACCAAGTAATCTTGTGAACGTGTATGGCGATTACAAACTCTAAATGTCAATAAGCTGTTAAGATAATCAGGCAATTTCTTAAGCAAGGCTTTGTTGATAAAGAAAACAGTGCAGTTCTGCTCCAATGATGGCCAACCGAGACTCTTTCAATAGAAGTCCCCCTCCCATAGTGGTTATGTTAATGATCACTGGGGTGGGGTGGTTTCTTGAGAGAACCATGTATTAGTTTTGCATGATTTAGTAGGGGAGAGTGGGGTAATGTGAGACACAGGGTAAAGTGAGACACCCCCCTTATCGCCTGACCACAACACCTGTGTGGTCATATGACCATTACATTTTGAAGCCCCTCCCATTTCCCACTTACCATGGAGGAGAGGACCTCATTGTGTTGTGGTAAGCATGTTTTTTTCACTAAAATATGTTTTTTGCATGTAAAAGTAATTTTTTGGGCTGTCAACATAATCAGCTGTTGTGTAAAAAAAAATTGATTCAGGTAGAAAAACTTATGTCATGCATGTTGATGAACTACAAACCTATACATCCATGTGATTAATGCTAATTGTAGATTAGCCAGAATTGCTAAAAGTGGTCCTTTTCACCAAAATGTGGCTGTGGGGTAAAGTGAGACAAATGGCTTGGGGTAAAGTCGGACATTGTCTCACTTTACCCTAAGTGTCTAAGTTTAGTACTTAAACATATTTTAATCTAATATTACATTGCATATGTTTTACTTTTTATGCCAAGAACATAGGGGAGAGTGGGGTAATGTGAGACACTTTTTACATTGAGTGGGGTAATGTGAGACACTTTTTACATTTTCTCCCCTCTAGGTGAGCTAAAATGATATATCAGATTTGAGATGTTTCCTAACAATGGAAATTATCAGAATGTATTCAAGCCAAAGGCAGTGAAAATATGATTGTTTTTAAAAAAGTGGTCTGGTGTCTCACTTTACCCCATTGATTTTTCTGGTTTGTCTCGGTTTACCCCAGACCTGGGGTAAAGTGAGACAAACCAGAAAACTTTTTTTAAAACAATCATATTTTCACTGCCTTTTGTCTTGAATACATTCTGATAATTTCCATTGTTAGGAAACATCCCAAATGTATGGGAAATGTGTACATTTTACTGATATATCATTTTAGCTCACCTAGAGGGGAGAAAATGTAAAAAGTGTCTCACATTACCCCACTCTCCCCTACGAGTTTAAGATTAATAGAGCCTGTTGAATTAAATGGAAGTCTGATTACAGGTTTTTATCTCAGTGGGTTCCTAACGCTGGTCCTGCCCAAACCACCAAACCAGGGGTCCCCGAGGGCCAGGATTAAAAACCTGTCAAAATAGATATGTAGTGGCTCCTGAACCTCCTCACTGAACCAGCAGTATCACACCCACAATGCATTGTGTGATAGCCATAGCCAGCCATAGCCAAGCCTAGAATTCACATTGGATGCATTTACACATTATTAACAGCATTATCATGCAGTTAAGTTTATGTATAAGGTTAAAATATATATTTTTCATGCATTACGTTAGAAAATGCTTATGTTTGGGTACACTGCATGGGTTTGTTGTGGCTGCCAGGGCGGATAGCCAATGACACTGCTTGAACTATATTGGGTACTGTACCGCTACTGGTTCAGGAACCAAGACCAAGTAAATATTATGAGTAAAACCTATTGTGTATCCTTCTCAGCAGATGCCAATGTCCAGTTCTTATGAACAGTTTTCTATTTCATTTATAGAGTTTTTTTTTTTTGTGATCTGGGAAGTTAGAGCATACACAGATTCCACAATCTGTGTACGCTCTAACTTCCCAGATCACAAAAATTTTAACAAATTTTAACCATGTAATATGTTGGGATGACAATTTGGGTTTACTTCCTGTCCCTGAAGCCCATTTGTCTCTCAGTGGCAGGCAATATGTTTTCATCTGACAGCAGGGAGATCTGATCTGTCCGATTCTGCCTTTAATAAGAGGATCCTCCAGACAAGACTAAACCCATGGAGCCTTGAAGCCTTAAAAAACATCATAGGATCTCCTGAGGACATCCTCACTGTGTGTGTGTGTGTGTGTGTGTGTGTGTGTGTGTGTGTGTGTGTGTGTGTGTGTGTGTGTGTGTGTGTGTGTGTGTGTGTGTGTGTGTGTGTGTGTGTGTGTGTGCGCGTGTGCGTGTGTGCGTGTGTGCGTGTGTGTCAGGGCATCAAAGGGGGGGATGGCATCCTGTGGGCAGCCCAGGGCAGGGCCAGTGGGCACAAGTGGCGAGGTGGGTGTCCTGGGGCAGGCACAGCGCTGCCGTCATCCAGCATGCGCACTACACACACACACACACACACACACACACACACACACACACACACACACACACACACACACACACACACACACACACACACACACACACACACACACACACATTGTTACAAAAGGCCACAGCGTAATTGGATTGGTGTCAGAACTCAGGGGACAGAGAGAGGCAGGGAGGGACTAAACCACACACACACACACACACACACGCGCGCGCGCACACGCACACGCACACACACACAAAGAGAGAGACACGTGTGTGTGCGG
This sequence comes from Gymnoscopelus braueri, assembly GCF_963280865.1. NCBI lineage: Eukaryota > Metazoa > Chordata > Actinopteri > Myctophiformes > Myctophidae > Gymnoscopelus > Gymnoscopelus braueri. The sequence goes on from NC_137605.1 coordinate 52,527,744, forward strand.
GTACGCATGAACACACACAGCAAACAAGCTGAATTTGATCACAGCAAAGAAAGTCACACAAATTATATAACATTTTACAGATTTTGTGTTGTTTCATAAAATAACACTTTAAATGACAGTTTTCTAAACTTAGAGTTATGGTTGGAGTACCAATCATGTAGGTCAATGATAGAGACCTGTAGTGTATAAGGTATTGAATACTGTACTCCACAATACTGTGAAATATCAAATGTTACAAATATTTAGTGATATCTCTCAACAAGATTCTGGGAAATAATTATCATTATAATTAATCAGAAATAAAACAGTTGTTTTGATTTAAAAAAAAATCTGTTTGTACGGTCACAGGAATGGCCAGGTCACTTACTGACACTGACATGTTTTTTAAATGTAGCCGCCATGTGACAATGTTTGCTAGTGCTCTATAATTAACATGCATAACCTCACAGGACGCAGGTTAACGTTACATAACAGATAAAACACCAAGATTCACCACGGATCAGTATCATGATCTGCAATTGAAGTCATGTGAATTACAGTATGGTGCATGCTAGAATTATATTAAAACTCTTATTAACCAAGCTTTGACTTTGGCTAGGATGTACACTGCCGAACATGACGTGCTTACATGCTTGCTATGAAAACTGATTTGTTGATATGCTGCACATGTATTAATATTGACTGTTGATAGATTGTAGCCTACATATTTAGTCATATGGTCATTGTTGATAAGACTGTTGGACTTTGTACACATTCCTGCATATTTGTTTGTGATACAGTACAATCTCTTGATATTGGTGATTGGTGATATTTCTTCATATATTGGTGATAGATTAAGTGCAATCCATTTGCCCTTCAATATCTAACCCCTGCTCATTATGCTAGGGTTGGATGGCTTAGGGTAGAGGACAGAGTACAGACTTGCAATTGGCCTGGTCTACAAGATACATAACACCACAGACACCACATGTACCTGTCAAACTACTTCACACAAGCACAACACCAATCTCGTTCAATCCAGATTCGTCTCAAACAAGGGTTTAAATTCCTTCTACTGCTATGTTACCAAAAAGTGCTCTTTTAGAGCGGTTTTGGTCTGTGTACTTTCTGGCAGTTGGATTTTCTTTTGGAAACCACAAACAGAAATCCGCCCATTGCGCTCATTTTTCATTTTTCATTTAGGGTCGCGTCGGTTCTTTCGCTCCTGTTCGCTCCCGTGTTTAATTTTTAGAGATAAAAGATACTGTAAAGACAAGACCAGAAGCGGAAGTAGATTTAGTACTTAAAAATAAAAGTGTATATATATATCTCTGCTGTTCGGCCGGAACCAGCTAAATCCAAAATGGTAATTGTTCAGGAAATTAAAAACAAAATATCAATTTTTCAGAAAATGAAGACAACCTTATATTTTTAAAACAAAGCAATACTGCCTCATCAAACTTGGTATTGTGACTTTATATATTATCAGATACTTGCATGTGTCATTATATTATCACCACTCAATAATATACCCAAATCCAACGGTTGGATGCCGCATGTATGTAGGTTGGATTCCAACCTACAGAGCGCACTGCTCTGCTGTATACTGCTTGGTGTGGATATGTTACGGCCATGGTTGAACCCCTGTGGATTGATCTGCAACATTCACACTAGTGCAACACCTGCCAAGCGGTCTGGAGTGCGCACCCGGGACCATAGTGTGAAAGCGAAGTCATACAGTGTGTACCAGCCATGGCAATCGAGGAAACCGAAAAGAACAGATCTGCCCAGAGTGAGATGTGAACCTCTTAACTGTGGGGGGTGGTTAATATTGTATTGGTAGGAGGTGGCACCAAGAGCCACGGTAGAACATTGAAGCGGTCATCACCTGGTGGTCAAATCTGGGATTGCAATAGTTCTACATTTAAAACGCCACTGCGCATGCTTCTACCGTTTGAAACCCACAGGTTGTCGAGGCGCAACGCTATTGATTCTCACCAGTAGAATATGTAAAATGTATTGAATTAATTCAAAACCTGTAAAATGACATCCTGCACATTGCCGTGGCCCGTGGGTATGCACATCAGCTCTGGATTTTTCATTACTTTATTATTTTTACACAAATAATGCCAAAAAAGAGGGGGAGATATTAAACCAATAGAGCTCTAATCATAATGATTAGAGCCCTATTTGTTCTCTACTGGTTTAACAATTCCCCTCTTTTTTTTGGGCGTTATTGACCATATAATGCAAGAGGTTATTTGTGTTATTTGTGTAACTTGTAATCAATGAACAACCAAACGTCCAGACTCCAGTGCGCAATGGACGGGAGAGATTGAGCTCGATCGTTCATGGTGATTATTCCAAAAGTATTACAATTATGACAAACATAGGCTACAACCGTATGTAACCATTTGTAAGGAATGATCCCATCACGGGCACTGTGTGCCATAGGGCAGGGTCTGAATATTGTAGCGTATTATACATCCAAGTTCATGAGATTCCAGATTTCCAGCCAGCTGTAAAGACTGGATTTAAAATTACTACTGCAATATCAACATTGTTACATTTGGACACCTGGATTTCCTAGGTCTATATCCTTCTATGTAGGCCTACTGTAGACAGAGTAGACAGACAGACAGACAGACAGACAGACAGACAGACAGACAGACAGACAGAAACGGTCAGAGACGCACCATACCACTGAGTGCTAGTATGGAGCTTGTTGTTGCGTCTTTTCACACAGCGAGCAAAAGTTGGGGAGCCCGATTTGGGGGCTACGCAAACAGGGACTATTAATTAACTATGCTACAAGTAAATAATATAACACACATTTTGGGTGAAAAGGCGCATGTGTAAATGAAAATAAAATAATATATTGGCTATAATCAAGTCTACTTATCAATCTGTCCGTAAGTCCGAATATTGATAAGCTCTGATGTACCAGTCCAAAGTTGCATTGTATCTTTTGTATTGATAGTATTCATGTTTTGTTTATAACGATTCTGAAACACTTGATGACAATGAGTGGCTTCATTTTTTTTGTTTTGATATTTTTTTTGTTTTAGGTTACTGCATTAGATAGATAGATAGATAGCACCAGGAGCGCACGTATGATACCCTCAGTCTGTCCAGTCTGAGTGTGTCCCTTTGCCTATATTGCCTCCCCAGCGCACCACAGCATAGAAAAGGACGCTGCAACCACTGTCTGATAGAACATCTGCAGATGTTTATTATTGTGTATTGAGGAAATCTAACATGCTGTAGTAGGTCTATAACATGACCTGCTGAGCTTTATAAGGCTGCTTCATCGTTGCAGACGGCAGTGCTTTCTACGGGCATAATATTGTCAAACCCTTACACTGATGACTGACAGGGCATTAGTGAAAGCAGCTACCAGTTATTTGAAGATATTAATCTGTTCCGCTATATAGGCCATTTAAATTGTAGGCTACTGTGTGGAAATAACTGCAGTGTGTATTTATGTATAGGCTAGTAACGGTAACAGCCAGGATAGGTGGGCACCAAAACATTCTGGGCACTAGGGATAACTGGGCACCTTGGACGAGTGGGCATTAGGGGTGGAGAAGAGTGGGCGCTAGGGAAATCTGGGCACCAGGAAGACTGGGCACCGGGAAAACTGGTGTTAATAATCATTGTTAATAAAGAATTCAATCTCACAGGCAGTGCACATAGTACCCACTCTTCCTGGTGCCCAGATGTCCCTAGTGCCCACCTATGCTGTATCCGATTAAAACGTCAGCAGAGATGTAATTCCGATGGTTCAATGAGTAGCGACGCCTAGCTCTCAAGTCTCAACCCAACTTTCCAAGTTCAAATTACATATGTAGATTTGTTTCTGTTTTCCTATTCCGTAATATTGCTATTAATTAATCATGCTGCAACTAAATAATATAAATATAACACACATTTTGGATGAAAAAACGCATGTCTAAATGAAAAGAAGAGAATCACGTAGGCCTATATCTGCCCGTCCGACAGACAGACAGACAGACAGACAGACAGACAGACAGATATAGATCTGTCTGTCTTCTTATTGACGTAACCATGGTAAATATAATTAGCTTGCATAATGTTAATAGCCTAATATAATAATATAGCCTATCATAATTATGTTTATGTTATAACCGTGTAGCCTACAGTATAATATATTTATATTATCTATCTATCTATCTATCTATCTATCTATCTATCTATCTATCTATCTATCTATCTATCTATCTATCTATCTATCTATCTATCTATCTATATATCTATCTATATATATGTCCATCTGTCTAACATTGATGTAGCCATAGTAATGTTATAATCATGTAGCCTACGGTATAATAAAATTATATTTAATATATATATATATATATATATATATATATATATATATATATACACTTTTATTTTAAAGTACTAAATCTACTTCCGCTTCTGGTCTTGTCTTTACAGTATCTTTGATTAAGATCGAGAAATGAAAGAATGAAAAAGCAAAACCCTGTTTTCTTACGTTTCATTTTTTATTTTTTATTGAAGAATGAAAAATGAAAGACGGGAGCGAAACGAACGTAACTTGTTTTAAAATGAAGAATGAAAAATGAAACACGGGAGCGAACGGGAGCGAAAGAACCGATGCGACCCTAAATGAAAAATGAAAAATGAAAAATGAGCGCAATGGGCGGATTTCTGTTTGTGGTTTCCAAAAGAAAATCCAACTGCCAGAACGTACACGGACCGGTTTTGAAGGAGAGTTTTCGATGAATTGAATACACAGGACCCCAATGGAAACAAGCCATAGTACATTCTTGGATTGAATCCTTTTATTATTCAAATATTTTTAGCATCCTTTTGTATGAAAATGTACCTCTGTGCTTTTTTTTGCAAACTGTTAATAAAGCAAGGAGGGTCAGGGGATCAAACCGGGACCCATCTGGTTCCCAAATGGACAGTCTACCTTCTGAACCACTACCTCCCCTGATTCTGCTATGGTATCCATAAAAATGTACTAAATAATAAAACAATTTAAAATAAAGGGAAATGTCAGTTGATGACGGATTGGGCGTATATCTTGAATCAAGTCATTTACACATGAAGTGATCAACAAATAATTTGGTCCAGCGGAGTCTGCGGAGATGACTATGGCAAATAGATATCTCTGCTGTAGGGCAGAAACGGTCCGTGTACTTTCTGGCAGAAGGAATTTCTTTTGGGAACCACAAACAGAAATCCACCCATTGCGTTCATTTTTCATTTTTCATTTTTCATTTAGGGTCGCGTCGGTTCTTTCGCTCCCGTTCGCTCCCGTGTTTCATTTTTCATTTTTCATTTTAAAACAAGTTACGTTCGTTTCGCTCCCGTCTTTCATTTTTCATTCTTCAATAAAAAATAAAAAATGAAACATAAGAAAACAGGGTTTTGCTTTTTCATTCTTTCATTTCTCGATATTAATCAAAGATACTGTAAAGACAAGACCAGAAGCGGAAGTAGATTTAGTACTTAAAAATAAAAGTGTATATATATATATATTAAATATACATTTATTATACCGTAGGCTACATGATTATAACATTATGGCTACATCAATGTTAGACAGATGGACATATATATATATAGATAGATATATAGATATATAGATATATAGATAGATAGATAGATAGATAGATAGATAGATAGATAGATAGATAGATAGATAGATAAAGATAGATAGATAATATAAATATATTATACTGTAGGCTACACGGTTATAACATAAACATAATTATGATAGGCTATATTATTATAGGCCTATTAGGCTATTAACATTATGCAAGCTAATTATATTTACCATGGTTACGTCAATAAGAAGACAGACAGATCTATATCTGTCTGTCTGTCTGTCTGTCTGTCTGTCTGTCTGTCTGTCGGACGGACGGACGGACGGAAGGACGGGCAGATATAGGCCTACGTGATTCTCTTCTTTTCATTTAGACATGCGTTTTTTCATCCAAAATGTGTGTTATATTTATGTTATTTAGTTGCAGCATGATAATTAATAGCAATATTACGGAATAGGAAAACAGAAACAAATCTACCTATATAATTCGAACTTGGAAAGTTGGGTTGAGACTTGAGAGCTATACGCGTCGCTACTCATTGAACCATCGAAATTACATCTCTGCTGACGTTTTAATCGGATACAGCATAGGTGGGCACTAGGGACATCTGGGGGTCACCAGGAAGAGTGGGTAGGCTACTATGTGCACTGCCTGTGAGATTGAATTCTTTATTAACAATGATTATTAACACCAGTTTTCCCGGTGCCCAGTCTTCCTGGTGCCCAGATTTCCCTAGCGCCCACTCTTCTCCACCCCTAAGTGCCCACTCTTCCAAGTGCCCACATGTCCCTAATGCCCACTCGTCCAAGGTGCCGCCCGTTGAAAGCACTGCCGTGACGTCTGCAACGATGAAGCAGCCTTATAAAGCTCAGCAGGTCATGTTATAGACCTACTACAGCATGTTAGATTTCCTCAATACACAATAATAAACATCTGCAGATGTTCTATCAGACAGTGGTTGCAGCGTCCTTTTCTATGCTGTGGTGCGCTGGGGAGGCAATAGGCAAAGGGACACACTCAGACTGGACAGACTGAGGGTACCATATGTGCGCTCCCGGTGCTATCTATCTATCTATCTATCTAATGCAGTCAGTAACCTAAAACAATTTAAAAAAAAATGAAGCCACTCATTGTCATCAAGTGTTTCAGAATCGGTATAAACAAAACGTGAATACTATCAATACAAAAGATACAATGCAACTTTGGACTGGTACATCAGAGCTTATCAATATTCGGTGTCTGTCTGTCTGTCTGGATGGACAGACGGACGGACGGACTTATACGGACAGAATTGATAAGTGGACTTGATTATAGCCAATATATTATTTTATTTTCATTTACACATGCGCCTTTTCACCCAAAATGTGTTATATTATTAATAGTCCCTGTTTGCGTAGCCCCCAAATCGGGCTCCCCAAGTTTTGCTCGCTGTGTGAACTGTTCAAAGACGCAACAACAAGCTCCATACTAGCACTCGGTGGTACTGGTGCGTCTCTGACCGTTTCTGTCTGTCTGTCTGTCTGTCTGTCTGTCTGTCTACTCTGTCCACAGTAGGCCTATAGAAGGATATAGACCTAGGAAATCCAGGTGTCCAAATGTAACAATGTTGATATTGCAGTAGTAATTTTAAATCGAGTCTTTACAACTGGCTGGAAATCTGGAATCTCATGAACTTGGATGTATAATACGCTACAATATTCAGACCCTGCCCTATGGCACACAGTGCCCGTGATGGGATCATTCCTTATGGTTACATACGGTTGTAGCCTATGTTTGTCATAATTGTAATACTTTTGGAATAATCACCATGAACGATCGAGCTCAATCTCTCCCCTCCATTGCGCACTGGAGTCTGGACGTTTGGTTGTTCATTGATTACAAGTAACACAAATAACACAAATAACCTCTTGCATTATATGGTCAATAACGCCAAAAAAATTAGGGGAATTGTTAAACGAGTAGAGAACAAATAGGGCTCTAATCATTATGATTAGAGCTCTATTGGTTAAATATCTCCCCCTCTTTTTTGGCATTATTTGTGTAAAAATAATAAAGTAATACAAAATCATCACCCACGGGCCACGGCAATGTGCAGGATGTCATTTTACAGGTTTTGAATTCATTCAATACATTTTACATATTCTACTGGTGAGAATCAATAGCGTTGCGCCTCGACAACCTGTGGGTTTCAAACGGTAGAAGCATGCGCAGTGGCGTTTTAAATATAGAACTATTGCAATCCCAGATTTGACCACCAGGCGATGGCCGCTTCAATGTTCTACCGTGGCTCTTGGTGCCACCTCCTACCAATACAATATGAACTACCCCCCACAGTTAAGAGGTTCACATCTCACTAGTCTGGGCAGATCTGTTCTTTTTGGTTTCCTCGATTGCCATGGCTGGTACACACTGTATGACTTAAAGTCGTCAGGTTGTATTACTATTAATCATACTGCAACTAAAGCCAACACATTTTGGATGAAAAAGCTGATGTCTAAATTAAATAGATTGGCTAAAGTACATGTGCATCTTGATATATCTGATTCATAATAGTGTTGCAAGGAGAAAAACAACCTTTGTAACTGCTGGGGATTTCAAAAACATAACAGTTGGGTTAGAAATGTTCAGTTGGCCATTAGTGGGCCTATTTGAAAGCAGACATCGTTAGTTGTTGCTATAATCTATATAATATATATACAATATACGCAGGCCAACCCTTACCTCTATTAATGGCCTACAGCCGCACGAAGTGATCAGAAGCGACACTATCCAGGCACGCACCTTTACGCATCCTAATTTATGTTATCCTACAGTGTATAGACCAATTATTTGTTTACTAACATTGAGACTGGACGCACAGGTGATTGTTTCATGCAATCAATTCTCAACCTGTTGTTTCGGAGTGCACTCCAACCCCCTCTTGTGTGTTGGCTGGTGGTGAGACGCGTCTTAGCGAGACCTGATAGAATAGGTTTCATTGCGCGCATACTGGTTGCACGCATACTGGTTCTTATCAGTGTGACGTCGTCTGTTAAGGGGTCTATATATAGGCGCGTTCATTAATTCATTAATAGTGCGTGCTAAAAACAAGGCATTTCGTACCATAAACAGCACCGTCCGCATTGACATATTGTTCAACAGGTGTGTGGGGCAATGTATCCCACTGACGACGAGCACCTGCAGAGCCAGGACTACACTCGGGGTTTTGCTTAGCCTAATTTATAAGAAAATAAACAGTTAATAAAGCACATACAGTAGGCCTATACCTTCAATGAAATGCTCCCGCACAACACACCACCAGGAAGAAAGAACAAGCCAGCTAACTGGCGGCTGCGGGCTTTGAATTTGTTTATGCAGTTATTTTTGTCAATAGCTGACAAGCATGCTCCAGATAGAAAACAAACTAACCTGCAGAGCACCTTGGATTGGAAATTAAGAACTGCATGGCTTTAGAAACACTGCAAAGCAAAAGGCAAGTGAATCTGTCAGTCTGGATGACTGGCAGATCTACTGTAAATTAAGAAATAATGTGCCAAAAATGAATAGAAATCATTTATTGAGCCAATGATAGATGGCCCTCTGTTTCATGGTAATTACCTAGTACTACACGTCACAGCCTCAAGGTAGCGACAATCAGTGGTGATTGGGGTTGGCTCTGGGTATGGACTATTAGACATATTGCAAAATATATACAAAATAGTAAAACCATATAATGCCATATCAAGATAAAGTTAAAGCAGTGTACATATAGAAATAAGGGACGGAAAATATTAGGCCAATACCAAAACATGTTAGATCTTTTTAAGACACAATGCAAAAAAGAGAACATTTTCAAAAATGAAAGGCACCAAAAACACAAAATACACATGAAAGCCTCAGGGACCGTCTACAGGAAGCAAGAAAGGCTCTGCTCTTCGTTTAGAGTAGACCATTGGTGTTAAGGTTGTGGATCCATAGTACTTCTCTGCGAAGCAATTTATTAATGATGTCACCACCCCGTGATGAGGCTGCAAGATTTTCTCTATTCCCCAGAATTTAAGGGATGCTGGGGAGCCATGCTTTGCTTGTTGATAGTGCCTGCCATGGCATATTCAGGGTTGTTAGTAGGAATAGCAGTTTTGTGCTCACCAATACGAGTTTAAGTGGTCTCTTAGTTTGACCAATGTATGCCAGTCCACAGGGACATTTAAGCATGTATACCACATGGGTTGAGTTACAATTTATAAATAAGGATATTTTATATTTTTTATCAGTAGGTGGATGGGTAAAACATTTGGTATTTGATGAATTAGAGCACTGAGCACAGTTGCCACATTTATAAAAGCTCTGTGGGGGATTGGGAAGCCAGGTGGGGGGGGGGGGGGGGTGGGTGTTCATATTGGTGTGACATATTTACAAATGACATGTCACTGGTCTTAGACAGGGCCAATAGACCAATTATTTGTTTACAAACATTGAGACTGGACGCACAGGTAACTGTTTCATGTAATCAATTCCCAACAGATCCCCAAACCTGTTGTTTTGGGGTGAGCTTGTTTCAGTTCATTCAACCTCCTCTATGTGTAGGCTAGTGGAGTGCGCCCTGCAGGCAACACATATATACTCCATCGCGTAACGGCATTGCGTACCGAGAACAGCTGACATACAAGCTCACAACCACGTCACGGATGCGACCGCTGTGAGCTTGGAGATCTGCTATTCTCGGCCGTTCTCTGTGCGCGACACCTTCGCGGGACGGAGCATAAATTAGTCTTGACGGGCTGCTGCTGCGCGAGCCAAGCAGGTTCTGGTGCCATGATCATAGAGCGCTCTCTCCGTTCTTATATGACAGTTGACAGCCACTGGAGGTGGAGTTTTGAGGACAACTGCTTTGAATTGTTATTATTGTTTACACACAACAGAAACCAAGGATTATATATTTCAAGAGCGAGAGATCACAGTAAAAATCCTAAGCATTCTTCCTCCACACTGGGAGAGAAACAGCATCTGAAAGTTTGATGGGATGCATTTTTACACGTGAGACTGTGACCACTTTTACATTGCATATTATGAGCGGTGGGGTTCTTTTGCTGCCGACATGCGCGCGCATACTGTTTCGTATCAGTGTGACGTCGTCTGTTAAGGCGTCTATAGCCATGTATTCTGACGACACAACTTTGTCTGCTACTATGTGGAAGACCTGTCTGTAGCTCTTAACAAGGAACCAAAACATATCAGAGTGGGTGGTGGTCCTGCACATCTCAAAGACAAAATCCATTGTATTTGAATCACAGTATAATCACAGTATCATTCCAACCCGTGATCAGGCTGTATCATTCACACAGCGAGCAAAACTTGGGGAGCCCGATTTGGGGCTACGCAAACAGGGACTATTAATTAACCATATACAAGTAAATAATATAACACACATTTTGGGTGAAAAGGCGCATGTGTAAATGAAAATAAAATAATATATTGGCTATAATCAAGTCCACTTATCAATTCTGTCCGTATAAGTCCGTCCGTCCGTCTGTCCATCCAGACAGACAGACAGACACCGAATATTGATAAGCTCTGATGTACCAGTCCAAAGTTGCATTGTATCTTTTGTATTGATAGTATTCACGTTTTGTTTATACCGATTCTGAAACACTTGATGACAATGAGTGGCTTCATTAAAAAAAATTGTTTTAGGTTACTGACTGCATTAGATAGATAGATAGATAGATAGATAGCACCGGGAGCGCACATATGGTACCCTCAGTCTGTCCAGTCTGAGTGTGTCCCTTTGCCTATTGCCTCCCCAGCGCACCACAGCATAGAAAAGGACGCTGCAACCACTGTCTGATAGAACATCTGCAGATGTTTATTATTGTGTATTGAGGAAATCTAACATGCTGTAGTAGGTCTATAACATGACCTGCTGAGCTTTATAAGGCTGCTTCATCGTTGCAGACGTCACGGCAGTGCTTTCTACGGGCGGCACCTTGGACGAGTGGGCATTAGGGACATGTGGGCACTTGGAAGAGTGGGCACTTAGGGGTGGAGAAGAGTGGGCGCTAGGGAAATCTGGGCACCAGGAAGACTGGGCACCGGGAAAACTGGTGTTAATAATCATTGTTAATAAAGAATTCAATCTCACAGGCAGTGCACATAGTACCCACTCTTCCTGGTGACCCCCAGATGTCCCTAGTGCCCACCTATGCTGTATCCGATTAAAACGTCAGCAGAGATGTAATTTCGATGGTTCAATGAGTAGCGACGCGTATAGCTCTCAAGTCTCAACCCAACTTTCCAAGTTCGAATTATATAGGTAGATTTGTTTCTGTTTTCCTATTCCGTAATATTGCTATTAATTATCATGCTGCAACTAAATAACATAAATATAACACACATTTTGGATGAAAAAACGCATGTCTAAATGAAAAGAAGAGAATCACGTAGGCCTATATCTGCCCGTCCTTCCGTCCGTCCGTCCGTCCGACAGACAGACAGACAGACAGAGAGACAGACAGACAGATATAGATCTGTCTGTCTTCTTATTGACGTAACCATGGTAAATATAATTAGCTTGCATAATGTTAATAGCCTAATAGGCCTATAATAATATAGCCTATCATAATTATGTTTATGTTATAACCGTGTAGCCTACAGTATAATATATTTATATTATCTATCTATCTTTATCTATCTATCTATCTATCTATCTATCTATCTATCTATCTATCTATATATCTATCTATATATATGTCCATCTGTCTAACATTGATGTAGCCATAATGTTATAATCATGTAGCCTACGGTATAATAAATGTATATTTAATATATATATATATATACACTTTTATTTTTAAGTACTAAATCTACTTCCGCTTCTGGTCTTGTCTTTACAGTATCTTTGATTAATATCGAGAAATGAAAGAATGAAAAAGCAAAACCCTGTTTTCTTATGTTTCATTTTTTATTTTTTATTGAAGAATGAAAAATGAAAGACGGGAGCGAAACGAACGTAACTTGTTTTAAAATGAAAAATGAAAAATGAAACACGGGAGCGAACGGGAGCGAAAGAACCGACGCGACCCTAAATGAAAAATGAAAAATGAAAAATGAACGCAATGGGTGGATTTCTGTTTGTGGTTCCCAAAAGAAATTCCTTCTGCCAGAAAGTACACGGACCAGAAACCAGCTAACTCCAAAATGTTCATTTTTCAGGAAATGACAAAAACAAAACAAAAAGTGGAGTTAGGAGGTTTTGTTCATCATTGATAAGAACAGCTGAATGGATCTCCAAGCTCCCAATGAGGTTGGAGGTCAAAAGGGGGGGAGCCTGGAGTCAGCAAAACCAGCTAACTCCACCCCCCTTGGTGGAGTTAGCTGGTTTAGCAGAATAGTAAGGCGGGAAATTGATACCATAGTGCACTTGGTGATACAAGCACGAAATTTGGCACAGATGACCTTCATATGACCCTAATTGATAATCAACCTCTGGCCACGCAGAATTCCTAAGATTTCAAGATGGCCACCACCAGTTTTCAAAATGGCTGCAACTGGGCCAATGTGTTGGACTATATCGCTTTGCTGGGGCTTATTTTAATATAAGAGAATATGTTCTGGAGGTATTCCTACCAAGTGCGATAAAAAATAACATTAGGTTCCAATATGGCAGCATATTTTCCAGTATGGCTGCCGATAAATTGCAGAAATGTGCATCTGCTTATGGTTTATCCCAACACATTCTCACTCCCAACTAGTCACTTAATGAAGGTCTGTCAGTAGCCCCTAAAAGTCCGATATGACAGTCCCGGTTCCCCTTAAAGTCCGATTATGCAGTCCTGGTTATTTCTCCCTAACGCCCTAAAAAGTCCAAACGGGACTGTGTTGTTTGCGCATGCGCAAAGGAACTAGACCAAATAATATGGCGTAATATAAAAATTATATAAAATTGGGGTTGTCTCAATCCAATTTAAAAATATAACTTCTGTTAAATGTAGGTCACAGTTAAGAAAAATTATCGGGGATAACAGAGCAAAAAGCTATTATTTATCTGATTCTGACAGAAAAGTCGTGATGCATGCTGGGTAATGTTTTTGTTTTTTATAATGTTGATAATAATAAAATGTCCTACAGTTGTTTCATGCAACCCTCATCTCTTGGGGCTGTGTGTAAAAAATAACATGATTTTACACTTTCAATTGGTGTGTAATGCAAGCGCCAAAGTTATATTTTGAGTGGATAAAGTAAGAAAAACTGCAATATATTGTTTCCTATTCTGAAGACTGACGTCACAGAAGTCATGGTTCAATCTTCAACATGGTGTGGTGGGTGTGGTGGATTGCTCCATTTACAACGCTAACGTCCAGGTCATAAACGATCAGATTTCAAATATGAAGTGCTTAACTAAAGGCCACGGATGTTATAATTGTGTACGTTCCAGCTTGAGTACCCATATCTACCGTATTGTTCAATAAAAAGCCTTTTAATCCGATCGACGGCCATTTTCTCCGTTTTTTCATCAGCTTTCAACACGTGACCCTATCGGTTGGGAGGTGTATTGCACATTATAACTCTATGCGAAAATGGCCGACGATCGGATTAAAATGCTTTTTATCTAACAATACGGAAGATATGGGTACTCATGCTGGAACGTCGGCATTTGTAACATCCTGGGCATTTAGGTAAGCACTTCATATTTGAAATCTGAACGTTTATGTAGACGTTACAGTTGTAACATCACACCAGGTTGAAGAATGTCCATGACAGTCATCTTTCAGGGCTACCGCTGATAACCATTAGCACATGAAGTCAATTCATTGTTAAATTTCAAATAAGTTTAATTTCACTTATACCACTTCATTCTGTTGATGTTTCTATTTTACTGCTATAGCAATTCATCACAAGGCTTTTTCTTAACTTAATAATAATAATAATAATAATAATAATAATGATCAATAAATAATTGTGCTTAGGTAATTTAAAATGTTTATAAATGCAGGGGTTTTCTGTTGATGGCCAGGCCAGCACCTTCTTGAAATAGCCTATTTGACATACATATTAAACGTATTTTTAATTAAAAAATATATTATCTAACTCTTAACCGCTAATTCCCCTGGCGCACACTAGAACACGCCTACTACATCCGGATTGTGAGTTTCCGTATCCGAGACCGGATACCACTTTTGCACAGCTGTTGCTGTTCTCAGGGTAAGTCCGTTATGTATGCATTTATAAGATATAAATCGTTAAATATACACCACAAAATGATAGGCCATGGCGTCATTGTTCACATGTTAGTATGTAGCAAGTTGTTTGATCTGGACAAGTAAAAGACTATAAGTAAAGACTGCTTGGTTTGGTGACGGTCGGACATTGCTAAGCTAACCAGCTAAGCTAAACCAAAACAACGCGCCGCACTACGATGCACCAGTAAATCCCGTACTTCTCCTGTACAAATGCAACATATACGGTGCTTACCCGGTTGCCCCAAATGTTAACTAGCAGTCCGGAGTCTTAGTGCAATGTATTCGTCCATATTTTTCAATAAAAAAGTGTTTTAATCCCGTCTGTGGCCGAACGCCATTTTCCCCCTCGTTTATTCCCGTTTACATTGAGTGTAATTCCGACTTTGACCTGATGCGCTCCGTCACTACCGCCATTGGGAACTTCCAACAGAATCGTCCACAGACGGGATTAAAACACTTCTTTATTGATACTTACGGTCTAATACATTGCACAGAGACTCCGGACCGCTTATTAACATTTAGGGCGACCGGGTAAGCACCATATATATATGTGTGTGTGTGTGTGTGTGTGTGTGTGTGTGTGTGTGTGTGTGTGTGTGTTTTGTACATAGATGTACGGGCTTTACTGGTGAATGTCCAGCATTGAAAGTCAGCTATTTTCAACATGAATTAAAACGGAATACAATATTGTATGTAGGGCAGGGGTCTTCAACCTTTTCATGCCAAGGACCCCCTTAACTGAGAGAGAGATGAAGCAGGGACCCCCTAACTGAGAGAGCTATGAAGCAGGGACCCCCACTACATACAGTTGTGTTGCAGATTAAAGTTTTTCATAGATGTTGGATTCATGTTAATGTGTATTTTCAGACATTTAACCACTTAAACCGCCAATACTTTCACTCTGTACTTGGTCTGCTCTTTTTCCCCCTCTTTGCCAAAAATAGCAGATCTACAAGCTCACAACTCCTCGCAGCGTGAGGCGTTGTGAGCTTGTAGATGTGCTATTTTTGGCTAAAGTTGTCCTTAGAATAGGGATGCTAGGGTTCAAGTGGTTAATGTAAAAAACAATGATCCTATCACACAGAGATTTGGCGGACCCCCTGTAGCAACTCTGAGGACCCCCTAGGGGTCCCGGACCCCCTGTTGAAGACCCCTGTTGTAGGGGGCTCATAAAGACCACTCATTGATCCTGCCTGGGTCCCATTACATTGAACCAAATGCAACACTTTTTGGCACATTAACCATTAGCTAAAGTGAACTGGAATAACATGCCAATTTCTCTTATAATTCAGGTTGAAGAGGGTAAAAACTAACATATGTTTACACTTGGCCATTGGGGGGGGGGGGGGGGGCTGATAAATGGTTACTCCAGATTTTCTCTCTTTGAAGATTTTAAGGTTTGAGGACCTTCTATGGCAGTGGTTCTCAACCTGTGGGTTGTGACCCCAGGGGGCTCCCCACATTATTTTGGGGGAGTCCCCAGATGACAGTGAAGTGACAATTAAGGACTTTTAAGACCTTTTTTAATACCAAAGAAAATGATAAAGAAAAAAGACCATTACTGCATCAAAAGTAATCAACAGACTATTCTATTAAAACAGGTAAAACATTGGCCAAATTGGCAAATACTGTAAGAAAAAGCCAACAATTATGAAAATAGTCGATCTACCAGTTCACAACGCATCGTAACGCGGGGCGTTGTGAGCTTGTAGATCTGCTATTTTCATAATATTAATCTGTGGAACCGAGTCAAAATGTATTTAAGGTCTGTAAGTTCTCACTGATAAATATGTTATGTGTGTCCCATTAATCTTCCTTAACCTTAAATACTGTTTGTTTGTTATTCTATTTATAGTGGCTCATAGGAATAGACGGAGAGACGGGTGACAGCCGGAACGTAGACGGCATCCGGGAGCAGTATGGGTTGGCGCCCCAGCCTGTGTCTTCCGTGAGGAAGGAGCCCAACAAATCCACGGTGAGGCCGTTAAGGAGGCCCATTCAAGCAATCTGCCCGTCAGCATCTCTGTGACCAGAGGACAGTGACGAAAGCAGGGAAGATCGCGAGACCCAACTCATAACCTCAGCACCTCCTTTCAGGTCCAGGCCGCGAGTAGGAGATATTCCTATTCAGGAAGGCAAAGGGCAGTGCCAGTTTCATCCTCTCTGCCATTGGGCTCCTTAATAAACACAAACCCCCTAACACCTGATCCACCTCACCTGGTCGAACTGGACTTGCTGGACTTGAAGTCATACACAAACATCATACACAATTTTATCTTTTAAAGCAATGTTATATGCTTGTAGCACTATAATTACAATTACATTATAAATAAGTATAAGCACTCCTAATGTAATCAGAACACAGTAGTCATATGGTCAAGTATCATGATACTTTATAATTACTGGTCACTCACTGACTTTTTTTCTTTTGACCAGGATCATAGGCTTACTATAGTTCATTGTGTATTCTTAGATACAGATGCTGAGTGATGATACTACTAATACACTGACTTTTTTTCTTTTGACCAGGATCATAGGCTTACTATAGTTCATTGTGTATTCTTAGATACAGATGCTGAGTGATGATACTACTAATACACTGACTTTTTTTCCTTTGACCAGGATCATAGGCTTACTATAGTTCATTGTGTATTCTTAGATACAGATGCTGAGTGATGATACTACTAATACACTGACTTTTTTTCTTTTGACCAGGATCATAGGCTTACTATAGTTCATTGTGTATTCTTAGATACAGATGCTGAGTGATGATACTACTAATACACTGACTTTTTTTCCTTTGACCAGGATCATAGGCTTACTATAGTTCATTGTGTATTCTTAGATACAGATGCTGAGTGATAATACTCTTCTGCATGCACATCAGCTATTTTTGCAATGTTTTAGTTAAAAGAGAAATTAAAAAGAAAATCTATGTTCATCACAATATTTGATCCAATGTGTTATGTATGCATGTATGTTTATCTATCTAAACTGTTTGTTCACAAATGACACGTATGTTATTTAGATTGCATCCGGTTTTACCTGTATCTTGCACTAAATTGTTTTCTTTGAACGATTAACTTTGTCCTGCAATTTGGTGAAATAAAAATTCTGCTTTTTGAATTTGAATGGAGTGATTGAATAACAATGCAACATTACATTACAGTCATTTAGCAGACACTTTTATCCAAAGCGACTTACTGCATTTAAGTCTTAGACCTATATGTGAAGACAAACAATGATATAGCCTACAGTAATATGCTAAACATATCATATATACGAGTAGTAATAAGACAGAAAGATATGTACTGTAAACAGTTTGGAGTTCGTTTCCGGTGATGAGCTTAGACTTTTTACAGGGGCCAGTTACAATTTTCAGTCTTTTGGAAGAGGGTAAGTCCTCCACTTTGCTAATCCCATCGGTAGGTAGGTACATAAAGGGCATGACCTTTACACCATATAATATAATCTTCATATAATTTGAGTAACCTCTGTCTGTCCGTCTTGGGTCGTGGTCTGTGTCGCGCCTGTGTTGCGCATGCGTCGCATCCACAGAGGGTGGAACTGCGCATGCACAGTACAGTACAGTACGTACAGTACGTACAGTACGTACAGTACAGTACAGTACAGACCGTACAGTACAGTACAGGTACAGTACAGTACCGTACCGTACAGTACAGTACAGTACAGTACAGTACAGTACAGTACAGTACAGTACAGAACGTACAGTAGAGTACCGTACAGTACCGTACCGTACAGTACAGTACAGACCGTACAATACCGTACAGTACAGTACAGTACCGTACCGTACAGTACAGTACAGTACAGTACAGTACAGAACGTACAGTAGAGTACCGTACAGTACCGTACCGTACAGTACAGTACAGACCGTACAATACCGTACAGTACAGTACAGTACAGTACAGTACCGTACAGTACAGTACAGTACAGTACAGTACAGAACGTACAGTAGAGTACCGTACAGTACCGTACAGTACAGTACCGTACAGTACAGTACAGTACAGTACAGTACAGTACCGTACCGTACCGTACCGTACCGTACCGTACCGTACCGTACAGTACAGTACCGTACCGTACAGTACAGTACAGTACAGTACAGTACAGAACGTACAGTAGAGTACCGTACAGTACCGTACCGTACAGTACAGTACAGACCGTACAATACCGTACAGTACAGTACAGTACAGTACAGTACCGTACAGTACAGTACAGTACAGAACGTACAGTAGAGTACCGTACAGTACCGTACAGTACAGTACAGTACAGTACAGTACAGTACAGTACCGTACCGTACCGTACCGTACCGTACCGTACCGTACCGTACAGTACAGTACAGTACAGTACAGAACGTACAGTAGAGTACCGTACAGTACCGTACAGTACCGTACAGTACAGTACAGGTACAGTACAGTACAGTACAGTACAGTACAGTACAGTACAGTACAGTACAGTACCGTACAGTACAGTACAGTACAGTACGTACAATACAGTACAGTACAGTACAGTACAGACCGTACAGTACCGTACAGTACAGTACGTACAGTACAGTACAGTACAGTACAAAACTGTTCAAAAACAGTAAAAACTAAATCGGACACCAGATTACGCATCAGCGTGCCGCCCCAAACGCGCTCGTATAACTCTCCTTGCACACGGCCTTACCGTTCTCCTTAATTGGCTGGGGTCTAATCTCATTTTATTTCGCGCAATAACACAATATATCTCCATAACGATACGTTTTTAGAATCTGCCGTTCGGATATGTTGTGAGGTAGGTCCGCTGCTGGCACTTTGCGAAGATTGCCTGTGTGTTGGCGTTGCACCAGACTCCCCCACTCCAAACATTTCATTCTGGTGTGATGGTTTCTTGGCCCGTGGTGGTACTGCAGCTTGCTTGAATGGCCCTCCTTAACGGCCTCACCGTGGATTTGTTGGGCTCCTTCCTCACGGAAGACACAGGCTGGGGCGCCAACCCATACTGCTCCCGGATGCCGTCTACGTTCCGGCTGTCACCCGTCTCTCCGTCTATTCCTATGAGCCACTATAAATAGAATAACAAACAAACAGTATTTAAGGTTAAGGAAGATTAATGGGACACACATAACATATTTATCAGTGAGAACTTACAGACCTTAAATACATTTTGACTCGGTTCCACAGATTAATATTATGAAAATAGCAGATCTACAAGCTCACAACGCCCCGCGTTACGATGCGTTGTGAACTGGTAGATCGACTATTTTCATAATTGTTGGCTTTTTCTTACAGTATTTGCCAATTTGGCCAATGTTTTACCTGTTTTAATAGAATAGTCTGTTGATTACTTTTGACGCAGTAATGGTCTTTTTTCTTTGTCATTTTCTTTGGTATTAAAAAAGGTCTTAAAAGTCCTTAATTGTCACTTCACTGTCATCTGGGGACTCCCCCAAAATAATGTGGGGAGCCCCCTGGGGTCACAACCCACAGGTTGAGAACCACTGCCATAGAAGGTCCTCAAACCTTAAAATCTTCAAAGAGAGAAAATCTGGAGTAACCATTTATCAGCCCCCCCCCCCCCCCCCAATGGCCAAGTGTAAACATATGTTAGTTTTTACCCTCTTCAACCTGAATTATAAGAGAAATTGGCATGTTATTCCAGTTCACTTTAGCTAATGGTTAATGTGCCAAAAAGTGTTGCATTTGGTTCAATGTAATGGGACCCAGGCAGGATCAATGAGTGGTCTTTATGAGCCCCCTACAACAGGGGTCTTCAACAGGGGGTCCGGGACCCCTAGGGGGTCCTCAGAGTTGCTACAGGGGGTCCGCCAAATCTCTGTGTGATAGGATCATTGTTTTTTACATTAACCACTTGAACCCTAGCATCCCTATTCTAAGGACAACTTTAGCCAAAAATAGCAGATCTACAAGCTCACAACGCCTCACGCTGCGAGGAGTTGTGAGCTTGTAGATCTGCTATTTTTGGCAAAGAGGGGGAAAAAGAGAAGACCAAGTACAGAGTGAAAGTATTGGCGGTTTAAGTGGTTAAATGTCTGAAAATACACATTAACATGAATCCAACATCTATGAAAAACTTTAATCTGCAACACAACTGTATGTAGTGGGGGTCCCTGCTTCATAGCTCTCTCAGTTAGGGGGTCCCTGCTTCATCTCTCTCTCAGTTAAGGGGGTCCTTGGCATGAAAAGGTTGAAGACCCCTGCCCTACATACAATATTGTATTCCGTTTTAATTCATGTTGAAAATAGCTGACTTTCAATGCTGGACATTCACCAGTAAAGCCCGTACATCTATGTACAAAACACACACACACACACACACACACACACACACACACACACACACACACATATATATATGGTGCTTACCCGGTCGCCCTAAATGTTAATAAGCGGTCCGGAGTCTCTGTGCAATGTATTAGACCGTAAGTATCAATAAAGAAGTGTTTTAATCCCGTCTGTGGACGATTCTGTTGGAAGTTCCCAATGGCGGTAGTGACGGAGCGCATCAGGTCAAAGTCGGAATTACACTCAATGTAAACGGGAATAAACAAGGGGGAAAATGGCGTTCGGCCACAGACGGGATTAAAACACTTTTTTATTGAAAAATATGGACGAATACATTGCACTAAGACTCCGGACTGCTAGTTAACATTTGGGGCAACCGGGTAAGCACCGTATATGTTGCATTTGTACAGGAGAAGTACGGGATTTACTGGTGCATCGTAGTGCGGCGCGTTGTTTTGGTTTAGCTTAGCTGGTTAGCTTAGCAATGTCCGACCGTCACCAAACCAAGCAGTCTTTACTTATAGTCTTTTACTTGTCCAGATCAAACAACTTGCTACATACTAACATGTGAACAATGACGCCATGGCCTATCATTTTGTGGTGTATATTTAACGATTTATATCTTATAAATGCATACATAACGGACTTACCCTGAGAACAGCAACAGCTGTGCAAAAGTGGTATCCGGTCTCGGATACGGAAACTCACAATCCGGATGTAGTAGGCGTGTTCTAGTGTGCGCCAGGGGAATTAGCGGTTAAGAGTTAGATAATATATTTTTTAATTAAAAATACGTTTAATATGTATGTCAAATAGGCTATTTCAAGAAGGTGCTGGCCTGGCCATCAACAGAAAACCCCTGCATTTATAAACATTTTAAATTACCTAAGCACAATTATTTATTGATCATTATTATTATTATTATTATTATTATTATTAAGTTAAGAAAAAGCCTTGTGATGAATTGCTATAGCAGTAAAATAGAAACATCAACAGAATGAAGTGGTATAAGTGAAATTAAACTTATTTGAAATTTAACAATGAATTGACTTCATGTGCTAATGGTTATCAGCGGTAGCCCTGAAAGATGACTGTCATGGACATTCTTCAACCTGGTGTGATGTTACAACTGTAACGTCTACATAAACGTTCAGATTTCAAATATGAAGTGCTTACCTAAATGCCCAGGATGTTACAAATGCCGGCGTTCCAGCATGAGTACCCATATCTTCCGTATTGTTAGATAAAAAGCATTTTAATCCGATCGTCGGCCATTTTCGCATAGAGTTATAATGTGCAATACACCTCCCAACCGATAGGGTCACGTGTTGAAAGCTGATGAAAAAACGGAGAAAATGGCCGTCGATCGGATTAAAAGGCTTTTTATTGAACAATACGGTAGATATGGGTACTCAAGCTGGAACGTACACAATTATAACATCCGTGGCCTTTAGTTAAGCACTTCATATTTGAAATCTGATCGTTTATGACCTGGACGTTAGCGTTGTAAATGGAGCAATCCACCACACCCACCACACCATGTTGAAGATTGAACCATGACTTCTGTGACGTCAGTCTTCAGAATAGGAAACAATATATTGCAGTTTTTCTTACTTTATCCACTCAAAATATAACTTTGGCGCTTGCATTACACACCAATTGAAAGTGTAAAATCATGTTATTTTTTACACACAGCCCCAAGAGATGAGGGTTGCATGAAACAACTGTAGGACATTTTATTATTATCAACATTATAAAAAACAAAAACATTACCCAGCATGCATCACGACTTTTCTGTCAGAATCAGATAAATAATAGCTTTTTGCTCTGTTATCCCCGATAATTTTTCTTAACTGTGACCTACATTTAACAGAAGTTATATTTTTAAATTGGATTGAGACAACCCCAATTTTATATAATTTTTATATTACGCCATATTATTTGGTCTAGTTCCTTTGCGCATGCGCAAACAACACAGTCCCGTTTGGACTTTTTAGGGCGTTAGGGAGAAATAACCAGGACTGCATAATCGGACTTTAAGGGGAACCGGGACTGTCATATCGGACTTTTAGGGGCTACTGACAGACCTTCATTAAGTGACTAGTTGGGAGTGAGAATGTGTTGTTTATCCACATGAGCTTGTAGTACATGTATTTGTATTAATTACCATACACAGAATCCATTTATGGAACATTTGAAAGTGATTTATTAGCTTGGTAAAGCTTAGTGCTTACTTTTTGTTTTGTTATTAAGTCATTATAAACACATTCTCATTTACAATGAGTGGCGGGGCAAGTGTCAGGCCAGTGTACTAGCAACTGCAACCACAGAGGGGTGTGCAGATAAGTCCAAACTTAAAGCATTTGCAGTGGCCAGAACATGCTTTTTTACATCCACATCGTGTCAGCTCCTGGCATGATTTGGACACTGCCGGAAGATCCGTCCAGTGTGGAAGCCAGGTTCTGCCCTTCTGGTGCTATCCCCAGTGGATTGGACTTGGCAAAACAGGACTGCACAAGAGTGACTGGCCCCATATATGTCCTGCTTAGAATGCAGCTCTCTTGCAGTGTTCCTTCAGAGCAGCACTTGTTGGTGGAATGCAGTCATATGATCGCTGCTTTCTTGCAAATAAATCCAGTCGTGCCTCATTCGCTTCCTTGTAGGAACTACTTCTATCGTACATGACTACTACGAACTCCTCAATGACTTGCATATGTTTATCATTTACTGCAACAGGTGTTGAACCTAATTTGGAGAAGTTTCATGTCTGCCATGCTGACCTTTTTCCCTTTCCATGGAAGGACAAAACTGTATGGCATCCGCTGAATGCATGAAAGAAGCAAAGACCTGATGAATTTGATTCAATAGCTGATGCCATTTCATGAATGGGGTTCCATCTGAGGTCCTTCCCTCCTTCCAAAGGCAATCCACAGCTAATTCAAGCCAAGTCTTTGAACAAGTGAAACTGTTATGTCAACAATGTCAATATCTGAGGCAGAGCTGCAGAGGATAGCATCTGATACACCATGATTCGCAGCTCAGATACTGACGTTGTTGTCATAGTACGGTATTAGAGCCACACACACCGTACCTACTCATACACTGAGTTGGCAGTGCCCAGGATCGAACCTATGACCATGTGATCCGAAGGTGAAAGCTCTACTGACTGAGCTACCCAGACACAAAGACTTACTGTAGCTTCAAAAAGCTGTTGAAGGACCTCAGATGGATCCCTGTTCATGAAATTGCATCAGCTATTGCAATCAAAGTCATCAGGTCTTTGCTTCTTTCATGCATTCAGCAGATACAATACAGTTTTGTCCTTCCACGGAAAGAGAAAAAGGTCAGCACCTGTTTGAGAAAATATCCCTATATATATCTACGTTTTTGTATTTATTGGTGAACATATTGAAAAGTCTGTTGCCCTAGGTCATTAAAAATTGGATTCTGTGTTTGGTAATTAATACAAATACATGTGCTACAAGCTCATGTGGATTAACGCATAAGCACATTTCTGCAATTTATCTGCAGCCATATTGGAAAATATATCGCCATATTGGAACCTAATGTTATTTTTGTATCTTACTTGGTAGAAATACCTCCAGAACATATTCTCTTATATCAAAATGAGGGGGAAATTTACAGCCCCAGCAAAGTGATATAGTCCAAAACATTGGCTCAGTTGCAACCACTTTGAAAACTGGTGGTGGCCATCTTGAAATCTTAGGAATTCTGCGTGGCCAGAGGTTGATTATCAATTAGGGTCATATGAAGGTCATCTGTGCCAAATTTCGCACTTGTATCACCAAGTGCACTATCGTGTATTGAAAACGGCAATTTCCCGCCTAAGTAGAAAGTTTGAGGTTAGCTGATTTTATCAGAAGCGCTTTTTAACA
Source organism: Gymnoscopelus braueri (assembly GCF_963280865.1). Classification (NCBI taxonomy): domain Eukaryota; kingdom Metazoa; phylum Chordata; class Actinopteri; order Myctophiformes; family Myctophidae; genus Gymnoscopelus; species Gymnoscopelus braueri. Next base: position 52,552,745 of record NC_137605.1, read on the forward strand.
CATTGAGTGCCAGGGTGTTTTCAAAACAGGGTACAGCCAGTGCCTGGATTTTCAAGCTTTCTGGCTCATCTTTCAAGGACCACAGAATTGTCTGTGGTATTCCTATGTAAACACCAAATATCTCAAAAGAAAGATTGGACTCTCTGCTTTAACCAGGAAAAAAAAGTGAGTTGATAGCATGTTCTGTTTTTGAGATATTGGCTGTTGAATACAGCTTGATTTCACCAAAAACAGCACTTTTTCTCTAGAATAAGAGTTATGGCCATTTTAGTAAATCCTTTTATTTCACCTTTTTTTTTTTCAAAAATTTGAAAATCAATTTGACATTTATTTTTGCCTTCAGTGACAGTAGTCAGAGAAAAACAAAGAGAGAGAAAAAAAAAAAAACGCTTTTGAAAATACTTCAGTGGTTTGTTTTCACTCCTATGGGTAATTTCAAGTGCCTCTAGTTCAGCTAATTTCAAATAACAATACATACTAATAAATCAAAGTTCAAAGGTTCAAGGTTGTACTTTATTGTTACATCTTGTGTACAGGTTCCAACCAGACAGCAGCATATGAAGTAACAATAGAAAACCTAAGGCTTGTTTTCACTGTGCAAAATAGAAAAATAAGAGGTTCAAGGTTGTACTTCACAGTATACAGCACACTTTACACTATATACAGCAGATAGTTTAGTGCAAAGTAATAAAAAAATAGTGCAAAGTAATACAAAAAGAGGTTCACGGTTGTACTTCCAAGTATATACAGTAACCACATGAACGTTATACCATGAGATGACTTTCTGAACAGTCTGCTGTTTGTATCACCTCTCTCTACCTCTCTCTCTCTCTCTCTCTCTCTCTACCTCTCTCTCAATTGTTTTTCTCTCTCTTGCTCTCTGTCTCTCTCCCTGTCTGTCTGTCTGTCTGTCTCTCTCTCTCTATAAGTATGTGCCCCTAACCCTCTCCTATCCCTCTTTGTCTGCTTGTCTATATGAGTTTGTGTCCCTCTCGCTCCCCCCCCCCTCTCTCTCTCTCTCTCTGTATGTGTGTAAAGCCTCTCTCTCTCTCTCTCTCTCTCTCTCTCTCTCTGTGTGAATTTGTGCAAGTCTCTCTCTCTCTCTCTCTCTCGCTCTAAAAAAAAAAAAATAGGGTTTGTAACCACATGAACACTAGCCTATTCTGGCTTAGTATTTTTTCCTTGAGTGGTACAGTGTTGTACACCGTTCTACACAAAGGGGGACCAGACAGGATCTGCAGTAGTGCCTAGTCTGCTTTCTCAGGCCATGGGACTTGCAAACCCTGCAATCCCTACCTGGGTGCTTTTTTTGGGGGGTTCTTGGGAGTAGGCACATTTCATGTTCTGCAACATTGAAATTCAGGCGGCTCTTAGGGTCGTAGTGTGGTGCCCTCATTCTCGGGTTGTGTACAGGGGGCTCGCCCCACCACCCCTCCTCCTCCTCCTCCTCCTCCCGATCCCCCTCTTCCCCTCTCTCCTCCTCTCCCCCTCTCTCCTCCTCTCCTCCCTCCGCCCCACTAAAGCGTCCCAAGATGGTCCAGGACTTTACAATGGAGAGGATGAAATAGTACATGTTGAAACAGGTGCCCTGAGGATTTTTTGCTTTGTAGAGGACAAAAGCATTGAAGAGGCTAATCTGGAACATGTAAGCAACAAACTTTTTGGGCCACTTGCACGTTTTCCTAACAAACAAATAGTAGGCTAGGTTTTGGTCTAACTTATCCACACCATTCATGTACCTGTTGTATTCTACGACACACACTGGCTTCTGTATTTCGACCCGACCACTGTGGCCCTTCTTCCTCACTGGAACAGTGGCCATGTCGTTCTGGTTGAGTGTGGTGACCATCCTCACGATTCGCTTATCGCGCCATGCCACCACCATCACATCCTCCGTGTGACGCATCACAGTGTCCCCAATGGCCAGTTTGGAATTGGTCAGGCTCTTGATATCTGGTGGCTCCCCTCTGTTCTTGCGCAGGGTCCCGCACGCATGGGTCTGGACACTAAGGAGGTAGTCACACAGCTTGACAGAATTGTAATAATTGTCCATGAATAGACGGAAACCGTAACCTTTGAGGTCCGCAAGCAGGAAGGAAATGGTATCTTGAAGGGTGGCCGTCTGACCACAGAATGGCTTCATGTTGTACAAGTAGCCTGTGACTGAATCACACAGTATGTATGATTTGATCCCGTATTTTATTGGCTTGGCCGGGTTGTACACCTTCCAGGAAAGGCGCCCACGCCAACACAGCATCCCCTCATCGATACTGATGTTCTGGTTGGGCTGGAACATTTCCTGAAATTTGCCAAGTAGGGTGTCCAAGACTGGGCGCACTTTGTAGAGCGGGTCATCAGTGTCAGCGGTCTCATTGTCACAGAAGTGTAGGTTACTGAGGATGACTTGAAACCGGTTCCTGGCCATGACCTTGTGGAAATATGGCGTGGCGAGGACCTCATCAGTGGACCAATAGTCTCCCAGCCTAGGCTTCTTGGCAATTCCGGTGAGGAATAACAGGCCGAGGAAGTTCTTCAGTTCAACCACCGTCAACTTTCTCCAGACACGGCCTCTGGAATATGGCAGATCACGCTGTTCATCACTCTGTTTCCTGTGTCCTGCGTACGAATTGGTCTGCTCACATATCTCAGTCAGCAGCTCATCGGTCAACAGCAGTTCCAGGAAGTCGACAGGTCTGGTTGACTGCAGGTCAGCAGCGCCGTTCCGAAGACCCGGAGTCCCAGCAGTGAAGGGAAGGTCCTTCGGGTGAAAGTCTGCTGACTCCGACCACACATGCACTACAGCAGGCTTCTTCTTCTTGCCACCACCTGTACATAGAATAGAAATACATCATTTTACCATAAAATACATATTTTGTTATTTGTTTGTGTGGTAAAATAAAGTGTGACGAACAGAAAGCGTTCGTACCTCTTTTACGGCTGACCGGTGGTACTGCTGCATGTGATGAACTGGGCTGCTCCTCTGCTGCATGTGAAGAACTGGGCTGCTCCTCCTCTTCTTCTTCTTCCTCCTCCTCCTCCTCCCCCCCATATGTGCCTGATAACACAGTAAAATATGAAATAGTTTAGTAAGTAAATATGATTGACACAAAATCAAATCAATTATGTCCCAGGGTGGTGGTACATGACTTTATTACACTTGAATGAGAGAAGACATTTACCATGCCCTGTGGGGTTTTAGCAATTTTGTATTCCTGTATTATGTTGAATTTATGACAGCTTACTGTACCTCTCCTATGGCGAACAGCTGCTCCTCTAGACACATGTCCCCACATGTCATCCTCACCCGAATCTGACCCTGAGATGAAAGAAGAAAAGAAAGTAGGCATTTAGCAAACACTCTTATCCAGAGCAATTTACCTGAACAGCTATAAGGTCAACAATACATCTCATAGTAAGACATCAAAGGAAATGTTTGTTCAGGTGTCCTTATGGATCAAAGTTGTATTGTTTTTTTGTTTAGATAACCTGACCTTCTAGCTCTTTGAAGCTGGTAAGAGGTTGTTGTTTTTTTTAGCACAACCGCTTCTCACCCCCCCAAAAAAAAGCAGAATAGGAAATGTGTTGACATGAACTCATGACCAGAGAACAAGACCAAAAGGTGTTGTTGTGTTTTGTTTAGTGTTTAGATGACCTGACATTTTATCTCTTTGAAGTTAGGGGGGAGGGGGGGGCTTAGCGCATCTGCAAAAAAAAGCAGATCTACAAGCTCACAGTTCTGGTAGTCACTAGTAGATCTGCTATTTTTTATGATGGCCCACACAATACATAGTTTAGCCTACTGCATCTGTCATTCTGTCATTGTACATAGGCAAAATTGTCAATTGTCATAATCATACTGATCAGAAGCATATTTTCATCTCATCAGTAGCAGGCTATAGTAAATGAACCTATAATTCAGAGTTAGAGTGGGAGGGTCTATAGTACCAGATCAGGCTGATAGTACACAGTGAGCGTGTGTGCCTGTGGACTGTGCCCTGTTTATTTTTCGTTGCCAGATCTTGGGATAGGAATAAGCAACCAGGTCTATGAAAACAAGCCCAAAAGAAGCGACTATGTGCCAAAAGAACAGACTATATACTATTGTCACGGCTATTTTTCAACTACGTTTCAAGTGCTCATCTGGTCTATAGTCATTAGGCCACATGAGCACTTCAAAACGATTGAAAATCACATTCACAATAAACTATTTACACGCTCCAAGCTGTACATCGTCGGACATTTCCCGACGTTCCTACTAAACTCCAACCTTGGATTGCCTTTCAATAAAGCCATATTTGATAGACATGCGTTTCACCTACATTGTAATCTACAAGCTCACAATCGCAGCTCACAATAGCAGCAATAGCTTTACAGAAAAACAGGCCCAGCGTGGCTTGTAATAAACAGGCCTGGCAACGACACTATGAAACAAATAGGAGCCTGTGATAGTTTTAGCCATGTAATATCAACTAGATAATCAATAAAACACAATATAAAAAGTGTGTATTCTTACCACTGCATGGTGCCCATTCATCAGACTCCACACAACTGTCGGATTCAGACGAACCGTCGATTTCACTCTCCGACTCCTCCACGGAGGGGACTAGGGTAGGAACGGATCGCGTCCTGGTGCTTTTCCGTCTCTTGGGCACCGGTTCGCCATCCTCGTCCGTCGGAACCGGATCATCATCAGATACTTCTCCACTTACAGGGCCCACTGGAGGCTCTGGTTGTGGTGAACCGCCGCATTCAATCTCAATCTCCGACTCCGAGACGGGGGGGATAAGGGTAGGAACAGGTCGTGTACTGGTGCTCCTCCGGGGCATCGGTTTGCGATTCTCCTCCTTCTTTGAAACCAGACCAGATCCTTCCCCAGTAACAGGGACCACTGGAGGCTCTGGCTGTGGTGAACCGCTGCATTGAATCTCCGACTCCGAGACGGGGGGGATAAAGCGGGTAGGAACAGCTCGTGTCCTGGTGCTCCTCCGGGGTTTGCGATTCTCCTCCTCCTTCTTCAAAACCAGACCAGATCCTTCCCCAGTAACAAGATCCACTGGAGGCTCTGGGGGCTCTGGTTGTGGTGCCTTTGGTCGAGCCGCGCCAAACATTTCGAACATTGTCCGCTGCCGAAACATCGGCGGCGGACCTCCTCCGCGCCCAGGTTTACGGGGCCGTTTCGCCGACATTCTATCTACACTAGGCTACTCCTATCAAACAAAACAACTACTCACTCAAACGATCAATCAATCTCACAACTACACTAGGCTATCACTACACTCACTCACGATCTCTCTGTCTCCCTCTCTCTAACAAAAAAAGGCACGCGTTTCCAAGGCTTCTCTCTCAATAGACGGCTCTCTCTCTCAGTAACTCTGTTGGCTTGAAAAGTTTGTAAACACTCAGGTTTGGTCGCACAGAAAGGGGAGTCAACCCTTTTTTTTGCTTTTTTTGGACAATCACGTGATTTGTTGGATGTCTCTTTCATGTAGCCGTCCCATATTAAGTCACAAGCTGCCCCAGGATGTATTGTACAGTAATCCAATGAAAAGACGAAAAAACGGTCCGGACCGTTTTTGGCACTCCTCGTTTGGACTATGAAAAACGGTCCGGACCGTTTTTGGCACCCAATGTGTTAATACTTTTCTTTGGTTCAATATTTTTTTTTTACCAGCACACAGATGCAAAGGGTGTTCAATAGCACTGATTTATGGGGGAAAAGCAAAAGCGTCAAAGTTCTGCCAGACAGCAATGATATGCATGTACAGTGAGTAGGCTACACAACTGAACTAGGGGTCCTGTCTACTGTGTACTCCTTGAATGCTTTTGGGATTTTCCTGCGTCTGATGTTAATGTAACATCTAATCATCTAATCTATATTGTTATGTTCCAAATGAAAGGGGGAAAAAAGGTTTGCAAAATATTCATTCTTATCAGCCATTCATCAGCCAGCAGTGACCACTCTTGTCCAGCAGATGGAGGTATTGTCATCTTGGAGGACAGTTCTATTCACTAGTGTGCTTCTACTCTAGACTAGAAATCTACACACATGCGAGCAGCGAGTGCACACACACACACACACACACACACACACACACACACACACACACACACACACACACACACACACACACACACACGCACACACACACACACACACACACACACACACACACACACTGTCAAACAAGGTGTTCAGCTGGGTTAGATCTGGTGACTGTGAAGGCTATAGCATATGATTCACATCATTTTCATACCATCCTGGAAGAGACTGCCTGACACTAAGCCTGAATTTCGTTTTCACTCCATTATTCAGTCTGAAAGCCCTCTCATTGCAGCCGATTTCTGAAATGGGGGCGTGGCCAAAGTGGGACTCTTTGGCAATTGGTTCATACTGGATTATCCCGATCCCGATTCGTCGTACAGATTTTCAACCGAGAAACACCCGCCTTCGACAGCGTCACCAGACCCTGAATGCGAGGCAAACGATTCAGGGGGTGGAGCCAGGCTAGGAAGAGACCAGTCCAGGGGCCTGTTCCTCAAAAGGTGAATTAAAAAAGCCTGGCCTTAAGCCAAATCCAGGCTTGAAAAAGTCGGGTCCGAAAAGCCTTGTTTATTCCGTTCCTCAGACGCCAAGCCAGGCTGAAAAGGAGCAACTTTGTCGAGCTAGGCTATGTCAAGCCAGGCTGTGTCCAGCCAGGATAATGAAGCCAGGCTGAATGGGCGGCGATTCGCCGGCGACGTATTTCTATAAAAGACCATGAACTCGAGCGCAGATTCCTTGAACTTGACCAATCATGGCAGCGGGGAACAAAACTCGAGCAGCGTTTTTCTCTGTGGCCGAACAGCAGCAGCTCATGCAAGCATATATGAGGAAGTGAAACATGTTATCAACAGAAAAGGAAACACGGCCGTTATTAATAAATCCAGGGAGAAAGCGTGGCAAAGTATTGCAAGCACACACAGAGAGAGTGTGTGTGTGTGTGTGTGTGTGTGTGTGTGTGTGTGTGTGTGTGTGTGTGTGTGTGTGTGTGTGTGTGTGTGTGTGTGTGGGACGGGACGGGACGGGACGGGACGGGACGGGACGGGACGGGACGGGACGGGACGGGACGGACGGACGGGGGGGGGTGGGGGTTGACCGCAAGGGATGAGCGGGGGACGGGGGACGGGGGACGGGACGAGACTAATAATTTATATATGTATATATATATATATATATATATATATATATATATATATATATATATATATATATATCAAACAAACATCTAACAACAATATGAACTACTGTATAGTGTTAACAGAGTGACAATGACATATCACATGAGTCATTGTGAAACAATTATGATTCATGGTCACACACTATTTCAGTAATATAATTACATTGATCATATCTTATTGTATTGATTTCATTTTATTTGAATGCAGGGTCATTCAAATGAGTCCATATACAAACACATGTGTTGAATTAACTGTGGAAAAACTTGAAGAACAAAGACACTGGATTAAGTAAGCTTGGCTGTTAGCCTGCTCCTGACCAGGCTAACTTCACAGCTAAATTGCCATGGTAACTAAGCTAGGCTTGCTTCAATTCTCTTTTGAGGAATCGGATAAGGCTAAACTTAGCCAGGGTGAACTGGCTAAACTAATCTTCAAGATAATTCACCTTTTGAGGAACCGACTCAGCTCTAATCCTGGCTAAATTAAGCCAGGATAGGTGGTAAAGCCAGGCTTTAGCTCTAATTCACCTTTTGAGGAACAGGCCCCTGGCTAGAAGTGTTTCATCATAGCTTAAAGGCAGGCGTGTGTACAGATAGGGCTCAAGAGGAGCATGAGCCCCTGCTCTGCTGCCCTCAGAGTCACAAAGTTCCCTTTTTGGCTGGTGTTAATTATATTAAAATGTTTATTCATTTTGTGTTGATATTCTATTAAAAGGGAAATGTGGTATCCACGGGAAAAAATACACTGTATCCTCCCACTATAATTGACAAGCAAACTCATGGAGACCAAATGATTGCATGTGGAGGGTATCCAAGCAGACCCATGGCCCAACTAACTCCAAACTTTTCACAAAAATTCCTCAATATTCTGCCTCCCAGCATACCTGCTTCCCATACCGTTACTGTACTTGCAGGATGTACAATTATATGAAACGCATTATGCCCAATACTTATGCAAATCACTTCGCCAGCTCGCAATTTACTTCCGGAGGGTTCTTTTAACATCAATTTAAGAAGTAAAACTCTCCTCCAAATGTTTTTTTCTCAATCTCGACTGACCGACCGACCGACCGACCGACCGACCGATCAATCAATCAATCAATCAATCAATCAATCAATGTTGCATCTTCGGCATTCGGAAGCCGTCTTGTCATGAAAAGCACAGCATCCCCTCAGCCTCAGGCTACCATGACAAATCACTCAGGTAGGCACTGATTTAAATATGAAACCGCAAGTAATCATGGAACTTATTACTTACTTTTTTGTTATATCCGTAAAAAAAAGAACAAGTAGGTCAGTAGGACTTGCAACCTTCATGCTGTATAATTGTGTTATTACTAGCCTCATTATAAGACATTTCATCCTGCATTATTCATCCTGATTCATCAAACATTGCAGGGGATTCTTTTTTCCAGTATGTGGATGTGGATATTGCTTAATCGCCGTACTGTATTTATTTCTTAACCTTGCACCTGAACCCTTTTCGGTTGAATTTGCACACCAGTTCTTCTTTTTGTGTCTCTTTACCAATGAAGATTGGCCAATAAATGCTCTGTGCTAACTAAATATTGAGTCAAGCAAATGCAAAACTGTCTGGGGTGCACACAGCTGCGCCAGTAGCCCCAGGAAAATTACCCCAGGAATGTTTAGTGAAATGACCCTTTAAAAGGCCTTTAGTGTCTCAGGGCATGAATAGATTTTAAAATCAACTAAAACTGCCAAAGGGACACCGACCGGTGCTACAAAGCTCCATCTGATTGGAATGATCTTCCTCTATCTCTTAGATCCATTACATCCTTCTGTCGCGTCAGGACTTCCCTATATTCACATCTTGATACAACTTGTTTATGCTTCTAAATTGACTGTACTTGTAGGGACATATACACGGATGTATTTGTACTGCACCCTTCTTTCTCTTCTGTTGTTTAACAGCTGATGGTGTGGTGGTGGGGTGGTGGGAGAGGGTGAGCAAGCTGAGCATGAATGTATCTGTATACTTGTATTGTATGTATCTACCCGGTACAGTATTGTATGTCTGTTTTTATGGGTCCCCCTCGAAAATGAGATGCTGCATCTCAAGCGGCTATCCCTTCAATAAATCTGAAATCTGATCTGTTAAGAGACACAGTGTTGTGTAAATGTTGACACATTTCCTAAACATTGCTTATCCTTACCCAGTTTGAATGTAACATCATGGCTGTTCTTAAAGATCCCCTTTAACCAGTCCTTTTTTGCTTAAATTGCATTACAAATGACAGACTATGACGGAACAAACTTTTTATGGAAGTACGTCTGTAGATGTAGCTCTTGAACCAATGCAATCTTAACATACAATAAAGTCACTAACTTAGTCATTAATCGGTTAAGAAATCACACACTACACATTTTATTTTTATTTTTTATTAATTTGATATGCTGCACAGATAGTGCTAATTTTCAGTTCAAATATTAACCACCTGAACCTATACTTTGTTGACTGAAGTCCCCAAGGTGTTTATCCTGGCCCCCCTCTCTTTCCCAAATCTCTGAGCCAAACTATTAAGGTGGGGCGAGACTCAGGGTGGGGGAGACTCAGGGTGGGGGAGACTCAGGGTGGGGGAGACCCAGCGGTTGCTCTGCTCAGGAGCGGTCTGTCTGCTCAGGAGCGGTCTGTCTGCTCAGGAGCGGTCTGTCGCCTTCGCTCCGACACTGCCCCTGCATCCTCCAGGGGCTCCTGGAGGATGGAGAAAAACAAAGTTAGATAAGCAGAATTGGTGAGAAAGGAGGTGGTTGGGGAGGAGGAGGGGATTTGGATTTTACGAGCAGCAAAATCAAACAGGTAGGTGACACAATCGCAGGTGTATTTATGCTGTGGTGATTGCAACGTGGATTGGCTGAGAGATAAGCAATGCAGGTGAACTTCATAATTTGATAGAGAACGGGAGTGGCCAGGTTGAGCAGGGGGAGGTCTCTACTCCTGAACATGCGTTGAATACAACTACATGAGTGTGAGCTTGTAGATCTGCTATTTTTGCTGAATGTTCACCTGCTCTGACATGCCCAGAATAGGGACGCTATAGGGTTCAAATGATTAAGATTTATATGAAAGAAGAAAACAAGAATTTGGAGATGATGATCGGTTGATCCTTTTCATCCTGCAGGCTATTCATTCCAAGGAAAAAAGGTTGGAAACCGCAGATAAAGATGTTATGTAAATGTGTTTCTATGATGTTCAAATGGAGTGCATGTGAAATGGTCAAAATGCTCAACCTGGTCAGTCAGTCTCCATGGCCAGCTCTTCATCATCTGAACGGCCAATCTCCATAGCAGTCTCTTCATCTTTATCCCGAGGGAATTGGAATGGTCTTACTGAGCTACAGATGAACAGAGGAAATCACATTTTTAGGACAACTCCTATTACAGTGGTACATTACCTTTTCTTTATATTCTTATTTTCTTTCTTTATATATATATATATATATATATATATATATATATATATATATATATATATATATATATATATATATAGAGAGAGAGAGAGAGAGAGAGAGAGAGAGAGAGAGAGAGAAAAATTATACAATACATACATTTGCAAGAAGTACAATATGGTATGCCTAACCTGAACCATCCTTGGCCTTGATCAGAGGGTGTCAGTGTCAGCGCTGCATTGGCTGTCTATAGTAAACAAAAAAGATTCACACTAAATTACACAAGAGACTTATTTTTAAGAGCCTGATTGTGTATTTGAAACTATTGGCCAGCAAACTCACCGGAGGCAAGGGGAACGTGTTCTTCCCATCCACCACCACACCAGGAACTCCAGAAGGATTGCCAACGCATTGCACTGGAACCTGCAGTATAAAAAGTATTTTGTTTTATATTAAGACTGTATTGTAGGCCTGTCACACCTCTGCATGCAGGGCCCGCAAAGCATCATGCATGGCAGGGGTGTCCTCTTCCCTGAGCTAGGCCTGACCACAAAACAAAAGGTGCAGGAATGTACACAGCCATTTTGAGGGCAGTTGCTCTAACCTGAAAAAGGCCATGGAGTATAAATGTGCCTTAACGACTAGGCTAGTGGCAGCACTCGCAGCACATCTAACTTACCAATATGACTTGAATTTCATCTTGAGCCATAGCTAAAGCTATCTATCTACAGTAGCTAAACCGCATTGAGTTTTATTCCGAACATAATCCAGCAGTAGCAAGAAAGAAGAGCTCAAAAGTATGCTCAAAAGTTATGCTAACATGTCATCCATCATCCTCTCTCTCTTGTTCGCAACTAGCAAACTATGTCAAACTATGTCAAACTAAGTCCTACAGTACAATAACTAATGCATGTACTGTAGTAGGCCCAAGTATGATAATAGCAAGCACTTTGGTAATAATTATGCACAAATTTGTTGATACAGTACACATACTTTTCCATCGATCGCTTTTCGTTCCATTCTGCATCAGCCTAGCTGCTCCTGCTTCCGTATTTGATGATAGAAAATCATGGCTGCCGCTACGTGCATGTGCATCAACACACTGTACGTAAAGCACCACGTGCCAGCGTAGCACCAAAACAGCCGATCACTGACACATTAAAATCCGAAAGGATGCCGTAAACTCACTGTTCACAGGATACCCCCTATTTTTACCCTGATAATGCTATATTGTGCACAACAAATCCATGTGGAAATCATTCAAATAAACAAAACAGAATGTCATTGCAGCACTGCAACAAGACCAATGATAATGTTTCTAAGTAAGTAGTAAGTAAGTAAATAAATAAATAAATAATGAGAATACTTTAAAAAATCGGCTGTTGTTCTGAAGAAACCTCATAGGCTACTGTATCTCCACATTTCAACTTTTTTTTGTAAATTGAGGCCCTACTTCATCATCATACAAAAATTGCAGATCCACAAGCTCACAATGTTGCATCACGATGCGTTGTGAGGATGTAGATATGTTCACTATTTCACTTTTTTTTCATAATAATAAAATTTTGGACATACAAGGTTTCCACCCGACAGCAACAATATTGAAACCCTTGCACCTAACATCACTGTGTGTAGTAGCCTACTACCTTCACATTTGTCAAACGATGTTGGAAAATAGGCAAAAACACTCTAACCGGGGCACCCCCGGTGACTATCTGAGAAAAGTCAGAAGTGGACAGTATTACAATGTTACATTGAATCTGTTACATTTACTTAAGTAACTGTTTGAATAACTTGTATTGTAAGAGTATAAAGCAACATACTTTTCACTCTTACTCAAGTAGTATATTTGAGAATATTTGTATTTATGTATTTATGTGTTTTCAAATGATTTGGCTAGTTTATTTTATTTGGTTAATTAACTGAGAGAGACTTCAGCTAAATTTGTATATCTTTATTGGACAAGCATTGCTAGTTTCATATACATTTCAATTACCGATTATTACTGATTATTTAAACAATAAATCGGATTTTGAAGTAAGTACTTGAGTAGACTTTCAGTAGTTACTTTCTTACTCTTACTAAGTCATTATTTGGATGACTACTTTTACTTCTACTTAATACTTTTACCTGAGTACAGTTTGTTGTAAGAGTGCATACTATATAAATTAAGGCTACATTCCCACAGCTGGCCTGGGTTTGAATCTGATCCATGGCACATGTAATGCACAATAATTTACACAGGGTGTCTCTCTACCACCTTTCCTGTCTCTTTGTTCACTGTCCTACCTAAATAAAGCATAAAATGTAATTGGGGCGCCGATTGCCTAGTGGTTAAGGCGCATACCACATATAGGCTCTGCCGCGCGTCACTCCCAGTCTCTCTCTGCCTGTTTCATGTACATTTTCACTTTGATATCCAAATAAAAGCAGAGAATCCCAACCAATATCTTTACAAAACAAATATTTAGAAAAATCTAAAAGTGCCCCCCCCCCCAAAAAAATAAAATAGGAAAAAAAATGTAGGGTAAGTAATTTTTTTTTTTTTTTTTTGTAGATTTTTTGTTAAAAGGTTAAAGTGCTATATTCTGATAGTAATCCTTGCTACAGAGCGTTTGTTCGGTCACAGGGGTCTCCCCAGCTCTTATAGTAAACAGAATATAGTACATTTTCAGGTACTGTAGGTGACAACATGTAAGCCAATCAGGAGAGAGCACTGAAAATGCATTTTCTGTTTAATAAAGAGCTGGAGAGACGTGGGAGACTCCTTTTACTGAACAAACACTCTATAGCAATGAGTACTATTAGAATATAGAGCTATTTAACACTTATTTTAACCAAAGTAAATCACTTACCCTAAGTTGTATAAAGTCATGCTGATGTAAAATGTTGATTTTACTCAAGAAGACCTGTTTTCCAATCAACTTGCTAAGATATTTTATCCATTTGAGTTATTGTTGACTCTGGCCATGATGCACCAAGCTGCTCAAAGCAGAAACTGACAGCAGCTTCATGTTCACATCGGTTTTAGCAATACAAAAGGATGACGACATTACAAGCTGAACCAATGGTTCACCTCTCTTCTCTTCTCTCTTATCTACTTCCTGCTGTCTCTCCCGTATGACAGAGACGATGATCTGTGAGTATAGGTTTTGCACCCTTATTAAGCACCATGATCAACAGTGTTGCCGCAACCCCTAATGAATTACTAAGTACATTTACTCAAGTACTGTACTTAAGTAAAATTTTGAGTTATTTTTTACTTTGCTGGAGTATTTCAAATTTTCAGTACTTTTTCTTCCACTCCACTACATCCCAGAGGCAAATATTGTACTTTCTGCTCCAATTGTTTGAAAACTTCTACAAAGTAACTAGTTACTATAGTTTCTTTGTAGATTTTGATTATTATTACAAAACATACATTAACCCTATATACATTTCGACCATTTGAAAATAGCCGATCTACAAGCTCAAAATTTGAAATTTGAGTTGTTCCAGAGCCGGAACCCTCATTTCATGAACTGAACCAAAACAATCCCACATAAAGAGCTACATTTTTAGTAGGCAAAGTAGGAAACTACCTGGGGCGTAAAGCAATAAGGGCCACCCGAGGGCTTTATCTGCATTTACTGTAGGTCCCAACAGTCTCAAGAATCGTTTCTGCTCATGAAATGCTAAATATTTATGCCCACTGCCCCTGCAACTTCTGTATACTCTGTAGTGGGCAACCTTTTTATCATCATTAGCTGTGATTGAAAAAGAGTAATAGTAGTATGGAACTAAACAGGTAATATACCTGGACCATTGATATGTTGCCAGGGTCATTCCTGTGTTAATTCACACTGCACCTTTCCCCTGATGATTTGCTGGGGTTCACATTCAAACCAGCAAACTTGAGCGTGATTCGACGGCAAACTAAATTAATGGATGTTTAAATGGTTTTCAAATTGCTCCAAGAAAGAGCCACCCGAGATTGATCTTACAGACATGGTTGCCCAACCCTATAACTAGTTGTTGATGGATGATGGCACATGGTAGGTCACTAAGGCCTAATGTACACGTCAAGCTTTAAACCCTAGGTCATGTCATTATCGAACTGTTAACCCTTGCTTTGTGTTAGAAAACTGCATCCACTTGTGGTGTTAGCGGGTCAAATTTGACCTGTGATTTAAATCAGCCCAAAATACTCAAAAAATAATTATTTTCATTATTATTTTTGTTCCACCTCATAGCTGACTTGTAATGCATTCATATCCATGTAAACACTCTTTTAAATATTATGTTGGGTTAGGACTAGGGTTTAATTTTTCAATATATCTCGTTTTCTATTCTAAAAATGTTAAAATTCACTCATTAAATTTCCTATAATGAAGGCAATGGATAATATGTTATATAGCTATAATAGAATAATTTAGAATAATAATTAGAACACACTTCCAAAAAAAAAGTATTAAAAAATACTTGTTTTCGTTTTTTAACTTTAAAACATTTCAATATTATTAAAAATAGTGACACTAGTGGTGTTAGGGTCCGAAATGACCCGTATACCATAGAAGGTAAAAAGTCATTTATTTTTCATAAACTCAAACTTAATTTTACTCCTGATAGCAAATGCTAATTGAGGACAAGTCTCTCTCACTCTCAAACATGTAAACATTGAATATTGACAATTTGGGGGGAATTGAGCCGCACTTCTCTTCTGGGTCATTTCGGACCCTAACACCACAAGTGTCACTTTTTTTATAGAGACTATCAGAATTAATTAAAAATGATGATAAATAATTTTGTTACGTTAAAATGGCTATTTCTGAGGATATCATGAAGCCTTGTTCCAATAAAGAAATGTAAAGGGTACTTTTTACCTATTTTAACTTGAAAATGGGTCAAAAATTACCCTAACACAATGGAAGGATTAAACAGATCCTACTGCACGGTTGTTGAATACCTCCTGTAGGCCTACATTTTGCACTTTACAAGGTGAGAAGGTCCGTTATGTCAGTGTGTGTTTTGTGTTATTCCAAATGCCATAACTATTGGCTCTTTTAATATTATTTTCCTCTACAATGTCTATCACAGTGTTATGCCTTTGGCTGTTACGAGATAAAAAAAAGAAAAAATAGCTCTATAAACGTTTTTTACCATTTTAAAATTTTGGTTTTATCCCTGCTGGTAAAAGAAAAACATTCAAATAAAACAATGCCTACGGTATACCCAATACCATAGATTGATACATTTAAATTGGAGCCATGCCGTTGTGGATCCAGAGATTCACATGATTCGATTTCTATGTCTTGTTTTATGTGACCTTTTGTGTCATGGGGGAGGCCACAATGATGTGTGATTGATTTTCTCTGAAACATCCACCTACAGTATGACTCAAGTCACTAATCTATTCTCATTCTCATTTTTTTTTAACTTTCTTTTTTTTCTTTTTTTCTTTTTGATACACCTTCACCTTGAAGAGCGAAAAGAATCCCCTTCAGTAACCGTACCCCTAACGCTCAGTTCTCATCTCTTCACCCATTTTCGATCTCATCTTCATACTGTATAACTGTATGAAGATAGTACCATTTCACTCACCATGTCTCTCAGAGTTGGACTGGAAACCTGCCTAC
The DNA here is from genome assembly GCF_963280865.1 of Gymnoscopelus braueri. Taxonomy (NCBI): domain Eukaryota; kingdom Metazoa; phylum Chordata; class Actinopteri; order Myctophiformes; family Myctophidae; genus Gymnoscopelus; species Gymnoscopelus braueri. The sequence goes on from NC_137605.1 coordinate 52,568,987, forward strand.
CAATGACATCATTGGTGGGTATAATTTAAAAAAAAAGTTTGAATCTTGTTCGAAATTACCACCAAATATTTGTTTTAACCAACCACAGTCCACCTCTATATTTGCAATATGTTTACTTTTAACCAGTTACAGAGCATGAAGACAACGTCCCATAGTGAGCATCAGATGATGAAAAAGAGCAAGATTGTTCCTTTAACTCACATCAATCTCACTCATTATCTCACTCTACAATCTCTATGCTGTGTCAATCTCAGCTGTGTCCATGAATTCCAGAAAATGTAAATAGAACAGCTATATCGTCAGTCTTGAAAAATCTGTCGAGTCACAGACAGTGGTGTTAAGTAACTAAGTACATGTACTCAAGTATTGTAAAATTTTGAGGTATTCTTTACATTACTGGAGTATTTCCAATGTTCAATACTTTTACTTCTATTCCACTACATCTCAGAGACAAATATTGTACTTTTTACTCAATTATTTGAAAACTTTAGTTACTAGTTACTTTGAAGATTTAGAATATTATTACAAAACATACATTAACCACTTCAACCCTATACTTTGGCTATATAAAAATAGACGACCAAAGTGACGTGTTGTGAGCTTGTAGATCTGCTATTTTCTAAATATCTTTTATGATGAACTTGGGAGATACTGCATAATGAGTAGCATACTTTTTCTTTTGGTACTATTATAGTAGGTAGTATATTTCAATGCCAATACTTTTGTATTACTCAAGTAAACACCAGACTTTTCAACATGTCAGTACTTCTTCCACCACTGGTCACAGACAATAGTTAATTGTCTAAGCAAAGGTGTTTAGAGGCATACGTTAATACATTTAACCACTTAAGTCCTATACTTTGTTTAATTGTTTGAAAACTTCTACAAAGTAACTAGTTACTATAGTTACTTTGTAGGTTTTGATTATTATTACAAAACATACATTAACCCTATATACATTTCGGCCATTTGAAAATAGCCGATCTACAAGCTCACAATGTGAAATTTGAGTTGTTCCAGAGCCGGAACCCTCATTTCATGAACTGAACCAAAACGATCCCACATAAAGAGCTACATTTTTAGTAGGCAAAGTAGGAAACTACAGTGGTCTGGGGCCTAAAGCAATAAGGGCCCCCCCGAGGGCTTTATCTGCCTTTAGGTCCCAACAGTCTCAAGAATCGTCTCTGCTCATGAAATGCTAAATATTTATGCCCACTGCCCCTGCAACTTCTGTATACTCTGTAGTGGGCAATCTTTTTATGCATGAAATAAACGTTTTTTCTGGTCTGGTGAGATCTACATTTGCCAGACACTGTAAACCACTGGGAGTTCAGATCTTTTTTTATTTTTCTCAGTTCACTGTCGGCTGGGAAAGTCTAGACAGCGGTTCCTCAAAAAGTGTCTTTCCAAATTTGCTTTCTTCACCATCACTGCTCATTTGTTGCCGATTAGACAAATACAATACCGATGACAGCACATTATCCAGGTTCATATACACATATGGTACACAAGTACATACTGTATGGCTGATATTTCAGTTCCTTTTTCTCAGCTCACTGTCGGCTGATGCAGTCTTGCCAAATGATCTGTGGTTTTGTGGATGGTGGATCATTTTAACTTTCTGCACCCGCATCATCTTCATTTCTGCATAGTTGCAGATGAGACAAATACACTTCCCATTAGACATGATGAAGAAATAATTGTCTTTTGCAAATGGCGTCACAAACTCATTTTACTGCAGTCTCATCTCATTAGCTGTGATTAAAAAAGAGTAATAGTAGTATGGAACTAAACAGGTAATATACCTGGACCATTGCTATGTTGCCAAGGTCATTCCTGTGTTAATTCACACTGCACCTCTCCCCTGATGATTCGCTGGGGTTCACATTCAAACCAGCAAACTTGAGCGTGATTCGATGGCAAACTAAATTAATGGATGTTTAAATGGTTTTCAAATTGCTCCAAGAAAGAGCCACCCGAGATCGATCTTACAGACATGGTTGCCCAACCCTATAACTAGTTGTTGATGGATGATGGCACATGGTAGGTCACTACAGTAAGGCCTAATGTACACTTCAAGCTTTAAACCCTAGGTCATGTCATTATCGAACTGTTAAAAAGATCCTACTGCACGGTTGTTGAATACCTCCTGTAGGCCTACATTTTGAACTTTACAAGGTGAGAAGGTCCTTTAAGTCAGTGTGTGTTTTGTGTTATTCCAAATGCCATAACTATTGGCTCTTTTAATATTATTTTCCTCGACAATGTCTATCACAGTGTTATGCCTTTGGCTGTTACGAGATAAAAAAGAAAAAATAGCTCTATAAAAGTTTTTTACCATTTTGAAATTTGGTTTAATCCCTGCTGGTAAAAGAAAAACATTCAAATAAAACAATGCCTACGGTATACCCAATACCATAGATTGATACATTTAAATTGGAGCCATGCCGTTGTGGATCCAGAGATTCACATGATTCGATTTCTATGTCTTGTTTTATGTGACCTTGTGTGTCATGGGGGAGGCCACAATGATGTGTGATTGAGTTTCTCTGAAACATCCACCTACAGTATGACTCAAGTCACTAATCTATTCTCTTTTTTTTTTCTTTTTTTCTTTAACTTTCTTTTTATTCTTTTTCGTTTTTGATACACCTTCACCTTGAAGAGCGAAAAGAATCCCCTTCAGTAACCGTACCTCTAACGCTCAGTTATCATCTCTTCACCCATTTTTGATCTCATCTTCATGCTGTATAACTGGTCCTCACTAATGTTCATTAAAAGATAGCACCATTTCACTCTGTCTCTCAGAGTTGGACTGGAAACCTGCCTACCAATGACATCATTGGTGGGTATAATAAAAAAAAAAGTTTGAATCTTGTTTGAAATTACCACCAAATATTTGTTTTAACCAACCACAGTCCACCTCTATATTTGCAATATGTTTACTTTTAACCAGTTACAGAGCATGAAGACAACGTCCCATAGTGAGCATCAGATGATGAAAAAGAGCAAGATCGTTCTTTTAACTCACATCAATCTCACTCATTATATCACTCTACAATCTCTATGCTGACACCACTGTCTGTGACTCGACACATTTTTCAAGACTGATGATATAGCTTTTCTATTTACATTTTCTGGAATTCATGGACACAGCTGAGATTGACACAGCATAGAGATTGTAGAGTGAGATAATGAGTGAGATTGATGTGAGTTAAAGGAACGATCTTGCTCTTTTTCATCATCTGATGCTCACTATGGGACGTTGTCTTCATGCTAAAAAAAATAGCCGATTCTGAGATGAGATGAGATGCTGTTCATCAAGTATTGTAAAATTTTGAGGTATTCTTTACATTACTGGAGTATTTCCAATGTTCAATACTTTTACTTCTATTCCACTACATCTCAGAGACAAATATTGTACTTTTTACTCAGTTATTTGAAAACTTTAGTTACTAGTTACTTTGAAGATTTAGAATATTATTACAAAACATACATTAACCACTTCAACCCTATACTTTGGCTATATAAAAATAGACGATCAAAGTGACGTGTTGTGAGCTTGTAGATCTGCTATTTTCTAAATATTTTTTATACATGATGAACTTGGGAAATACTGCATAATAAGTAGCCTACTTTTTCTTTTGGTACTTTAAGTATATTTCGATGATTATTATCATGCTTTTAAGTTTTATCATGCTTTTAAGTAGTAGTTTTAAATGTACATTGTGTCTTTTATGACTGTATGTTGTCTTTTAACCACTGCACAACGAAGTTCCGAAAGGAAAATAAAGTTGTTTGAAGTTTGAAGTTGAAGTTGAAGTAGAGAAAATAGCCAATCTACAACCTACAATCTACAAGCGTTGTGAGCTTGTAGATCTGCTATTTTTAAACAAAATGAAAACATAAAGCAAAACAAAAAAAGCCCAAAATGGGGAGGCCAGGGTTTAATGGGGTTATAGATGCTTTTTAATGTTTTGTGTTTCATGCCTTTTATTTTGCTAGAGTCATTTACCTTTCAGTGGAGATTTCATTTCAGAAAGAACCTACACAGTGAAAAAATATGTTCTAGGAGTTTGCACGCACGCATGCGAGTGCACATGCATACACACACACAGGATTTATATAGCGTGGGTCAGATTGTGGAGTGCCTTGTAGGGTAGTATATTAAAGTATATAGAGAAGTATTTTGAAGTGGATTCTTTGTTTGACAAGCAGCTTGTATATGTCATGGAGGACCGGTGTGATGTGGTCTCTGGGCAGCTGAGTTCACTTCATGTAACCATATTCCTCATTCAGATGATGGACACAGGGCTGGGCTAAAGTTGCCCGAGCAACTGCGCATTTGTCCTCTTTAAATGACCGGCACCTCTGGAGGAAAAACATATTTCTTTTATTTTCTGTTGTGGCTACAAAATCAATCATTCACATCGTCCAAGCTTTTATTACTTTTTGATAGGCATGCCTCTGTGAGCCACAGAGATGGGGTGGCCCAAAGCTGTTAAACAAACAAACAAATAGATAAATAAAACTGATGTAACGTTATGCCCTATGTCATTTCATGTGACACTGTAGCATCCAAAAGCCAACCGTATAGGTTTTTACTTCTACTTCACAAGAAATGGTAGCACAGTTAACCGACCACAACCCCCGCCCCTGCAACCGTCCTGGCATGTTTCACAAACAACATTTGTGTCTTTTAGACATTTTAAGTCATTCTAATACTATGACCATGTGGAAGAATTGTGTTTTATCATAATAGCCATTATTACTATAAAGGTTTACAAATAAAGATTTACGTGCATAATGATAGAGCTTTTTTTGCCTGATTGCTTACTCTATCTAGCTGATTTGCATATGAGAAAAATAACTGCATGTTGTTCAGAACTGCTGCAACCACATCCTTTGAAGTTGTTATTGAGATGACTTATCTGCAACCACATCCTGTAGAGATGGAACTGTATTTAGAAGACCTTTTCTTGGAGAGAGAACAGAAAGTATCTTTTTGACACCTACACAACACCACAGAGGAACCTCCACGTTTGCAACAACATTTCTGATAAAGTTTCCAGTTCTTTTTAGTTCTACTTCTGCTGTATATTTTGTATGTTTCTATTGGACGTACATGAGATATAGGCAACTGATAAAGCTATTTTGAATTAACTTTATAATTAGTTGTAAAAAGATGGTTTGGTACTAAGACCCCCCAATACCCGTCCAGTCAACACCCAAAGAAATGAGAGTCAGACACCGGTAGTTCAAAAATGATCTGTCTGTATTGCCCGAGCGTGCACACGGAGACAGTACAAGTTACAGACAAGAATAATAATCACACTAAAGTTGTAACAACAGACAATGGTATTTATACACAGTTGGACATCAATGACATCAGACATAGGTGCATCCTTATGATTGGCTTTAAGACCCTCAGACGTAGAATGGAGTCATCGGATGGACAGGCGTCTGCTGTCTTAATAATAAGTTGTTGTTCATCTTATGGTGTCCTTGTGTACAATTCTCGGTTCCATAAACAAGCTATTCCTTCGATATGGTAGGACATGTGCATGGTGTATCTGTGACAGGATGACAGCTGACAAAGTAAATTAGTGACGATGTCGGGTCAAACAGAGATATCGGTCATCTACAGAGATACAGGTCATTCGGACATTAAACACACCATTGTCCCCATTTTATTCTTAATTTATTTAATGATGTATTTATATGATGTAGCCTAAGGCTGAAATACAGTTATTATGCACACACACACACACACACACACACACACACACACACACACACACACACACACACACACACACACACACACACACACACACACACACACACACACACACACACACACACACACACACACACACACACACAAACACGAAGGCATAGATGTAAAAGTATAGACAGGTCATAATAAATCACATTAGATTCACAGATTAGAGATTTTATGTATTTTCCCCACAATTTATTTTCATTCAAATGAAATGTGATTGAACTTGCACTAATAATGACTTTAGTTGATTTTTCACTCTTTAAAATATAGTATTTCTTAATTATTAATAATTACAGCTTGTAGATTGGCTATTTTCACGATTTTAAATTGTTTTTAAATAATAATAAAAAAGGAACATACAAGATTTCCACCCGACAGCGATAATATATAGCCAATATGGTTCTGTATCAGTATATGAATCAGTTTTTGCAGATTTCATTCTAATTGGCTACTATGCCTGCATATGAATTTCATGGGCCAGGGTAGGTCACCCTGGCTTGGCGGAGATATGCCCTGTTGCGTACAGGTTAGGCGAGCAGAGCAGTGGCGTCTTATCTTCTCAGCAGTGGCGTGATATCTCTGTGTCTCCTCAGCTGTCATAGACATGTCACTTGCTTGTAGTCAGTGGTTCTCAACCTGTGGGTCGGGACCACAACGGAGCTCACAATGCCTCGCAAGCTTGTAGATCTGCTATTTTCACAATATTTATCTGTGGAACCGAGTCAAACTAAATGTGGATCCCCAGTTCAAATATGATTCTTTTGGGGGGTCACGGCCTGAAAAGGTTTGAGAACCACAGCTTTTATGCAGTGAACATTACATGAGCGTAGCATTTACCGTGGTGAAGTGTTGAATATTCACCCAGCTGGGTTTAACGAAATGAAAATCCGATGTTTCCTAAACGTGCTGTCACAGATGATCCGACCATCTTATAAAAAATGTAAGCATATGCCAAGATAACTGAGGTTATATAGCTGATTCTGAGCTAAACATATTTGTTTAATTTCGAAGTTTTTATATTTAAACTTTATGATGAAAGGCCGCGGCGGCCACACACATAGCAGCTGTTGCGCTCGCCTCTCCATGTTTAGGTTAATGAGCAGCACGAAACAGCTTGACTGAAGCCGGCTCCGCGCAGCGCGCACTGGAGCGGAGGTTTCTTTGCGGGGGGGGACAGGGGAGTGGAATTTTTTTGGGCATTTCATTCATTTATTTGTCCAAAAAAAAAACATAAAATAAAGATTGTCCACGAGTCTTTGAGGCTCGAGTCGAGTCAATTCTCAAGTCTTTGAGGCTCGAGTCGAGTCAAGTCTCAAGTCTTTGAGGGGCGAGTCAGAGTCGAGTCGAGAGTCTCGTTTTTGGCGACTTGAGTGCGACTCGAGTCCGAGTCCCTAACTCGAGTCCCCATCTCTGTGGCACGCATGTAGCCTAACAATTATGTTACATGTAGGAACTTGAATTAAAAGTTCACTCAGCCTCTGCACTGAAAACAGAAACCATCAAAATCAACCTGCAAGTGCTTCTACCTGAATAAACAATCTTCTGACTTTTTTATATATTTTTCAATATGTTTTATCCCACGATTTTTGTAACCTATTTTTTCACCCAGTGCCAATTCAATTGTCTAAGCTTGTAATCTGCTACTCTCCCTCTGCCAGCCCATGGGGAGAGCCCCGAACTGAGCTCATGCTTCCTTCAATGCATGATCAGTGAGCAGGCCGCTTCTTATCACCTGACGGGGGAGTTTCCCCAGTAGGACGTAACGCATGGAAGGAACACGTTATTCCAACCAGTTCCTTTCCGCTCCATCAGGCGTCCCGGCTGACCAGGGGGAGGCAGTATAGAGACCAGGATTACTGCATGTATATTGTGAGGGTACCTACCCTAGGGGACACGGGGAGAACATGCAAACTCCACACAGAAAGGCCCTTTCGCCAACCCCACCTACGGTATGGGCACTGATGACGTGGAGGAGAGGACACGTCCCCAGTGCCCACAGCGTCCCCGGTGAGAATCGCACCCAGGACCTTCGCTGTGAGGCGACAGCACTACCGACTGTGCCACCGCCCCCCCCCCCCCCTAAATTAATAACACCATTTACTATGGACAATGCAGATTAACAAGAACTAAACTCAAACACTAGAAAAAGTGCTCCTCGGAGCACAGGTCTCCACCAGGTCAGATTAGGTTATTGTGGGCCAGCAATGTTCGGAATGCGCCTATCAGGATGAATTTGAAAAACCGGACGGATCCGTCTTCTTGATCACTTGACTATAGAGATAATGTGAACCAATTTGTGTGATGTTTGGATTTTTTTCCCCCTGGTCAGCCTAAATTTGGCCTCCTCGTGGTGCTATAATAGGCCAATGTTTAAAGGGTGGCATTTGTTCCTGAACTTGCGAATGTGTGTGCAAAGTTTCACCGCAATCGGACGCTGCGTTCATGATTTGCGGCATATTGTTCAAAACGGGCCACTTTTGCAAACTTAAGATGTCAAGATTAGCCAATCAGGATGGAATATGAAAAATCAAACAGATCCATCTTGATCACATGACTATAGAGATCATGTGTACCGATTGTGTGGAATTTTGATAAAAACTATTTTTTTTTACATAAGTCGGTCTCCTGGTGGCGCTATAAAAGGTCCATGTGAAAAGTTTGGGGCAGAGGTTCTGCTCTGGCATCCACGGAGTGTGTGTGCACAGTTTCGTTGTGATCAAGCCAATGGTGCCGGAGATTAGCTGTTCACACGAACGGACGGACAAGGTGCAAAACATAGTCTCGGCCATGCCTTCGGCCTGGCGGAGACAATAACACTCAACACTGGTAACAACTTAAGGAACAGAAAAATGCAGGGTAAAGGTTTTGCCTTGGCCTCTAGGGAGTGCGCATACAAGTTGTACACAGATCGGTGCAGTTATAGGTAATAACATGAATCGGCCTGTTATAGCGCCACCATAAGGCTAGATTTGAAACATTTCAAGTGGCATTTCTTCCTTGCCCTGGTGGGAATGTGCAAGCAAAATTTCACGGAACTTGCACGCTGTGTTCATGACTTGAGCCGTTTTGTTCAAAACGGAGCACTCCTGCAAACTTTGGAAGCCAATCTTAGCCAATCAGGATGGAATATGAAAAATCTGAGAGAGTCTTTTTGTTTAATGACTATAGAGATACTGTGTACCGATTTGCGTGATGTTTGGACAAAATCTGTAGGAGTACTGTCAGCAAAAAAATCTGCCTCCTGGTGGCGCTATAACAGGCCCATGTGAAAAACTTGGGGCAGAGGTTCTGCTCTGGTATCCAGGGAGTGTGTGTGCACAGTTTGGCTGTGATCAAGCAAAATGTTCTGTTCACTAACGGAGGCACGGATGGACACATAGACGGACGGACAGGGTGCAAAACATAGTCTCGGCCATGCCTTCGGCCTAGCGGAGACAATAACATTCAACAGCGGCAACAAGGAACCTGAAACTCATGACTAAGCACTGAGCACACACAGAAACACAGTCTTTATAATCTCAGGAGCGCATCACCCAACCAGACTCAGGTTGACGGCAATCAGACTCCTGAAGCAGAGCAAGGGAGGGGCAGAGGCACACTGTGGCAGACAGCCACATCAGGGACAAAACATGGGCTTATACAGACAGAGGCCGTGATCATGATGACAGACTGATACATGTTGATCACATTGCTCCAGAGATACTGTGTATATGTGTGAGTTTTGGACAAAATCTATAGGAGTAGTATCAAAAAGTTCATCCCTCATTCTGATGGTTTAAATCATGCTATATTAGATTGTTTACAGTCAATATGAAGCTAGGTATGAGATGTGGCTGAAACAGATACACCTAATGCCATAATTATGCATGGTAAATGAAGCATAGCGTTAGTTCATGCAGGACACGGAAGTCTTGCACGCCAAAGCTGTAACCAGCGGTCAGTCAGCTGATGTGAACATCAGCTTTCTATTCCCCATTCACAGCTCAGCTGGTCATTACATCACACAATCATACTTCAATCACAACTCACGCATTAGCAAAGAGGTTCCTTTAAATACGGCTTCATATTCTCTAGGTCTTTCTTGGTTGCTGAACCAATGCATTTTGCTAGCTCCTCCTCCACCCCAGCCTCCACCTTTTGATTAGAGTCTGGCATAGGCTCAAATACTTGTGATTATCATGTATATCTGCTTTGTTTAGAGTCTGGCATAGGCTCAAATACTTGTGATTGTCATGTATATCTGCTTTGTTTAGAGTCTTGCATAGGCTCAAATACTTGTGATTATCATGTATATCTGCTAATTCTAACTAATATGTCAATGTACTGCTTATTGTTGATATATCCCTATGGGGGATTTGCTTAAGCATTTCCTGAATATATGCTTTGCAGGCTGCTTCGACAAAATTCAGAAAATATTCTCCCAAGAGCGGAGCTTTAACGCCAAGCTTAAAGGAGCATTTCATCCCTGGAAGAACTTGCAGTCACTCAATGTTAATAATATTTGTAGTAGATAACATTAGCAAAATTTCAAATTTGCACCCTATGGCCAGAAAAATATAGAAAACTGGGGTTTGACTGGATGACTGGGGTTTGGCTGCATTACTACAATGACCACAATGCTTTGGGGCACTGCCCTTCCTTGTGGGGAGGAGGCTGCGTGGGGGCGTGGTCTACATTGTAACTTTCCCCTCCCAGTTGGTTCTCACTACAACAACATCAACAAACACATACAGCACATTGGCCAGTGTTGCCATGTCTGCTTATTATAAGCGGCTGGTTTCTAAAATGTAGTTGATATTTGGGCTCGTTTCCAAATGTTTTGATTGTTGTTTAAACCAGTGGTTCTCAAACATGTTCATGTACTTTTCCACGGACCCTCATCTGTGCACTGCGCGCCAACATATTTGCCAGGGAGACCCTACCAAAAATGTGTTGTTAAAATGTTTAAAAAATATTCCACATTTTGCACTTTTTTCCCCTCAAGATTTTTGGGAAAATAGCAGATCTACAAGCTCACACTGCGTCACATCGTTACACGTTGTGAGCTTGTAGATCGGCAATTTTCAAATAGCCCATGTCTAGGTTTAAAGTGCTCTTGGCACAGGTATTTTCTTTTGGGCTTGTTATCATATACCTGGTTGCTTATTTCTCTCACAAGATCTGGCAACACTGAATGCTGAAGAATGATGAATGTTACGTTCCAACTTTTCCGACTTTTTTGTCTACCTTTGGATCACAAAACACGACATCGAAGCCATGTTCTTTCTTGGACCACGTTAAATCTGCCTGTGTTGAACCAGTACAGTTGGACCAGTAGGCCTACCCATTGCAAGTTTGCTATATCTACCAGGATGTAAACAGTCCCATCATCACCGTGTCTTTGTTGCGCCAGCAAGGTGAAACTATTAGTCTTGGCTGCTGTTGTATTGTGTTCTGTATTGATTTGATTGTATCTTATAGTAAACTAAATATATCATGTATAAATTAGCATAGTAACACTAAACGTGTGTGTCTGTGTGTGCGCGAGCGCGCGTGCATCACATTTTTTTCTACATTCCATCCCACCATGTAGACAGTCCGGTGCTGGTGACGTGACGTCCATCTTCTACTTGGGAGTCGGGACATCCATGGAGATGCAGCATAGTCAACAATATAATAATAAAACAAAACGTTTCATACTCATGTCATGTGTGACTCCTTATTTCTGAGAGCATAATGTTTCACTGTCATTTCCAGTTATATTCTTTGGACTAAACGTATAGAAAACATGGGCATTAGGCCTACTTTAGAATGACATGCTAATGTTCAAATACTCTTGTCATACACAGCCTAATCGTTTTTTGTTTTTGTTTTTCAACTGAGACCGTTTCATGCTTTCAATTGGTGTATATGGATAATATTAGGTTTACTATAGCCTATTGTATCTAAGACCAGTAAAGTTGAATCCAATGTGCTGGGGTCCCCAGAAAATAATAATGATAATATGTAGAAGTAAATAAGCTACTAACAGAATGAACAAGACTTTTTCACCATTATATCTGTAATGCTTACAGTCATGTAATTATGTACCATTCTGCCAAATGAAAGACCATCTCCTATATCATGAAACAGTTCAAAAGAACCCTTATAGAATTGGGTGTTCATACATTTTGTCATTATAAATGCTTACACAATGTAGAATATACCAATGAGTAGAGCAAGCAGTGTGTAAATGTAACCGTTTTATTTAGAAAAATAATATATATGGCTGTAGTCAAAGGTCTTCATCAGCAGTTCCTTCATTTTTGCAGGCTGACGACACCACTTTCTGTCCTGTCATTGGAAAGAACACGTTAGATTAGACTTGTAGTTTACATGGATATGTACGACGTGATACCTAATTTATTCTTAGTTGCATGCGCACCGAAAATAGCAGACCTACAAGCTCACAAAGTGTCGAGTCCGCGACTTGTAGCTTGTAGATCTGCTATTTTCGGGACCTGACGTCGTCATGTACTCAGTAGCTCTGAAACATGTCAGTCATGGCGGAGCTTCAACCTGGTGTTTGCACTTTCTACATGCACAGACCGTACATCTACATAAACATTCAGATTTCAAATATAAAGTGCTGACCTCATGCCACGGATGTTACAATTTGAATCGGGTGGGTCTAAGTACCAGTATCTTACGTATTGTTTAATAAAAAGCATTTTAATCGAATCGGTGGCCATTTTCTCCTCATGATTTCAATTACGCGACCCTATCGGTTGGGATGTGTATTGCACTCTGATACATTATACATCTATGAGAAAATGGCCACCGTTCGGATTTAATGTTTTTTTATTGAACAATACGGAAGATATACGGGTACTTAGACCCACCCGATGCAATTGTAACATCCGTGGCAACGGGGTAAGAACATTATATTTGAAATCTGACCGTTTATGTAGATGAACGGGCTGTAAATGGAAAAAGTGCCAAAACCAGGTTGAAGTTCCGCCATGACCGTCATGTTTCAGGGCTACAGTCAAAGTAAACAATAACTAACTTTCCGTATGCACGCCACGGCTCCACAAATCCAATAATAAAAGATTGATGCCAGCACTCACGTTGTGTCCCTCATGTATAGGATAGGACAGGCTACTGTGTATGTTCCACTCATAGACTGTTCCACCAAGAATCATCCCGACGCGTTGCTGCTCCTCGTCCGCCACAGCAGCTACTGCTGCCCGCCTCGTCCCTGCGTTGCGGTTGTTCTTCGGTGTACTCGGGTTCAAATAAGTAACCGTGCTGTATTTCTGACTGAGATAACGTAAAAATAGTCATCTTCCTCCATAGATTGGTCGGACTTTCATATGTTTGGAGACGCCATGATTGTGCATGTGAGGTAGCTAATGGGAGTGGCCGAGTGGGGAAAGAAGGGTGTACGAAATGTTAGGGAGACACCCTCAGGGGCCGGTCCTTTGAGCCATGGGGGTTGGTTTGGATTTGAACTACAGCTGTAGTCACCTGCAGTCATATAGTGCGAACATAAGGTGAGAACCTGCGGAAAACGTCATTTGACGCTATGGGGAGCGTTTTTCTCAAAATCGGTGAAGTGTCCCTTTAACTGTATTCCATTTGTGGCAATAAATGGTTCTTTTTCTACTTTGACGTGGATGTTTCTGATTGAACTCCCCATTAAGTGTGCATTATGTAGAGATACAGGGGTCTGATGGTTTGAATCATGCTACCATAAATATTGTTTACAGTAAATATGAAGCTATGTCAGGCATGTCCTTGTTAGTTTCTTTTCCTCCACTTAGTGTGCTTAAATTCAGCGGGTCGTCTCGTCTAATCTGAGGTCATTGTTATTGTTTCTGGAAATGTCATACGCAGAAATGTTTATTGTATTCCAAATATTCCAGGGTATTCATTCATGAAGATGTGAGATGACTAAGTCAGTAGGTCGGAGAGACTTATTGTTGGTATCAACTGAGAACGCGGGAGTCTATCCTCGTTACAGTGCGCTAGACCCCTGGGAGATGTATTGTTGAGGTGGAGCGCAACACCTACCCTACCCAAGCTCATGTGCTGAGTTGCCGGTGCCTGGAATCAAACCCAGAATTTTGCAGCCCAAAGGCGAGTTCTCTACCGATTGAGCTACCCAGACACAGAGGGGTCATCTCTATGTTCCCCAGGTTCTATGTTCCCCTCTTGCCCAAATAAGGAACTACACTTTAGAAACAAGCCCAAATAAGAAACTAGGCCTACACTTTAGAAACAAGCCCAAAAAACAGCAACCCGCAACTAGCAATATTTACAAGCAACTTTACAGAAAAAGAAGCCCAAAGTATGTATTTATTATTTTATTTTACTGACGGCCCGGGTGGGCCCCAAATTACTCTGGGCCCCAACGCAACTGAGTTGTCTGCATCACGGTAGTTACGCGCCTGCTAACTGTTGTGCATAAACAAGCATATAAACTAGACCACATGCTGTGCAAGACCACAGCATAAGATAGACCACATCCTCCTACTATAGATGTACTAGATGTTCTTGGCCTCTTCCAGGAAAGCATTTGTAGTTCTATAAAATTAGACATCTCTGTAACTGTTATTGGCCAATAGCAAACTTAAACTATGCCCGTCAAATTGAGCAGAAACTTGAAGGTACGATTCTTTCTCTGTATTATTCTGATAGTGCTTCAATACAAATTTAACTTAATTTGATTATAATATAATCAAATTAAGTCAATATAATATTATTATATCACTTAGTTCCTTATTACTGAACATGGCTTTAATAAGTATTTAGATCTAAAGTTTGACACTCATGAACCACAGAGATAGGAATGGAACAGCTCCTACAACTATACTGTGGCTGTCTGAGCTAAACAAACATCACATTCTAATCACACAAAGCATTTGAACATATCCCAAGCATATAACATATTGTCCCCAGCGTCAGTATATGCCAGGTGATGGCCACAAATTCCTGGCAGATTATTTTTCTAACTGATTAATTTTGTCTTTGTGCACGCAACAGGTTCAAACTAAGCCATATCGGGCCACAAGTACGATTCTACAAAGAAAATAAGAATAGCCAGCTTAGACAAGTCCTTGGTTCCTTCAGCAAGATTCTTAAGCCAAAGGCAAAGGACTTCAGTGCTGGAAAAAAGTACTCAAATGTTTTACTTAAGTAAAAGTATCAATACTGCAATGTAGAAGTACTCCGTTACAAGTACAAGTCCGGAATTAAAAATGTACTTGAGTAAAAGTACAAAAGTATTGGTATCAAAATGTACTTAAAGCACCAAAAGTACTAAAATGTTTGAAAATAGCAGATCTACAAGCTCACAACGTGTCGTGATGCGACGCGTTGTGAGCTTGTAGATCTGCTATTTTCAAATAGCCTAGGTATAAAATAGGGCTAAAATGGTCAATGTATGTTTCATAATAAAGTAACTAGTAACTAAAGTTTTCAAATAATTGTAGTGGAGTAAAAGTACAATTTTTGGATCTGAGATGTAGTGGAGTAGAAGTAAAAGTACTGAAAATTGGAAATACTCAAGTAAAGTACAAATCCTTCAACATTTTACCTAAGTACAGTACTTAAGTAAATGTACTTAGTTACTTTACACCACTGAAGGACTTAACATAGGATTTGAAGTCTATGAAATTAGGACCATATGTGCAATGGTCTTGAATCTTGAATGCATATTATCGCATTTAATTTGCTATGTCAATAAATCTTCCCCATACACTGTTTTGCCACTGCTGTTCTTCCTCAAATATGGCCAGCTGTGTTAGTATAAACATCTGCCCACAGTAGATTCAACACCCTAGCCTAGACTTGACCAATGCTTCCAGTTTGCAATTTACAATGTAGGCATTTAGCAGATGCTCAATTATCCAGAGTATTTCCAATTGTCTATACTTTTACCTCTACTCTCAGAGGCAAATATTGTACTTTTACTCCACTACAATTATTTGAAAACTTTAGTTACTAGTTACTTTACAGATATAAATTATTACATTATAAAACATACATTAACCACTTTAGCCCTAGTCTATACCTAGGCTATTTGAAAATAGCCGATCTACAAGCTCACAACGCGTCACATTGCGACGCGTTGTGAGCTTGTAGATCTGCTATATATATATTTTTGTACTTTAACTTTTGGTACTTTAAGTACATTTTGATGCAAATACTTTTGTACTTTTACTCAAGTAAATTTGGAATTCTGGACTTTTACTTAGTATTTCTATATTGCAGTATTGGTACTTTTACTTAAGTAAATAATTTTGAGTACTTTTTCCACCACTGCAAGTAATCAGCAAACTGGAGACATCCATAGTAATTAGAAGATCATTAGAGAATATACAGGCTTTCAACTTATTCAAAAAGGAGAGAGGTGGCATGATTAACTCGTTTTTTCCCTCTAAATAATGTTTTAGTAGTTACCTACATCTTATGATTGTGGCTCCCCCTGCTGGGATAGAACTGTCAGGACAGTTGTGGACTTCTATAATGAACCTCACCTACTGTGTGTCTATTGATTTTGAAATTACACAGGCTGACAAAGGGTGTCTTGCAAAACAAGTAAGGACGCGCTCTCACGGCACTTTTATTTTACCCCTCTGTCCAATCGGGGTGAGTCGAAGGCGGACCGTCCCAAGACTCAGGAAGCAACATCATAGACATATAAAGGTAGACGCCTCCTCTGGCTCTGAAGCGTCTGTATGGCGGGCGCGCTTCCGCTTCCCAAGCTTCCTTGGGGGGCAGCTGGAAATTTCCGCGTGCGTCACAGAAGGGGGCGTTCAGTAGGCCAATGAGAGGCAGGTGGGGGCGGGACAACTAGATTCTGACAAGTCCTGGAAAAGATGCGCTGTGATTGGCCAGTGCCCGTTCCCCTAATTTCCGGGGGGGGACGGGCACTGGCCAATCACAGCGCGTATGGCGGCCACCATACGAAACAGGTCGCTCCAACGAACTGCAGAGGCCAATGAGGTATCTAGGTTTCTATATCTATGAGCAACATGGTGCTCAAGGCAGCAGGCGGTGCGGGCTACGGGGAGGGTACTGAAAGTGAGTGACAGGCGCGTCACTCCCGTTTTTTAGAATCCGCTGGCTGCAAAAAACTTTGGCCGCGCACAACCTGCGTTTAACAGCGGCCAGACAACTTTTGGTGAGATAATAGTACATTTGGAACGCTGTCCTAGTTTTTCTTCTATTTTAATTATTTCTCTTAGGATCCAGTTCTCTCATAATAGCAAGTTGAAGCACATTATTTATTTTCTGTGAATAATCACAGACAATATTATCCACTATTAAAATACATGGTATTACGCCCCTACAGGCGAATGAACAACATTTACAAATGAGGCGGATGAGGGCTGTGTTTTAATGTTTCATTAAACAATTTAAGCCTTACAGTATGTTACATGTGGAGGCACTTGGGTATGGTGTGTTTATTAAAAATATAGAATCAGAGATGGTACTTCTCTTATTTACCTGACTGGAAGTGGAACTGGTTGTTCAATGCACACTGAAGCATACACCATGGGCTTGATTGGGGCCATGTTTCTTGGTCAAGAATCATCACTTTGACCTGAATATTTAAAGACAAGCCTTTAGCATTCTTTTTGGTCAAACTATTATTGCAATATAATTAGGGCGACTGTCTAGCTTTCTAAAATCACATCTAATACTGCTGGTGAGTACTCGGCATTATTAGACACATTTTGTATAGAAAATATAAAGTTTCCCATGCAGGAATTTAGTGACATCATTATGTAGGTCAGGCGGTGGAAAGTGCGTGAGCCTGCGTGTCAAGCCATGTCACAGGCAAGACTCAATAAACAAAAGACAGTTATTTATGATTTATTGTGTTTTTTTTAGCTTGTTTCTAAAATTGCCTTGCTTCCTAATGTTGTTTAAACCAGTGGTTCTCCAAAAGGACCCCCAGATTAATATGTATTTGTGCACAGACCCCCCCATCTAAACATATATATTTTTGAACCAGATAATGTAAAAAAAAAAAATTCAAAATGGCTTACGTTGACGGTGAGAATCGATAATGGAGTGTGTGCATGCGTGTGTGTGTGTGTGTGTGTGTGTGTGTGTGTGTGTGTGTGTGTGCGTGCGTGCGTGCGTGCGTGCGTGTAATAAATAAATAAAATAAACACACAAACCTATGATATAGAGTCATAGACTTAAAGGGGTGAACTGTCTAAGTGATGTTTTTGTTAAAATAATAATCGTTGCTAGAGTGTTTGCAGTAACAGGCCCTCCGCATCTCTCCAGCTCTTTAGTGAACAGGACAATACATTTTCATGTTGGAATGCCAATTCCATCCAATCAGGAGAATTTCAGGACACAGGATAAAGAAGTGAAACATATGAATTGAATCACTATACATTTGAAGCTGATTAATGTATTTTCTTTTCTGATTGGATGAAATTGGCAACCCTATCTGTCTGTCTGTCTATTGAAAGTATGTCCAACCTACACAGAGGACTTACACATAAGTGGTAACTCATATACGGCAAATACATTTGCCTAATTAGATATGTTTTAAAGAAAATGTAACATAATGTAAAATGTCCATGCTTTTTTTTTAATACAAAACACAGACAAACCCGTCCAGCATTCACCTCTGAAAAGATCGCAACAACTGCATCTTCGACATGCATCCCATGTCTATGCGTCCCACTGTTTCTAAACCAATAGTCCACAGACTACTAGTGGTCCATGGTATAATTAGGTCTGCAGGTGGTCCATGGGAAAATATTTTAAAATGGAATTGAATAAAATACCTCTTAAATGTATTAAAATATGTTTAAATAATTTAAAGTCCATAGAATAATTTGATACTACGTGATAGTACGTGCAACGAATTATATCAAGCCCTTATAGGTCATTATTTAACTGAAATATGCTAGTGGACCAGAGCTAAAAAAAAAGGTAGAGAACCACTGATCTATTCTTATCTCACAGTTACCCTAATTCCGTTCTTACTTTATCCAACCTTCCATATTAAACTCTTGTTAACTGATATACTGATTGTATGAGCGCCGAGCACACATGAAACACACATGCGATATATATTTCCTAATAATGCTGACTCAACCAGGCAATCTGGTACATTTCCCCTTCTTGAGATTCTCTCTTTTACTGTGGAATTTCTTCACCTCCAACTTCCAAGTAAATTACAACATTGAGGCGTCATCAGGTCTTCAGGTCATTTAGTTTCTCAATCTCAACTAGAGGAAAAATGTTTAATATAAAGAAAAGGACACTTTCCTATCTTTCTAAATGCATGAACAGGGGACCACATGCAGTTCCTTCACGGACCACCAGTGGTCCATGGACCACCAGTTGAAAACCCCTGGTCTAGTCTAGACAATAAATGCAGGAATCTCTGGATGTTGATTTCGTCAGCTATTTTTTAGTCTTAGTCCAGTCTTAGTCCAGTTTCAATGACGGTTGTTAGTTTT
>NC_137605.1:52588431-52628904 GCF_963280865.1 Gymnoscopelus braueri
AGGCTACATGTACTGTATACAGTATGTGTGGTTATTGTATTTTTACAAGTAGCTAGCCTACTATCTCATCTCATACCAGATAACTGGCCAGTGTCAACAAAGTGAAGGAGAAATGCCCCATATTGCAGCCAAGCTCAGTAACATATTTTGAACAGATTTGGCTTCATTTAATCTCTGCCTGCTTCTCTTCAACAGTTCTAGAATCTTACCTGCCTCCCCCACTTTCCATTCCTTTCTCCCACACCTCCGTCCCCCATCCCCAACTTCTCTCTGAGGCCCTATATAACCACTGGCGGTGCAGCTGTCTGTAGCAGTTACAAGCGTTGACTCAGTAGCAGCAGCAGGTGTGTATTTGTGCATATGTGTGTGTGTGTGTGTGTGTGTGTGTGTGTGTGTGTGTGTGTGTGTGTGTGTGTGTGTGTGTGTGTGTGTAAGTGACAGTGTGTACATCAGCTCAGCTTTTCAGAGAGTGAAATCACCAGGGCTCAAACAGCCGTTAGGCAAGTAAAGAGAATGGACCAATCAGCTTTCACCCTGAGAACGACAGCGTTACTGCTGCTGGTGGCGTGTGTAACAGGTGAGTCCTAAAATAAGATCAGGGGTCTTCAACAGGGGGTCCTCAGAGTTACTACAGGGAGTCCGCCACATCTTTGTGTGATATGATTTTTCTTTTTTCCTTAACCACTTGAACCCTAGCATCTTCTGAGGAGAACTTTAGCCAAAAATAGCAGATCTACAAGCTCACAACGCCTCACGCTGCGAGGCGTTGTGGGCTTGTAGATCGGCTATTTTTGGCAAAGAGGTATAGGTGTAGAGGGAAAAAAGAGCAGACCAGGTAAACAAAAAAAGGATAATCTGAAACACAATTTTATACAATATAGAGGGGGTCCCTGCTTCATCTCTCTCTCAGCTAGGGGGTCCTTGGCCTGAAAACGTTGAAGACCCCTGATCTAGATCATTTAAATGGACGATTAAGTGGGTATTTATAATTTTTAACTTATTTACTTTAATTCATTTACCTGTTTGTTTATATCTGACATGTTCTCTGTGAGCATCTATACATGTACGTATAGGGGAGTTAACTTAGTTAATAAAGTGATACAGTCAGTCAAATATTAATATACAGTGGTAGTGTACGTACTGGAGCAGGGAACTAAACATGGTTATTTTAAAGTATTGTAAATTCCATGTTGATGTTTTATGTTTGTTTTTTAATCTTTGGAAAATGGTTGTTGACCTTTATCAGGTAACATGACCATCTGTGTACTCGGAGCAGAGAAATGTGTCCCTGCATCAGTAGACAGTATTTCACCTATTTCTTTACACTACAGTGCCGGTGGTAACATTCAACAGTATACATTGTGCAATGTTGGGTTGATTACGCTATGCGAGAAGAATTTTCTAGTGCTAACCCACTTAACTTTTTTTGTTATTCATAACCACAACAAAGACTATGTAAAAGGAATATTGTCAGATGTCTTATTCTAAACCTTCTTCTTCCACAGTGGGAGGCAAACTGTAACCAAAAGATTGATCTAATGGTCGACAATACATACAGTATACGCTCCTATTCTTTTAATCTTTAATCTTTTAATTGTTGTGACCGTTGTCGTGGTCACGGGTCATGAAAATAAAAGAAGATCACACGTTTGTTCCATCAAACTTTCGGCTGCAGTTTGCCTCCCCGTTTGGAGGAAGAAGGCTTAGAATATATGTACCGTGACCTCTCCTTCTTTAATATACACTCCTTGTTCAACACAGGATCCAAAATGGCTGCCTCAGCGTGTAGGAATAGATAGTTGTAATGGGCAAGGTGCATGCAATGGGTTTTCAAGTCGTTTCTACAATTGTGTGCTATCACATACAGTAATGAAACTTTTGTTTTACCAAGGAATTAATTAATTATATGTTCATCTCTCCTGTCCTCTCCCAGATGCTAAAACGGTCACTCCCTACAATGTGTATGTGCACGTAGGAGACACAATCAATTTGCTGTGTCTCAAAGGTAAGTAACTTTTACCTAAAACTCTAAATATTTTGTTTGAAATATTAGAAGCGGAGCAGAGTTTAAATTCCTGTACGTTGTTGAATCAGTAGAGTAATCAGTAGAGGATGTTCATCTCCTCTCCTCTCCTCTCCTCTCCTCTCCTCTCTCCTTACCTTCCTCTTCCTCATCTTTCTACACCCCCCCTTCCTTCCTCCTTCAAACATACCTCTCCTCCCTCTCTCTCCCATCCATCCCTCTCTCTCCCCTAGCAAGTGGATCAGACAGCATGAAGTGGCTGAGGGACGACAGAACCATTGATTTTGAGAATTCCTCCCCGAGGGTGACCAAGGAATCAGACGCTTTATCTTCTACACTGAGCATCTCAAGAGCCGGCCTGATTGACCAGGGCAACTACACCTGTAGGCAGCTCTGGTATGCAATAGGACGCCTAGAGGATACGACCACAATGGTTCACGTTCAAGGTTAGAACCGATAATGGTGTGTGTGTGTGTGTGTGTGTGTGTGTGTGTGTGTGTGTGTGTGTGTGTGTGTGTGTGTGTGTGTGTGTGTGTGTGTGTGTGTGTGTGCGTGTGCGTGCGTGCGTGCGTGTGTGAGGCCTACAAGTACAAACATGTCACATAGACTGCCACTTGAAGGGGTGTAGGCTACTTTACGTGAAACAAGTGTTAAATAGCTCGATATTCAGACAGTGATCGTTGCTAGGAGTGTTTGTTCAGTAACAGGCCTCTGCATCTCTCTAGAACTTTAGAAAATATGTTTTTATGTTGGGATACCAATTTCATCCAATCAAGAGAATAATTTGCAGGATACAGTATTCACAAGTGAAAAATGTGACAACATGTGACAGCCTACATTGAAACTATACACACTATAGGATGCCAGTTCAACAATGACCTGGCATCTGTCTACAAAACATGCTATCTAAGTTACATTTTAGCCTTTGCATAATCCTGCAAGGTCGTCAAGGCTAGGGCAAGTGCTACGGGCTGAGGTGGAATCTGAAGAGGTGAGTCTTCAGATTACGCCAGAAGATTGGTAGTGAGTCTGCCGTTCTTATTGCTATGGGGAGTTCATTCCACAGTTTGGGAGCCATCCATCCATCCATCCATCCATCCATCCATCCATCCATCCATCCATCCATCCTTCCTTTCCTTCCTTCCTTCCTTCCTTCCTTCCTTCCTTCCTTCCTTCCTTCCTTCCTTCCTTCCTTCCTTCCTTCCTTCCTTCCTTCCTTCCTTCATTTGAAAGTTCATGAGAGATAGTCCAGCAACAGAATGGTAACTTGTTATAGACAAATTAGGCTATTTTAAATAGATGCAAAATAAATGACCATGCATGCTTTTCATTTATTTTGAATTTATCCAGAACACTATCAAACCCCTCCACCATCCACCTCTGAAGACATTGCAACAACTCCACCATCCACCTCTGAAGACATTGCAACAACTCCACCATCCACCTCTAACACATCCTCTAATGACGTTCCCCACAACCAGCTCCTCAAGGCGGTGACAGACATCGTGGCAGGCCTGAAGGACATCAATGAAACGTTGAGACAAGTTATGGAAGTCTTAAACCGGAGGTCTTAAATTGCGTACAGCAGTGGTTCTCAAAGTAGGGTCCGTGGACTCCCAGGGGACCAGTGGTTTTCTAACGGTGTGCCGAGGCACACTGGTGTGTTGAGAGACAGGTCCAGGAGACCTGTGTGTGTGCCATGAGATTTTATGACAACCACATATTAGTATTTCAATACACAGTGCAGTAAAGAACTTCACTACAAAAGGTGATGAAATATTTGTTTTATTTACCATATCAGAGAGCACCTATTTCCCAATAATTCTTAGGCCAATTCTATACCCTAAAAATGGGATTATAGGCAAAAAAATAATAATGTGTGTGAGCTGCTGCTATTTTCACTATCAAATCACTTACATTGGGCTTAAGATTTTGAACTTTTTATTTGGCATTAGCAAATCATAGAAATAAACGATTCTGATTTTTAAGAATGACAACACGTGTTATATTACCTAGTTTGCACAGGTATGACTGCAGGCGTGACTTGATATTTTGACCTGCCCTTTGGTGTGCCTTGGACACAAACAGTTTGAAAACCACTTCTCTGTGATGTTCATGCTATTAAGTGCTGTAT
Source organism: Gymnoscopelus braueri (assembly GCF_963280865.1). NCBI lineage: Eukaryota > Metazoa > Chordata > Actinopteri > Myctophiformes > Myctophidae > Gymnoscopelus > Gymnoscopelus braueri. Next base: position 52,592,589 of record NC_137605.1, read on the forward strand.
TATTCATTCTATTCAATCTGCATTTAGAAACATATCCTCCTCACGTGGATATGCTTTACCTACAGTAAGTATGGCATAGGCCTATACAAACATAACTCATATGTACACATGCAGGAATTATCATTTGTTTTATATTTTTGTGTGTATTTCACATGAGCATAATGCATGAAGTCACAATCATAATCATCATGTTTAATATAGGTTTAGCAGACATCCATTAATTTGGTATGTTTTATGCATGTGCAAGAGGCTACGGAATGAGTGCCAGGGAACATGCCAGACATCTGCTGTTGTATTCCCAAAGGTGATTATTGTGCAAAACTTAAAGTAATAAATCAGACGTAACTAAATTGTATCACTCGGTCAGACAGTTCTTTGGATGATCATTTGGCTGGCAAACTGACGCTATGCAAGATGAAGTTGGATGATTTCCATCCATCTAGATTTAGCCAAAACATTTTTTTTTTATAATTATTTTCCCTGAGTGGGAGAATACGTGTTGTGATGCGTAATCTCTCTCTCTCTCTCTCTCTCTCTCTCTCTCTCTCTCTCTCTCTCTCTCTGAGGCCCTATATAATCTCTGGCCATGCAGCTGTCTGTCACTGTTACTGGGGTCAGGCTCAGCAACAGCATGTGTGTGTGTGTGTAAGTGACGGATCACATCAGGTGTTAGACAGGGTTTACTTCGTTCCATTTCACACAAATTTGATTATTTCAATCAGTTTTTCGGAGACTGAAGTCACCTGGGCTCAAACAGCCGTTAGGGCAGGTAAAGAGAATGGACCAATCAGCTTTCATCATCAGAACGACAGCATTATTATTGGTGGCGTGTGTGACAGGTGAGTCCTACAATGTAAATAATTAATGGCCAAATAAGTTTTCTTTTGTGTGTATAGTACAGTACATTGGTATCAATATAATATGATGCCAGTGTAATCAATGACGTTCCTGCAGAGACCAAGTGGCCAATTATTATTTCTAACTTGTATACTTTATTGTTTTTATTTTAATAATCTTGTTGGGATACATGTATGTCTAATATGTTCTCCGTGAGCTAATAGACATGTACTGTATATGAAGACATACTTGGTCAATAAAGTGATACAGTCAATCAAATATAAACATAGCAGTGTAAGTCCTGTAAGTACTGGAACAGTGAACTAAACTTGGTTCAGCAATGAACCACTTAAGCCAGTGACAATAGCAGATCTACAAGCTCACAACATGTCTCATCATGACGCGTTGTGATCTGTGGTCTAGGACAGTGGTTCTCAAACCTTTTAGACCCAAAAGAGAAATTAGATGTTTGTCCGGGACCCAAATTTGTAAAAATAGCACATCTATAAGCTCACAGCACGTCACGAAGCTACTTCTTAAATGTTTATTTTTATTTATTTCTTTTTTGGTTTTTTTTGTTTTTTTTAGAATTGTTTTTAATTGGTGATTTGTGTTTGTCTTTTAAATCTTTTGAAATAATTGATATACACATTTATTTATTTTTATGTAGGAAACGGAAAACAAGGGGATATTTACTCACAACACATAAAAATTGGTCCGCGACCCAAACATTGGTCCCGACCCACTGTTTGGGAAACAGTGGTCTAGGATCATATTGGCTACTGAGCAGCACATTTTGCTAAACATTAACTCACTTTCCTTTTCCATTTTGAATGTCTTGTTTTCGGTATCCACTGGACTCATATGTGTGCATGCCTCACACGGAACTCCATAAATCAGGGGTCTCCAACGTTTGTCAGGCCAAGAACCACTTAGTTGACAGAGCGATGAAGCAGGGACCCCCACTACATAGTGTATAAAATTGTGTTGCAGATTAAACTTTTTCCTTGGTTTCTTCTTCCACAGTCTTCTATTTTTTTTGTTTTATTTTTAGTTTAGGTGATTTAATATTCATGACTGCACTAGATTTGATATTCCTAATCCTTATATTGCTTTTTGATGTGATTCCTTTGACTCTCACCCTTCCAGGTTTAAGTGGTTTTATAGTGACAACCACAAATGCATATGTACTCGCCAAAGAAGGTGAAGGTGAGTCCTGAAAGATGTGATTTAGAAGATTGGACAGAATGACTTGATGTTGCTCAGGTGATGCTTATGCCATGTACAGAATTCACAGAACTCCAATTTAAAAGACACAGTTTACAAGACAAAATACAGAAAGATAACAAGCACAGATATACAGCACAAAATCCTGGAAACTTTATACCTTATACTGCACTAGCAACTTATACTTTACACTTTTATAATTACAACAAATTTACACAATCTGTTTAAATTCCTGTAATTCTTATCAAACTTCACTTATGCAATTTGTGTAGTAATTCATGTGATGTTTGTTAAGCGTAGCCTTAAGAGATGTCAGAATGGCTAATTGAAATGTCCAAATCACACTGTAAAACCAGAAAGATTGAACTGAGAGTGCATTTTAGGGCTATCGACACTGGACAAATTTAGCCATCTTAGTCAGCTTCTTCATACAAGCCACTTGTCATGGGGCAGATGGCGAGCTTATAGGATTTGAGACGTAGAGTTTTGTATGTGCTCTCATTGCGTTTTTCATTTCAGGTGCTGATCTTTCATGTTCTTACTCGGCTGACTTTGGTTCAGATGCAAGAATTGAGTGGAAGTTTGTGGAAAACAAGACAGGCTTACAGACATATGTTTATTTTAATGGGCAACCCACAAGTAAGTGAATACAAGCAAAACACCTTATCTCTGTCTAGTGATAGAATGATACTTGTTGTTTTAGAATATTATGTGTCCACAGTTTTCATGAGAGCCAAATGGGTCATGTATACCTCACGTGACCTATTTATTGCAAATCATTACATGGGAATTAATTGGTAATTGTACGTTTCTTGCTTCCACAGCACAATATAGGGACAGAGTGACACTTTTCGGCTGTGATTTGAGATTCAACCAAGTGACCCGCAAGGATACTGGAGTATATGATTGTGTGGTGACTGGCAATGCCAAGTTTGGGGAAGTTACAGTGAGGCTTACTGTGGGTAAGATTGTGAACTAGCCTACTTATATTCTGCCATTTAAAATTCTATAACCCATTTAGACCTGGAAAGCCTATACGTTGTTATACCTTTCAATCCGGGAAATCATCTATGTCATTTTTATTAGTGTGGTTGCCCTAACAGAGCAACCAGACTATAGTACTCTATGAACTTTATTTATTTATTTATTCTAGATAAACTTTATTTTGCCGCGCTACTCCTCCCACAGTTTTTGCGCTATATAATTGGGCCGTTACATTTGTGGGAGGGGCCTACTTCTTCAGTGGGAGGGGCCTATTTCATCTATCTATCTATCTATCTATCTATCTATCTATCTATCTATCTATCTATCTATCTATCTATCTATCTATCTATCTATCTATCTATCTATCTATCTATCTATCTATCTATCTATCTATCTATCTATCCATCCATCCATCCATCCATCCATCCATCCATCCATCCATCCATCCATCCATCCATCCATCCATCCATCCATCCATCCATCCATCCATCCATCCATCCATCCATCCATCCATCCATCCATCCATCCATCCATCCATCCATCCATCCATCCATCCATCCATCCATCCATCCATTCATTCCATCTTTTGAAAGTTCATGAGAGATAGTCCAGCAACAGAATGGTAACTTGTTATAGACAAAACAATTTACTTCTGTAGGCTATTTTAATTAGATGCTTTAATGAAAATTAAACACAATGCAAAATAAATGACCATGCTTTCATTTTATTTTAATTTATCCAGAACATCCAACCCCTCCACCATGCACCTCTGATGACGTTCCCCACAACCAGCAAGGCGGTGACAGACATCGTGGCAGGCCTGAAGGACATCAATGAAACGTTGAGACAAGTTATGGAAGTCTTAAACCGGAGGTCTTAAATTGCGTACAGCAGTGGTTCTCAAAGTAGGGTCCGTGGACTCCCAGGGGACCAGTGGTTTTCTAACGGTGTGCCGAGGCACACTGGTGTGTTGAGAGACAGGTCCAGGAGACCTGTGTGTGTGCCATGAGATTTTATGACAACCACATATTAGTATTTCAATACACAGTGCAGTAAAGAACTTCACTACAAAAGGTGATGAAATATTTGTTTTATTTACCATATCAGAGAGCACCTATTTCCCAATAATTCTTAGGCCAATTCTATACCCTAAAAATGGGATTATAGGCAAAAAAAAAATGTGTGTGAGCTGCTGCTATTTTCACTATCAAAAAATAAAAAGTATTACATTGGGCTTAAGATTTTGAACTTTTTATTTGGCATTAGCAAATCATAGAAATAAACGATTCTGATTTTTAAGAATGACAACACGTGTTATATTACCTAGTTTGCACAGGTATGACTGCAGGCGTGACTTGATATTTTGACCTGCCCTTTGGTGTGCCTTGGACACAAACAGTTTGAAAACCACTTCTCTGTGATGTTCATGCTATTAAGTGCTGTATTATTCATTCTATTCAATCTGCATTTAGAAACATATCCTCCTCATGTGGATACTATGCTTTACCTACTGTAAGTATGGCATAGGCCTATACAAACATAACTCATATGTACACATGCAGGAATTATAATTAGTTTTATATTTTTGTGTGTATTTCACATGAGCATAATGCATGACGTCACAATCATAATCATCATGTTTAATATAGGTTATGTTTAGCAGACATCCATTCATTTGGTATGTTTTATGCATGTGCAGCAAGAGGCTATGGAATGAGTGCCAGGGAACATGCCAGACATCTGCTGTTGTATTCCCAAAGGTGATTGTTGTGCAAAACTTAAAGTAATAAATCAGACGTAACTAAATTGTATCACTCGGTCAGACAGTTCTTTGGATGATCATTTGGCTGGCAAACTGACGCTATGCAAGATGAAGTTGGGTGATTTCCATCCATCTAGATTTAGCCAAAATAATGTTTTTTTTAAAATTATTTTCCCTCAGTGGGAGAATTATGATCATTTGGTTTGTAATATGTGTTGTGATGCATTCTCTCTCTCTCTATTGACCACAGATGAATCTCACAGAGTATTCTACAACAGTATAGGCCTATATGCTATCCACTCTACACCGTAGTGTAAAATGTGTTTTTAGTAGTCACTACTGAACAGAACCTGTGAAAATGACAGCATGCTTTAAAGCTGCAATCCATAATATTGTAGTGATACAGTATGTAGGTACAGTATGTGTTAGAATACGATATAACGAACACAATTGTGGTGGTTGCAGTTGGTCTCCCTGCTCTTCTATTGAGACATTTAAATCATGTGTTCTGGTAGGGCCACTACTGGGTGGAAAGAGGTATGAAACTCAAATGTAAATAATAAATAAATAAATGCCTTTCCTAATTGTTCTCAAGGTTACAGCTAAGCTCAACAGTAAAACTGTTGGTCCTACTGTATATGGGCATCTGGGTTTGAATCCTGGGAAGGACAGTAAAATGTCGTTGTGCTTGTAGATCATATTGCTATATTCGGCGAAGAGATTTTGTGTAAACTGTAAAGGGGAAAAGAGCGGACCATGAACAGAGCCAACCCCTGTCATGTATTTGTTTACTAAGTAGCAGTGATGGTAGAAGTACTCACATGTTTTACTTAAGTAAAAGTATCAATGCTGCAATGTAGATATACTCTGTTACAAGTAGAAGTCCTGTATTCAAAATGTACTTGAGTAAAAGTACAAAAGTATCGGCATCAAAATATACTTAAAGTACCAAAAGTAAGAGTACTCATTGTGCAGAATGTCCCATTTCACAAGTTCAAAATGTGTAAAAGAACGTTTGAAAGTAGCCGATCTACAAGATCATAATGTGTGAGCCATTGTGAGCTTGTAGATCTGCTATTTTCAAATGGCCGAGATATATAGAGAGCTGAAGTGGTATGTTTTGTGATAATAATCACAATCTACAAAGTAACTATCATAAGTTTTCAAAAAATTGCAGTGGAGTAAAATAACTATTTTTGCCTCTGAGATGTAGTGGAGTAAAAGTAAAAGTAGTGAAATTTGGAAATACTCCAGTAAAGTAAAAATACCTCAAAATTGCACTTAAGTACAGTACTTGAGTAAATGTACTTAGTTACTTTACACCACTACTAGGTGCAATATAACTCACTGGACCCTAATGTCCAGCATTGTTATTTTCACGCAGTGCATGATGTCTGCCTTCCAGGCATCACTGAGGTGAAGCAATTAAGGACCCAATTGTGTTTGTCCTGCAACAGTCTCAAACTGGCCTCCCTCACAGTAAGGGCACGACCACTATTATGTCGGAAACAGACGCATACGCATACTTTGGTCGTCAAAAAGATACTCCATTTGGTTGTGATATTTTTTAGGTCATTAGGTCATGGTGGCAGTGGCAGACCATGGCACATAATTGACTAAATTCCATCCTTATCAACCAAGAGTGACCACTCTTGCCCAGCAGATGGAGTTATTGTCATGCTGACGGAGGCCAAGCATTGTACGTCACATGCCTTTGTATTTCTTGGTATTTAGTAGCAGGCTATTTACCAGACCTAATAATGTGTTAGTTGGGGATGTGTTGAAGTGTCCTTGAGCAAGACTTGCAAAAGTGTCTCTTTCTTTTGGAATATATAGTTAACTTTCTACATGCCTTTTCAAACAGACTAAGTGCAGACAAACATTTGCTGCCACAATGTTGGATTTCATTATCCAACCTGGCTAGTGGCTACTGCTCATGAATGGTTGCATGGTCTCCTGCAGTTCATTGATGTGTGAATGGGTGAATGTAATGTTGCACATTGTAAAGTCCTTTGATAAAGGTGCTATATACAAGCACCATTTACCATTTAAACCAAGAGATTTTCAGTTTTACTTGCTTGTAATGATCATTATTTTATTTCTATAAATTAATACAGTTTTTATTAGAGCTGTCCTGTTACTGCTTGAGAAGCTCTTTATGAGCTCTCTTCTAATCACAATACCTTACCCTCCAATTCTTCAACCCATAACCCATTCCTCCCTCCCTCCCTCCACCTGGGGAGGATAAAAATGAGTACCAAGATACTTTCAGATTTTGTGTTTTCTGTATTTTAAATACATAAAATACATTATGTAATTTCATTCTCAATTTGACACATTTTAAACATTCACACGTTTAGACTGTGGAATAAAAAAATAAAAAACACTGTGTCACTTCTACTCCGTCTCTGGCTTACCCACGCCCTCCTTAATATAAATGAGAGGCAGAGTAGAGCAGGTCATGAGACAGACATATATCACCTTGCCTCAACTACATTACATTACATTACATTACAGTCATTTAGCTTTTATCCAAAGCGACTTACAATAAGTGTATTCAACATAGGTAGGGAACGAAAACTACTAATCACCAGAAGTCTTTAGTGCATTTTCTGCAAAAACAAGCAACCAAGAGTATACCTAGCGCTAAGGTAAAAGTGCAATATATCAGCTACCTATTTCCTTAAACAGATGAGACAAAATAGCTAAATCAAATGAGCATGAGCTAAAACAAATAAGTGTATCGACTAAACAAGATCCAATAAACAATCCAACAATCCAATAAACAATACAGCAATAGAAAACAAGCGTTCGTACAACTAGTTAACAACAAGTAGGTCAGGCAGAGAGGAAGGGTAGTGTTTCTTGAAGAGGTGAGTTTTCAGCCTGCGGCGAAATATGGGCAGTGACTCTGCTGTCCTAACATCAGTGGGAAGTTCATTCCACCACTGTGGGGCCAGAACAGAAAAGAGTCGTGACCGTGTGGATCGGCCAGAAGGACCCTTGAGTGACGAGGCAATCAGTCGCCCCGAGGTGGCAGACCGAAGTGGTCGGGCAGGGGTGTAGGCATCGACCATAGCCCGGAGGTAGGAAGGAGCTGTTCCTTTCACTGCCCTATAGGCTAGCACCAGGGTTTTGAACTGGATGCGAGCCGCTACGGGGAGCCAGTGTAGAGAGCGGAGAAGGATGGTTGTGTGGGAGAACTTGGGGCGGTTGAACACCAGGCGAGCCGCAGCTTACTCCAACTACTAGTGGATGAAGCCTCGTGGAAATTTCCATATGCATTAAAGATAGTTTACTTTTGTGATAACTACATTACTGCATAATGTAATTCTGTGTAATTCCACCTCTAATCACGATAATTTTCCCTCCATCTCTTCTACCCGTCCCTCCCTCCCTATAGACACTTCCTCCGGGTCTCTTTTGTCTGCCCTCTGTGTCAGTGGTTCTCAAACAGTTTCAAGTCAGGGACCCTCAAACTGCTATGTATTTGGCTATGGAACCACTGGAAACCCCTCAAGGACCACTGGGGGTCCCCAGACCCCACTTTGAGAACCACTGCTCTATGCTCTATGCTCTAAACAGGACCTGTCATTTTCCTTAAGCACCCAAGCAAGTCATTCAAATGTTTGTCATTCAAAATTGTCCTGTCTCCATGCTTGGGTTGGGTGAATCAAAATAATGCAAATGGAGGGATTTGAATGTATTTGATTTGGGTAGTGATGCGAAACTCACTTTGTATACAATTCGGTCATTTGGCACAGAGAGTCTCTTGACCAGAAGGACTTATGTGTGTGAGCACTGAATGGGTAAGAATGTCGCATCCAATTCAAACTACTGGTGATGACCTATAAGGCTATTGAAGGCATGGCACAACCTTCCATTCAGGACATGATCCAAACCCCCACCTCTTCCTTCCTACACACTTATGTATTAATAATTTCTTGTTTAAACACGGACTGTAGATGTGATTTATTGTAAAACTGTTAAACTGTTCACAGAAAAAAGCATAAAAAGACAATACAAATATTTCCATGCACAGAAAGGCTATACCATATAGCCTATTGACTTTTATAGGTGAAAATGCTCAAAGATCTTTGAAAATAGCAGAACTACAAACTCATTACATTGTGGCACGTGAGCTTGTGAGCAATTTTCACTGTGCGACACTATCATACGACAAAGAATAAAATAAGGCTTAAACTGTTAAAGACAGTTGATTAGAATATGATAAATTGCTAAATAATGGCATTGGCTTAAAGGAATATTTCACTTTAAAACAATAATTTGGGTCATTTTATCATCTACTCAGGCTTACAGCTAAGCTCAACAGTAAAACTGTTGGTCCTACTGTATATGGGGATCTGGGTTTGAATCCTGGGAATGACAGTAAAATGTCGTTGTGCTTGTAGATCATATTGCTATAGACCAAGAGATTTTGTGTAAACTGTAAAGGGGAAAAGAGCGGACCATGAACAGAGCCAACCCCTGTCATGTATTTGTTTACTAAGTAGCAGTGATGGTAGAAGTACTCACATGTTTTACTTAAGTAAAAGTATCAATACTGCAATGTAGATATACTCTGTTACAAGTAGAAGTCCCGTAATTCAAAATGTACTTGAGTAAAAGTACAAAAGCATCGGCATCAAAATATACTTAAAGTACCAAAAGTACTCATTGTGCAGAATGTCCCATTTCACAAGTTCAAAATGTGTAAAAGAACGTTTGAAAATAGCCGATCTACAAGATCACAATGTGTCACATTGTGAGCCATTGTGAGCTTGTAGATCTGCTTTTTTCAAATGGCCGAGATATATAGAGAGCTGAAGTGGTTAAGGTATGTTTTGTAATAATAATCAGAATCTACAAAGTAACTATTATAAGTTAAAAGTAAAAGTACTGTATTTGCCTCTGAGATGTAGTGGAGTAGAAGTAAAAGTAGTGAAAATTAGAAATACTCCAGTAAAGTAAAGTCTTGACTTTTATAGGTGAAAATGCTCAAAGATCTTTGAAAATAGCAGAACTACAAACTCATTACATTGTGGCACGTAAGCTTGTGAGCAATTTTCACTGTGCGACACTATCATACGACAAAGAATAAAATAAGGCTTAAACTGTTAAAGACAGTTGATTAGAATATGATAAATTGCAAAATAATGGCATTGGCTTAAAGGAATATTTCACTTTAAACAATAATTTGCGTCATTTTATCGTCTACTCAGGCTTTTGGGAGCACCCCCGACAGTTTTTAAGTTGCTTGATTTAGTTTATTTTATATATTTTTCTCTCTTTTTTCTACATTATTGTACATGTTATTACATCCACTGCTATTTTTAACCATACGCATTATGTATATATTTCACACTGTCATATTGACATATCTGCAAATAATGGCTTGTACACCAAAGCATTTCATCCACTTTATTACACTGTATAAACTTAGTGTATGATGTGAGAATAAAGTTGAAGGTCGAGAGCAGGGAGAATGTTTAGACATTAGTATCTATAATCTAACATGAACAGACCATAGATTAGCCTATAGATACTGAAGTCTGTCCAGCTAGGAGCATGTAGAAAGGTTTAGCGATATGAGTGGATAATGACTACCTACATTCATGTAGTGTAGTTTTCAACTTGTGTTACCATAACCGCTTAAGCCCTACACTTCGTTGTATGACGCATGCTAGCGAATATAGCTGATCTGTGATCTCTTAGCTCATGATGTGTTGTGATATGACACATTGTGAACTGGTAGATCTGATATTTTTACTCTTTTTGACATTTCTCCTTTTTGACAAGATTTTTACGGATAGGCCTACTGAGTTGTAGCTTATTTCAATCACTTCAATGTAGTAGTTTTATTTCAGAAAGCAGAAATCATTAGAGAATTTGTTATGAATGCGGAATGTTATTTAATGATCAAAACAAAGTTATTACAAACATTTGTTTGAATAAATGACATATAGACAGAGCCGGTCCTTAAATGCGTTTAACCCTTGCATTGTGTTAGAAACTGACACACTTTTGGTGTTAGCGGACAAATTTGACCTGTGATTTAAATCATTAATTTTTTTCTCCCACCTCATAGCTGACTTGTTATGCATTCATATCCATGTAAACACTTTAAAAAAATATTTGGGGTTAGGGTTTCATCTTTCAATATTACTCGTTTTCAATTATAAAAATGTTAAAATTCCCTCAATACATATCCTAAAATGAAGACAATGGATAATGATGTTATCTAGCTATAATAGACTAATATTAGAACACACTTCCAAAAAAAATTTGAAATAAATAGTGACATCTGTGGTGTTAAGGGTCAAAATCTACCCGTATACCATAGAAGGTAAAAAGTCATTTATTTTTCATAAACCCAAACTTTATTTTACTCCTAATAGCAAATGCTAATTGAAGACAAGTTTCTCTCACTCTCAAACATGTAAATATTTAATATTGACAATTTGGGGGGGAATTATAAATTAGCCAAACAAGCAGTTAAAAAATGAAACATAGAAACAAAATTAAACTAGACCAAAAGCAGAAGATAAGGGCTTTGTGTAACCAAATGGACTATGTTGGGGTTACTAAAATACATAACAACTCTACTGACTACGCCAGTTGGAATTGCACCAACCACCATTTAAGGCTTTAACTTTAAAAACACAGGTTTGTTTTGCAGAGCTTTAAAACTGGGTTTGGGAGGCTTAGTGAAGACACCAGATTGACAAATATAACATTTATTTCACATTAAAATATATAAACACAAATTAGGCCACTGTCATACAATAACTGCAACTAGTCCTTCTTAACACAATAGATCACAGTATTCAAGTAGTATTCAACTCAGTAAGTCAGATCACTGCACTGCAAAAAGCACACAAAAAGTTACTATCAAGGCCCAGACATTGTATCAGAGTGGAGAGCTCAGGACTACTACGTTATTGACAAGTGGGTTAAAACATAAATAGGCTATACAAATTCAATGAGTACACAACAAACAATATGGCATTACATGCATGTAATGATAAAAAACAAACGTTCTCACCAGGGTGAGCAGAGTGAAGTGCACCTAAATGTAGAAACCTGCCTCACACTCCTGTGTACAGTGCACATACATGTGCAACATCATTACTCCTTATTTCACTTCACATTTACAATAAGCATTAAAAACATATTGGTGGCACTGGAACATACTCTACTGACCCATTACAAAAACCTGTCTCCTGATTGCCAACTTCCTGCTTTTAAAGGCAGAACTAGATCATGATTGGATGGCATCAGAGTGTCTCACCAATCCTGATGGACCAAATCTCCACACATGTACACCTGCAGTAAATAAACCACAATCAATTGGTGTTAAAGACATTCACAAAAACTCCGCCCGGTTACATCTGCATGAAAGTAAAATCAGCAACAAGTGACAGCAGCTCTGGGATCAGGAGATAAGAGGGAGACAAACAATACAAAAAAAAGAGCATGGATTAAGAGGAACAGGAGAGGAAGTAGGAGAGAGGGGGTGTTAATGGGGCACGTGCATCCCCGGTAGTGTTACCTATCGTGTTACCTATCGTTGATATCAAAGATGGTGATTCAAATGTGTGGCTTTGACTTGAGTTGCATGTAACAGGTTTATCTGACCTGGTCACTGGCTGTCCCTGAAAACACACATTGCCTTCTTAGTTAACACTCTAAGGATACAGTAACAGGTGAACAGAGTACTTCTGTGAAGGCAGCAGCAAAAAGAAGAAGAAGAAAAAACTAGAAAAATTGCTCCTCGGAGCACAGGTCTCCGCCAGGTTAGGTACGTTATTGTGGCCTCCTAGTGGCGCTATAATAGGCCATTGTGAAAAGGGTGCCCCTTTTCTTCTTAGGCGTTTCACGGCAATCGGACAATGCATTCATGATTTGAGGCATTTTGTTCCAAAAAATTATTTTGCTAAATTAGACCTGCTGGTGGCGCTATAACAGGCCAATGTTAAAGGGGTGGCATTTCTTCCTCAGCCTAGTGGGAATGTGCGTGTAAAATTTCACGGAAATCGCAAGCTGAGTGCATAATTTGAGGCATTTTGCTCAAAAGGGAGCAATCCTGCAAACTTTGGAAGCCAACCTTAGCCAATGAGGATGGAATATGGGAAATCGGACAGATCCGTGTTCATCACATGACTATCGAGATACTGTGTACCGATTTGCATGACGTTTGGATAAAATCTGTATGAGTAATATAAACAAAAATTGGTTTTGCACAAATCGGCCTCCTGGTGACGCTATAACAGGCCCATGTGAAAAAATTGGGGCAGAGGTTCTGAATTGGCATCCAGGGAGTGTGTGTGCACAGTTTCGCAGCGACCAGGCCAACGGTGCCAGAGATTAGCTGTCCACAGACGGACGGACGGACACACGGACGGACGGACAGGGGGTAAAACATACTCATATACCTGTGCTCCTCGGAGCACAGGTCTCCGCCAGGTCAGATAGGTTATTTTGGCCTCCTGGTGGCGCTATAATAGGCCAATGTGAAAAGGGTGCCATTTCTTCCTAGACCGTGCACGGCAATCGGACACTGCATGCATGATTTGAGGCATTTTGTTCTAAAAATGTGTTTTGCTAAATTTGACGTGCTGGTGGCGCTATAACAGGCCAATGTTAAAAGGGTGGCATTTGTTACTCAGCGTAGTAAATGTGCATTCAAAGTTTCACCGCAATCGGACGCTGCGTTCATGATTTGCGGCAATTTGTTCAAAACGGGCCACTCCTGCAAACATTACATGTCAATGTTAGCCAATCAGGATGGAATATGAAAAATCAAACAGATCCGTCTTGATCACATGACTATAGAGATCATGTGTACCGTTTTGCGTGACATTTGGATCAAATCTGAAGGCTTAATATCAAAAAATTTGTTTTACATAAGTCTGCCTCCTGGTGGTGCTATAAAAGGAAAATGTGAAAAATGCAGGGCAAAGGTTTTACCTTGGCCTCTAGAGAGTGTGCATACAAAGTTTTACACAGATCGGTGCAGTTATAGGTAAAAACACAAATCGGCCTGTTACAGCGCCACCATGAGGCTGATTTGAACATTTTCAAATGGCATTTCTTCCTCGGCCTAATGGGAATGTGTGTGCAAAATGTCATGGAAATTGCATGCTGTGTTCATGATTTGAGGCATTTTGTTCGAAACTGAGTACTCCTGCAAACATTGAAAGCCAATTTTTCGCAATCAGGATGGAATATGAAAAATCTGAAACCAGCCTTTTCTTTTAATGACTATAGAGATACTGTGTACCGATTTGCGGGATTTTTGGCCAAAATATGTAGGAGTACTGTCAAAAAATGTGTTTCGCACAAATTGGCCTCCTGGTGGCGCTATAAAAGGCCCATGTGAAAAATTTGGAGCAGAGGTTCTGCTCTGGCATCCAAGGAGTGTCTGTGCACAGTTTTGCTGCGATCAAGCCAACGGTGCCAGAGATTAGCTGTACACAAAATGACAGAATGACACACGGACGGACACACACACACACACACACACACACACACACACACACACACACACACACACACACACACACACACACACACTCGGAGCACAGGTCTCCGCCAGGTCAGGTAGGTTATTGTGGCCTCCTGGTGGAGCTATAGTAGGCCACTGTGAAAAGGGTGCCATTTATTTTTAGGCCTTGCATGGCAATAGGACACTGCATTCATGATTTGAGGCATTTTGTTCAAAAAAATTGTTTTGCTAAATTAGACCTGCTGGTGGCGCTATAACAGGCCAATGTTAAAAGGGTAGCATTTGTTCCTCAACATAGTGTGAATGTGTGTGCAAAGTTTGACCGCAATCAGACGCTGCGTTCATGCTTTGCGGCATTTTGTTCAAAACAAGCCACTACTGCAAACTTTAGATGTGAATCTTAGCCAATCAGTATGGAATATGAAAAATGAAACAGATCCGGCTTGATCACATGACTATAGAGATCATGTGTACCGATTTGCGTGAAATTTGGATAAAATCGGAAAGAGTAATATAAGGATAAGGATAAGGATAATTCCTTTTTTTAACAGGTCGTTCAATTAAGTCCTTGCGGTCTTGTTTCCAATGAGAACCTGTGAGCAATTAGGGGTTAAGAGTCTTGCTCAGGGACAAATTTCATCTCATCGACACATATGCTGACCTGGCCTGGAATCGAACTTGGGGCAACCAGGGCCTCTGGCTCCCTAGGCGGACTCACTAACCACTCAGCTATGGCCGCCCCATAAAGAAATATGTTTTACATAAGTCGGCCTCCTGATGGCGCTATAAAAGGCAGAAGTGAAAAATGCAGGGCAAAGGTTTTTCCTTGACCTCTAGGGAGTGCGCATACAGAGTTTTACACAGATCGGTGCAGTTATAGGTACAAACACAAATGGGCCTGTTATAGCGCCACCATGAGGCTGATTTGAAAATGTTCAAGTGGCATTTCTTCCTCGGCCCAATGGGAATGTGCTTGCAAAATATCATGGAAATTGCATGCTGTGTTCATGATTTGAGGCATTTTGTTCAAAACGGAGCACTCCTACAAACTTTGGAAGCCATTTTTAGCCAATCAAGATGGAATATGAAAAATCTGAAAGAGTGGTTTTGTTTAATGACTATAGAGATACTGTGTACCGATTTGCATGATTTTGGGGCAAAATCTGTAGGAGTACATTAAAAAAATATGTTTTGCACAAAGCGGCTTCCTGGTGGCGCTATAACAGGCCTATGTGAAAAATGTGGGGCAGAGGTTCTGCTCTGCTATCCAGGGAGTGTGTGTGCACAGTTTGGCTGCGATCAAGCCAACGGTGCCGGAGATTAGCTGTACACAAAATGACAGAATGACACACGGACGGACGGACAGACAGACGGACGGACGGACGGACGGACGGACGGACGGACGGACGGACGGACACACGGACGGACGGACGGACAGGGGGTAAAACATACTCTCTCGCCATGCCTTTCGGCCTGGTGGAGACAATAACCAACCTACAGTATATCTGCATAGGCTTTATAAATGACCACAAATTCCTGACAATTCCTGGCTACTAGTCCTCTGTCTGTTTTGCTGGGGCTTTGATGCAGAGGAAGTTCCTTCTCTCCATGCAGTCCCTGGTCTCCCACTGGGTGGTGTGGTCTTTGGGTAGGGTTCCACAGCGCCTCCCCCAGGCCGGACAGAGTGGCAGGTTCTGGTACCGCTGTGGTTCCCCGTCCACCCAGAGCCACTCGCTCGCCAGGAAACGCAGAGCTGTCCACACCTGGGGACATGGAGAGTAAAGGAGGTCAAACATCTTCCCTTAAGTGTTACTGTGCTTTAATTAGGACTCAGATTAGTCAACCTTACTATTATTTTCCAAGCTTATATTACGCTGGATTGTTCCTATGATATCTTTATGTTATTTAATTAAACATTATTTTAGATTCTGAATGAAACAAACTTTATTGCCAAGATTGCTGTTAGTGTTAGTGTTAAAGTTACCGTTAGGGTTAGAATTAGTGTTAATATTAGGGCCGGTGTTAGGGCTTAGGGGTACAAGAACCTTCACCTTAACGTGGGGTGCGGTCACAAATCCAACATGAGACAATTAAGACTTATGACAAAGCACTTTGACGGTTTCAACAAATTCATCAAAATAAAAGAAAGGGAAAAAAATATCCAGTTTCCTGCATTCATTTCAAAGAAACTTGTTCGGAAAAAAGAGCCCTCTCTCTCTACCCACAATGTGATCCCTCAACCCAAATCCTCAAACCTCATTGGTCGTGGCCTCCTGGATCTTGTCCCTGGCGTTGCGGTGGTCGTCCTCAGACTGCAGGCTCACCAGGTCATACTGGTGGTCACGGTAATGATTATGTTGGGTGGGGTCAACGCTGCCGATGGCCCTGCAGTGATCCAGAGCCTCCTCCCATGTCTTGTTCTCCTTCACCAGGATCAGGTTGTCAACGAAACAGATGAATGGACGTTTATCAGAGCAAGGTGAACTGTACCACGTGTTAGTGTCAATGTTAAGGGAGCCACAGTTCTCAAGGTCCGGCCGTCCCGGAGCCCAATTCCTATAGTCTGAGTCCTCTCCAGTCCACTGCCAGATGTCTTTAGATGTGTAACTTCCAGATGTGTTAGGGGGTATATGCAGTCCAATCCAGCCACTACCAGCGAACTTATGGCGGTTGCTTTGTGTGACAGTGGCTAAGACCATGGACTTCTTGTTACAGTTCTCCTGGGCATCAAGCCAGGACAACGTTTTAGACACATGTACGACATTGTCCCCATCAGAGCAGTAGAAACCCCATGACGGAGAACATTTAGTATTGTGCCACTTCGTATTTTCACGGTAGTTCACACGGGTACAATTCCACATTTCAGTCTCTCCAGTTGCCCAGTTTGTGTCACTTGAAGCGTCTCCTCTGTAAAATACAAATAATCGATATTACATGACTCCTTTGAGTATCTTACATTCAGGAGTGTCACTACACTAGCAAATACTTGTTTCTAGAAATGTACCTTTTTTCATGATAATGTAACAATTAGCTTTGACCATATTTCCATATTTTATACTTTAAAAAAATATAGAAAATATTGTATTTCTATTTTTTATGTCACCTTTAATAGGGATATTAGGCTGAAAGTGGTTAAGAACAAGACTAACCTTTCTTCTGTCCACCTCCACACGTAAATGTTCCCAGGGTCTCTGTACAGACCGATCCACACTCTTCTGGCTTTGACCCTCGCCAACTCATTCAGCAGGTCTTTTCTGTGACTCCTAACAGAAGCCAGATCAGTGAACTTCTCCTTGCAGTACTGTTGAGCATTAGACCAGTTTTTCTTCTCTTCCACATAGTGAAATGTTTTCATCGGGACAGACACCTTCAATTGAAGAGCAGCAATGATGATGAGGAGGAGGGAGAGGGAGAGGGGGGTCTTGAATGGGCTCCTCTTCACCATTTTCACAAGTTGTTTCTTCAGTTCAAGTAGAGAAGAGTGCAGGGAAGAGTTCAGTTGTTGTCATAATGTCCACTCTGTAACTGTGTCCTCTGTGTGACCTGGTTGTCTAACTGAAGCAGGACTCACAGAGCAGGATAAAGATGTGGTTAGTTGTCTGGTGAGGAGCAGGCTGTCACACTGTTCTTATGACAGCTACTTACCTGGATACACCCACCTACATGTACCTGGACACACCCACCTAGATGTACCTTGATATCAGATGAGTGGTTGATACTAATGAGTTATATAATACATAAGTAACTTAGCATATATTGTAGTTATAAAAGTCTTTTCAATGCAGCATGCTTTTTACTTTTCTGTGTATTTGTGAAGACGTTTTTTTCTCCCCATCATCCAATCCACCAAACAAGAGACAATAGCAACAGCAAAATAAGCTGTTTGGGGTCGAGACAATTTGCGCGTACGTATGTGTTTACGTCATTCTACCCCTGCACGTGTTACACTTGGGCCACCCCAGTCAAAGAAGTCTGGACACACCACTAGAAGACAGTTGGGCAGAGGCCCGGCTGTGTCCGGGGTACGGGGGGCTTCCACATAGCAGCCCCCTTCTGGGGCCAAAGCCCAGAAGGGGCTTGTCATTTTCCTTAAGCACCCAAACAAGTCATTCAAATGTTTGTCATTCAAAATTGTCCTGTCTCCATGCTTGGGTTGGGTAAATCAAAATAATGCAAATGGAGGGATTTGAATGTATTTGGTCAACAGATGTTAACGAGACCTTCATTCTAATGTCCTTGTGCTGGCAGGCCTTTGTTACAACAGCTAAAATGCTATGGACATCATCCATGAAGACAACATGGAGATTTAATTTGGGTACTGATGCAAAACTCACTTTGTTTATATAATTCGGTCATTTGGCACAGACTGCAGCCAGTGGTGGAAGAAGAAGTACTCTGATATTAAGAATACCACAATATAAAAAATACTCTGTTACAAGTAAAAAAGGCCTGTGTTCGAAATGTTACTTGAGTAAAAGTACAAAAGATTTGGCATTAAAATGTACTTTAAGTACCAAAAGTAAAAGTAAAATGTTTGAAAAGAGCAGATCTACAAGCTCACAACGCGACTTGTTGTGAGTTTGTAAATTGGCTATTTTCAAATAGCCTATTTATAATATAGGGCTAATATAATCATTTGCATCTGCAAAGTATAACCAGTCACTAAAGTTTTCAAATAATTGTAGTGGATTAAAAGTACAATATTGCTGAAGTGTATAGTGGAGTAGAAGTATAAAGTATTGAAAATTGGAAATAGACTACTCCAGTAAAGTAAGTAGACAAAATTAGACTTAAGTACAGTACTTAGTTACTTTACACCACTACCCGCTGCAGCAGAGTGAGTATAGGATAAGCTGCAAGCAGTCCACAACAAAATAGACATAAATATGTACTTTTAAAAACCGTTTTAAGTGGATGGCAGTGTGGTGCCACTGTCCACACCACAACTATAGATATAATTTAGTTAATTTATCTCCGCCAGGCCGGGAGGCGGAAATTATGTTTCAAGAGATGGCAATGTGTGAGATGAGATGTGGCAGATGATATGTGGCAAGAAAAACATGTTTTTTCACCAAATTAGGTAAAAAAATAAAGGAAAGGAAGTGATGACACAAAGAAGTGAGAAGACAAAATTGGAACTCAAACACTATAAAATTTGAAGCTGATTAAAATGGGTACACTCTCCTGATTGGCTGAAATTGTTAACCCACCGGGAGGGGGGAATCTATTTAAAGAGCTAGAGAGAGAGAGACCCATGTTACTGAACACTATGATTACTATCAGAATATAAACACTTATAAAAAATAAATACAAATAAAACACTTACACCCCCCATAGAGATGCCCAAAGTAGAACACCAGGCTTAAAGAGGTGGTGCCATGTTTTTGCACTTTTTCTGTTTTTCATGTGTCTATGAGGTTGATAGAACTTCATTAAGCCCCCCGGTGGTGTTTTTATGGTGTTTTATGTCTTCTCTGACTATTTGGAGTTTTTTCCTGGAGGTCAAATGTGCCAATAGAGAAACAGCGCTTTAGTGACATCACAAAGCCCACACCCTCCCCCTCATTATCATAACACAACAGGTGTGGGCATGAGGAGGAGGAGGGACTAGGACAGGTGGGTGGTGCTAAGGTGGTGGAGGAGGTGCTAAGGTGAGAACCAGGTATACTTAATGCACTGGTGGGTGTGTCTACATAAAAACAAAATTTTAACACTTACTGTACACTTTTTTTTTGTTGAAAAAAATCCTTACATAATAATAATACCTTATGATCAGGTTTTAGGGTTGAAAAATATCATGGCACTCCATCTTTAATGTAGAACAGTGTTAATCAAATGCTATTTTCAAGGCTATAGGTATGTGATAAATAAATGAATGCCTGGCATTCATCATTGCCCAAGAACATCCATCCAACTGATGGCTGCACGGTGACGGAAAACAAACAATTATGTTTTTAAAGCTTGATTCCTCTTGAGGAAAAAAAAGAAAAGAAAGCTGAAAATAATAAATAAGTCTTGGTGAGTTGTTTTTACTTTACAACAGATTAAGATATCTTAGGGGTAGGCCTTAAAAGCTGGCGTAACATTTTGAACATAGCCTAAGAGGTCAAGAAAATAGAGTGTAAAGAAAATAATAGAATGCTACAAAGTACAGTAATAGGACACCAGATAAACATCAAGCCTAGCATAAAAACAAAAGAACAAACTTAGCATGAATAGACCAGCAAACAGCATACAGTACATCTATCTAAACAACATACATGACTATGAATATCTACTGATTACAGGTAGGTATAGACGGTACATTTATTCTGATTAATGAACAGATTCCTCTATTTTGGATCATGGGCCTCTGGTTTTGTCATTTCTATCTTTTATCTTGTTTGATGTACCAACTGAATTCCCCCCAGCTATTCATAATAATGAGCCAGCATTTATAGTCAACAACATGAGGACCTGAAGGGTGTGTACTGTCTGTCATATCAAAGAAAATAGAAGAATTGTCCAGTTTGCTGCATAATGAGACAATTCCCAGAGCCACAGTAGAGCATGTTTTCTTAATTGACCACGTTTAAATGGATAGGTTAGATGAAGAAAAGGTTTAGGGCTGAAATAACTTTTGATAGAAAAAATAACTGATATGTCTGAGATGTCACTTTAAAGCTTTGGGTGATAAGCAGCAGACAACTGTTTGGATGATCTTCTTCTTCTTTCGGCTAATTCCCATCAGGGTCGCCACAGCGGATCATCTGTTTCCATCTGCTTCTGTTTTCTGCGTCCTCCTCTGTCACTCCTGCCACCTGCATGTCCTCTCTCACCGCATCCTCTTCTTCACTTGCCTGGCAGCTCCATCTTCAGCATCCTTTGGAAGATAACACGCTCAAATGTTATTTGGTAGCGCTCAAAGCCTCAAACATTGGGTGATATTTTATTTTACTCTCTTGTCCTGTGAGTACAGTAGTAACTAATTAAATCCTACACTGTAGTAAAGACATGCTATGTACATCATTAAGTTTGTTTTAATGTGTCACTTTTAACACAGCAACACTGCAACACTGTCTACATCAGCTTTTTACCGAATGAATCATAACAACCAACTACATTATAGATGGGTTTCCTGTTTGTAAACATGAGAGGATGATGCGCGCGCAGTGGAGGGGTGAGCCTATAGAGGGCGCTATTACCCGCAGCAGCTCTAGTCAAATGTACATTCATAAAAGAAATGGTCTTCACCGGGTTTAATGAAAGTAGATTAAATTATGCAGTTTGTAATATCTTCTTTACTCAATAAAAATGATTTGTCGGAAGTTGGATCTGTTTGTTTATAATAGCAGCATTATGCCTATTATGCCTATAATAGCAGCATTATGCCTATCTAAATCCCGAACACAACAACAGAGTGAAGAGCGCTTCCGGTTCGTTCTACCCCAGGCATGCGCAGATTGCGCACTCTGCTCTGTGATGACGTCGCGCGGAAACCCATCTATAGTATGTTTGTATTAGAGCACAACACAACAAAGACTTATTGAGCTAGATAAAGTATTATTCTATCTGTTAGCATGCTGAAATGGATATATGAAATACAATTTATTCTTAGAAGTTTTAGTTTGTGTGTGCGTGTTTACGTGTGCATGTGTGCGTGTGTACGTGTGCATGCACGCGCGTGTGTGTGTGTGCGTGTCTGTCAGACTCTCCAGTCCAAACACAAATCCTTTTCCAAATATATGAACCATATTTCACTGTATGACACACACCGTCACAAGAAATGTCAGTCCGATGCTTATACAGAAGATGAACAAAATGGAATTATGGAATTAAGACAAACAAGCAAATGTATTTCACTACAGAAAATTACTGTTAAAGTAAATGCTGGTTCTTCGGTTACTTGGCAGCCAAATATGAACAAAACTTTTATTTAGATAACAAATGTTTTGTTGTTTTTCCCCTCCTCCAAATAAGCCTCCTGATATCCAGTTTATTTGAATGCAGTGGATCGTCACTTCAACTGACTCACCTGTTTAGACCTATTTGAATAAAACAAGTTGACCGCAGTTCCTCTGGGCATTGTTTCACTGTGCTAGGAAAATAAAGGCGTAATTGGCATATTTCAACATTTGTATTAATAATTAAATTATTTGGCACAATGTGTGAGTACACATGCCCTGGGTGTTTATCTATGAAAACACACACACACACGCACGCACGCACGCACGCACGCACGCACGCACGCACGCACGCACGCACGCACGCACGCACGCACGCACGCACACACACACACACACACACACACACACACACACACACACACACACACACACACACACACACACACACACACACACACACACACACACACACACACACACACACACACACACACACACACACACACACTTATATATCGTCGATGTCCAGCCGGGACCAGCTAACTCCATTTTTTTTTTTTCATAAATCAACGCTATTGAACCCCCTCTACATCTGTGTAATTTTTTTTTAATAATAACATATGAAAAGTATTAAAAAGCACCTCTGACAAAAACTCCTAACTCCATTGGACCCTCAAACTGTCCGTCAAAAACAAACAACTCCCCCCTCCTCTCAGGCTCTCAGAGAAGCTCTGCTCTGTATGAGGCAGACAGGGAGAAGATTTTTCAATGCTTTTGGGAGAACATAAACTGGGAAGAGAAGAGAATGTATGTGCAAGGTTTGATAGATGTCACCCCAGTAAAGAGGAGAAGGGTGTCTTCACAAAGGTCATCTGCTCGTGTTTTCTTTTTAAATGTTAATGGACAGAGAATGAGTGTGTGCAGGAGTTTGTTTCAAACATCTCCAAGAGCTCAAGGAGATCATGCCAAAAGACTTTCACAGCTTTTATGACAATCTAAAGCACTAAGAAACACCCACCACACACACGCAACACACAACACACAACAGTGTGATAATAAAATGTTGATAGGTATATGATAGGTAAATTCAACTGTGGTTGTTATTGTTAGTGCAGTAGGCTACAGATTTGATAGGCTACAGATTCTATTTTTCATGAATGTATTTTGTATTTATATGCCATTTATTTATTGTTGGTGTGCCATGATTGCTTTTGTTAAATACATGATTGAGTATTGAGGCAGAATTGTTTGTTGCACTCAACTGTAGAAGAACAACAGTGGTAACAGTTAGATCCATGGTTGTTTACAATTCATGTTAAAATAAAAGTTGTTTAAGTACAGAATTCAGCTTGATCTATACTTAGTATAAGAGGATGGCGCTCACCATAAATAGCTGATCTCCAAGCTCACAATGCGTTGTGATGTGTTGTGAGCTTTGAGATCCATTGCCAGCTGTTCTTATCAATGATGGACAAAACCTCCTAACTCCACTTGCGCTGGATTTTTGTTTGGACAAAACTCCTAACTCCACTTGAGCTGGATTTGGGTAAAGTGGTGATAATATAATGACACATGCAAGTATCTGATAATATATTAAGTCACAATACCAAGTTTGATGAGGCAGTATTGCTTTGTTTTAAAAATATAAGGTTTTCTTCATTTTCAGAAAAAAATATATTTTGTTTTTCATTTCCTGAACAATTACCATTTTGGATTTAGCTGGTTCCGGCCGGACAGCAGAGATATACTAATGATATGGATTACGCACACTCCCTGGATGCCAGAGCAGAATCTCTGCACCAAATGTTTCCGATCGGCCTGTTATAGCGCCACCAGAAGGCCTGATTGACTAAGATTGGCTTCGAATGTTTGCAGGAGTGCTCTGTTTTGAACAAAATGCCTCAAATCATGAACACAGCGTGCAATTGCCGTGAAGCTTTGCACGCACACTCCCAGTAGGCCAAGGAAGAAATGCCACCCTACATATTTCAATTCAGCCTTATGGTGGCTCTATAACAGGCCGATTCGTGTTTTTACCTATAATTGTCAAAAACATACTCAATTTAGTTGTGATATTTTTTAGGTCATTAGGTCATGGTGGCAGTGGTAGACTGTGGCACATATTTGACTAAATTCCATGCTTATCAACCATTCAGTGACCACTCTTGCCCAGCAGATGGGGGTATTGGCATGCTGGAGGAGGCCAAGCATTGTATGTGCATGCCTTTGTATTTCTTGGTATTTAGTAGTAGGCTATTTACCAAACCTAATAATCAGTTAGTTGGGCATGTGTTGAAGTGTCCTTGAGAAAGACATTGCAGTCAGTACCA
The DNA here is from genome assembly GCF_963280865.1 of Gymnoscopelus braueri. Lineage (NCBI taxonomy): Eukaryota > Metazoa > Chordata > Actinopteri > Myctophiformes > Myctophidae > Gymnoscopelus > Gymnoscopelus braueri. Next base: position 52,617,123 of record NC_137605.1, read on the forward strand.
TAGTCCAGTGGTTCTCAGCCTGTGGGTCGGGACTCCAAGGGGAGTCCCAACTCCCAACATGATTTGGGTGGAGGGAGGATAAAGTGACAGATGACAGTAAAGTGACAATTTAAGGGAAAAAAGGAGGAAAGGAGTGAAATGAAAAAAGACCATTGCTGCATCAAAAGTAATCAATAAACTATACTATAAAAACTGGTCAAACATTGGCCAAATTGTCAAATAATATAAGAAAGAGGCAAACGTTTAGAAAATAGCCGATCTACAAGCTCACAATGCCTCTCAAAGCGAGGCTTCTGAGCTTGTGGATCTGCCATTTATACAATATTTATCTGTGGAAGCGAGTCTAAACTAAAAGTAATGCCTACAATTCCAAGTGCTTGTCAGGGTGGGGGGTCCCCAGTTCAAATATGATTATTTCGGGGGGTCGCGGCATGAAAAGGTTGAGAACCACTGCCAGTCAGTACCATAGTCTAGTAACCTCTACGGCTCCCGTTGAGCAGGTTGGTGCCTTGCATGGTTTCCTGTAGTTAATTGATGTGTGATCAATGGGTGAATGTAATGTTGCACATTGTAAAGTCCTTTTATAAAGGTGCTATACATGTCATGCACCATTTACCATTTAAGCAAAGCCAAGAGATTGCCAGTTTTACTCGCTGGAAACCTCTGGACCACTGGGGATACCCAGACCCCACTTTGAGAACCACTGCTCTATGCTACCAGAAGGGTGACGGCTGATTTATGCTTCATCGTGTGATAGTGTCACGCTCTGAGAATAGCAGATCTACAAGCTCATAAAATGTGTCACGGATGTGAATAATTCTGAGCTTGTAGATCAACTACAATGTGTTGCTCACCATTATTCACTCATAGGCATGGCAACTTTCATTGTAAAGCACGTTTTCACACACAAAATCTATTCAGTGCTTTACATAAAGCATAAGAAGGCATTCAAAGAAGAGATTTAAAAGCATAATAAAATAAAGAAATAAAACAAGATATATTTTTCCACAATAAAGTATATTAAAGTATAGAGTTGTGCAAAACAATCATTTATTGTTTCATTTCATTTTTATTGAGTAATGCACTTTAGATCAAAATCAAATCCATCAATCAAACATACAGTAGCTGTCATCTGCTGGTCATAAAGCTGTAAAAGGTCAGTGATGACCTTTCTAATCACATTGATTGACTTTGCAACATAACTTGGAAGTTGTAGCTATAAGAGGTTTTTTATGTACAAAAGTCACACCTGAAATGCCTTGTATAAAATACTCGTAATAATGTACAGAATATTTGTGAGGTTATTTGACATTCCAGATAGCAGAGAAATGTTTCAGTTCGGTCGCTGTTGGAAATATTTCATATCTCAACGTTTAGTTTTTTCTTAAAATAATGCCCTACTTCGTTGTACAAGAGTGTCATGGAAAAGTAGCGAAAATAGCTGATGTACAAGCTCCGCTATTTTCGCTACTTCTGATACATTTTAAAAGTGAAAGTGGTTAAGTGTGTCTTTGAGTTTTTATAAATATTTAACAAATGAAAGTAGTATTAGAGCTTGTGAATAAATAATAACTACATAGGATCCATTGGAAAACAGGTTATTTTTTCTTTTTACCATTTCTTGAGCAGTAGCCTAATGGTTTTGGACATACAAGATTTCCGCCTGACAAGAGACAAGATATTCAATACATCATGACGTTAGCCAGTTATCATTATTTTAATTCCATTCTAATGTCACTTGTACAAAACTGATAATTCATTAGAGGGGTTAGAATCTGTGCCTATTTGGGGGTCCTTGGCATGGAAAGGTTTGAGAACCTCTGGACTATTGTACCTTCTCTGCCCTTGATGTCATGGTTCTTTTCACTGCCCTATCCAAAAGACTCCAGATAAAAATTTGCCCCCCAAAAAATAAGGAAAAAAATTATAATCATTAAACTACTAGTACAGTCTGCCTGGATCCTGACGCTTACATCCATACGCATCAGTGTACTCAAATCTAATATTGATGTAGTGAACTGGAGGCAGAACTGCTGTACGGTAGATGCTATTTACTCGGTGCCGCGCTATGAGCTTGTAGATCTGATATTTTTTAATAGCCAAAGTGTAAAATAATGCTTTTTAGCTCAAATAAAATTGACACCGATGCGTTCCAGGTATTAATGGGTTAAATCATTTTCATCCAAACCGATTTGGCATCGATGTGCTTAAGTGTGGAAATTGGTAACGTTTTATACCAACACCAGTTGTATATTATCAATAGATATACTACATTAAAAAACAAAGATACATTTAAAATTTTAGCAGTTTGGGGATCTTTGTAAATCCCCAAATGATTGACACTATATGGCTGTAAATGCTATACGTATTGTATGTGTCAATATGATTGAGACACATTAATGAAAATTACAGTAGTAAAAAGTTTTGCCCCTGTTGCTAGTAAGCATCACATTATTAACCCTGACCGGGGTCCCCCAGTGCTCTACACTAAGTGCACTAGTATTTGTCTCTACACCAAATCTCTTCACTGAAAATAGCATTGAGCTTGTAGATCAGCTGTTTTCGCCAAAAGTTCTCCCCATAATAGGGATACTAGAGTTCATGTGATTAGATTCCGAGTAATTACACTATCAAACACATGTACCATCCATTAATGCAGCTGTTGTTTATTTCTCATTGGTTTGCAGGTTGGGAGGCTTCCGGGTCCCACAGGGAGGAAAGCTTTTCTCCCTCCATCTCTCTGCTGATGACAGCTGAGAACTGGGCCTCCTGCTCCGGGCTGAAATGGTTTCTCCAGTCTCCAGTAACACCTGGAACGAACACACACACACACACACACACACACACACACACACACACACACACACACACACACACACACACGCACACACACACAGAATGTCAGTACTGTGTGGTTATGTGTGAACTTACTTGCTCTGCTCCCTGCAGTATCTTTGTCTTAACACTGGGTGGCGCACAAAACCATCCCAATATGAAGGACCGCTTTAAAGTCTTTGCATTGGTTCGGCATTGCAGTTTCTTTTTACATTTCTGTTTCCACACACAGTTTTAACCCCTTTTGACATGTACATGTCCTCCCAGCAGACATACAGTAGGTATCAGTAGGCAGAGATCTCTGATCGGCTGGCTATTAGTTTGTAATTAGTAGCATGGGATAATCTTGACACGTAAACTGTTTTATAATCACTGCAATTTAACAAAACTGCAGTAACCCTTTTTCACCCGGTGCCAATTATCTTAGTGATCCTGGGCACTACACTCCCCCCACCAGCCTAGGGAGCCCAGAGTCGAGCTCATGCCCCCTTCAATGCATGAGAGCCAACTGACCTTCTTATCACCTGACAGGGGGGAGTTTCCCCGGTAGGACGTAGCGCGTGGAAGGAACACGTTATTCCAACCAGTTCCCTTCCCCTCCATCAGGCGCCCCGGCTGTCATGGGGGAGGCGGTATAGCGACCAGGATTACTACATGTTTCTGTGAGGGTATTACCTACCCTAGGAGACACAGGGAGAACATGCAAACTCCACACAGTGTGTGGGAGCCCTTTCACCAACCCCACCTAGGGTATGGGCGCTGATGACATGGAGGAGAAGACACAGCGCCCCCGGCAGGATTCGAACCCAGGACCTTTTAGCTGTGAGGCGACAGCGCTACCGACTGCGCCACCCTGCGCCACAAATATTTCAACATGTTAGCAACACTGCTTCTTTCCTCCAAGTGCAACTGGTTTGGAGATGTATAACGTGGCCTTGAGATTGTACACAGGTGATAATGGAGAACACTGTGGTCGTACTGGGCAGCTCTCAGAGACCGAAAATAGAAGACTGTGGTTGTACTGGTAAACTCCCAGTGGTCAACAGTAGAAGACTGTGGTTGTACTGGGACAGCTTCCAGGTGTCAGAGTGTGTAACAGTGATGGTGTAAAGCAGGGTTTTGCTCTAAAACAATTGCAGTGCAGAGACAAGTTCCCCTGCTTTAATGTTGTCTCATAAGAGAAGAAGCAGCATGAGGATCTACTGAGCCCTGTGAGCTAACAGAATGAAGTAGACACGCCTACCTTTCCTGAGGAAGGGGGATTTACTGTTGTCCATAATGTCTTGGGGGACCAGGGAGTAGTTGGACATGCAGTTGGTCTTCATGTTGTTGAAGCAGCACTGTGCTGCTATCCTCTGAATGGCCTCTTCATCCAGACCCCTGCCCAGGAAATCTGACACACGCTGCAGAGATCCATGCAGGTCCTGACACACACACACACACACACACACACACACACACACACACACACACACACACACACACACACACACACACACACACACACACACACACACACACACACACACACACACACACACACACACACACACACACACACACACACACACACACAGTGCTATAACAAGCATCATCCCAACATATCTGTTATATTATATAACATTGGAAAATGTATTAATCAAGATATTTTTTTTAGCGTGGCCTTGACCCACAGATACAGAAATGCACACATGATGACTCGCTGTGATTCAAGCCCAGAGCACATTTTAATGTTAGATCAATGGAAACAGGAAGTGGGTGCTACAATCTGATACTGACTTGTCAACAGTTAAGAGCACATACAGGAAATGAGACGGATGCACGCACACTTTCATGAGCAGTAGCCACTAGCCAGGAGGATAATGAAATCCAACTTGCTGAACAAGAACAAATTTTGTCTGTAGCAGGAAATGTTTGTCTACATTTGGTCTGTTTGAAGAGGCACGTATAAAGTCAAGTATGTAGCCCATATTCCAAAAGAACACTTTTGGTTAAAAGATTAGATTAATTAGAATTAAATTCTAACATCCCACATAAATCACTCCCTGTTCATATTTAGAATTATTATAAAATTGCGCATTTAATCAAAATTAAAAAGGACCCAAACTTGCTTTTTGTTTCACGTGCACAAGAGAATAAATGAATTCTAAATGAAAAAGTGGTGTTTCTACATTCCTTTATAATTTGTACTAGAAAGGTGTGCCCAGTAGAGAACAAATCTCCACCAGGAGGCACGCCCTACCTCCCTCCATCTTTCAGTCTGTCTGGGGCATGTGATGATGACAATGTTCTTGGTTGTGCAAAGGGAATATAATAAAGGAAGGCATATAATAAAGGACTGTCATTACATTATTATGGTGCAACCAGGAGAGACAGGGTATATGGAGACAAACCTTGGGACAGTGAGCACATCAAAAAGTAGTGTGACAGACAGACAGACAGACAGACAGACAGACAGACAGACAGACAGACAGACAGACAGACAGACAGACAGACAGACAGTTTCCTATTACCTGGACCATTTCTTCATATGTGAGGTAGAGAATTCTGTTTCCCAGCTCCGTGTGTCTCCAGCTTTTTACGTGGTCCGTCCATTTTCCAAACATCACTGCACATAAAACACAGTCAGCAGAGCCAGTGCACAGAATAACTCCTCTCAATACTCCAAGCACTAAGACAAACTGAGAATTTCACCCAATCCTTTACACCTGTTGTCGTATGATGTGACAATAAAGTTGTTTCGCTGACTCTCATGCCCAGAATAACTTAGGAAATTCCTTACATAGACAACTAGAAAACCCCAAAACGTGTGCATAGGAGCCGTGAATCCCCCCCATTGACTTTATGTTTTGGACCATGTCGGAGGCCCACAGTCTCAACGTGAAGCACCACCGTGCTGAACGTTGCAACGTTCGCTTGAGCCCAACTCAGCGCCGTCCGAGTTATATACCGATAGGCACAGAATGGTAAATCATGTTGTGGGGACTGCTCTGCTTCCGGGTTGCAACCCATGTTATTTCACCGTGGGAATCGCGGCTCCTATGCACGTCTTTTCGCCTTTTCTAGTCGTCTATGTACGGAATTTTCACTCCGTGCTATTTCACCGTGTTCTGTGAGATCAGGCTGCTTGCTCAGCAAGGATTGGACCTGCACCTGTTATGGTGTGTTCACACCGGAATGCTAGTTGAATATGTATCTGACTTAACTTCGTCATTCACGTTCTTCATGTCGCCCGGTGAAAATTCACATCTATTTGTGTCTTTGCATGTAATCGTGGCAAGAGGACATTGCTTTGCATCCGGTGTGAACACTGGACACAGGTTTAGAGTGTCACACATGCCTTATTCGCCGCCCATTCACTTCCATTTTATGGGAGTGCAGGGGGGAATAAAACATTTGGCCGAAGCGAGTTCACGTCGTCTGCTTTCATTACACCATCTTTGCCAACAACCACATCCACTCAACAGACTACAAACAGCGAACTGATTTCCGTGTGTATCGCATTCTGCACGGCTCACATTCAGAATTTTGTGTCGGCAGGCGATGGTCATTCGTCTGAATTTGCACATGTAAGACTGTACCGTAGAGGCCAGTGTCTCTCTCCTCTAAAGCCTGATTTATACTTTGTTGTATGATGGTGTTGCTCACTGAAAATAGCCGATCTACAATCTCACAATGAGCTTGTAGATCGTCGTATGACGGGGCATGTGAAATGACCTCTGACCTTTCCCCTGGAGGAACTTGTCCATGAACTCCTGGAAGGTTCCGGGGTCGTCAAGGAAACTGGCCATCTTATGGAAGTGATAGGACGACACCATGACGTCCTTGGGATTCCTGCTCACATAAATCACCTGTGATACACAACACAAAACATCTGTCAAACACTATAGCCTGGAAACCAGACCAATCTGCCAGAGCAAAAAAAAAAACTAGCTCTACGCAGTGTTGCCAGATTCTGAGAGAAACAAGCAACCAGGTCTAGGAAAACCAGCCGAAAACAAGCGACTATGGGCCACATGCGCACTTTAACATATACATCAGCTATTTGAAAATAGCCGATCTACAAGCTCACAACGCGTTGCGATGCGACGCGTTGTGAGCTTGTAGATCGGCTATTTTCAAATAAAATCTTGCAGGGAAATTATAATAAGCAGATCTGGCAACCCTGGCTCTACGCAGTGCTATTAGTCTGGCCATGCCAGGCTAGTCAAATAGCAGTTTATTTATCGAACAATTGGTCTAGTAATATATCATGTAACAAGACAGGGTCTAATAACAGCGTGGCTTCATGTGGATCTCAGACATAGACATAGACACTGTCATATCATCTATGACAGTGATTCTCAATTTGTTTTATTTCAAGGACCTCCAGTTTGATATGTATTAGGCCACGGACCCCCATTTGATAGCATTATCTCTGGGACCCCAGGCTACACTGTAAAATCTGTGTGTTAATTTAAAGGGATTGTAGGCGATTCAGAGATAAACAAAGAAAGAAACTCCAGCAGTTCGTTTCCCCGACCACCAGGGGGTGACGCAGGGAGGACTTCCATAGAGTTAAGGGGACTTCTAAACGGGCCATGCCGAATATAGGTTGCTTTATTCGGATACAATTCGCGGAACTGCCCGCCCCTGCCGGTTCTCTGAATTTTTATTTTTAAATAGGCTCTTTCATGACAAATTGACCACATATATGAAGTTAAACAACTAAATTCTATCCAAACGCTATCTGAAAAGTAAATTATGTGCCTCAAAAACGAAGTTTGAGAGCGTTTTAAAACCGAAAGTAAAAAGTTCACACGGACACGGACGCGCACGGATGCGCACATGCGTGCGTTAATTTACGGCCCGAGACAAACATAAACAGTAGGGAAAATACGATTTCAGAAAGAGGACTGTGTTTCAATGCAGGAAAACACCCCAGCATCATTATATAGTGGCTGATAGAGGGGAAAAAATGCAAAATATATATATATAGATATTTTTCAAATTTAGGCTTAATGTTGCCAACAATCCCTTTAACTCTGAGAGTGCACGAATGGAACCAAATGAAGTGAACCCGTAACCCCTGGTGGTCCCCGGAACTGACATTGAGAACCAGTGATCTATGACATACTATGACATATGACTCCATATTTGGACAGTTTCAGCCTGACCACCATTCCGTTATAAAATTGAAGTTCAATATATCAAAAGAATATAAGCGGTTTGTGAGATTAGGACAGACAGACAGACACACAAACAGAACCTCTTATAGATGGCCAGCCTCCTACAGAGCAACACCGTAAAAAAAAATCCAAACATGTGCCATTTCAAACTTCACCAAAATATGAATGCATGTCTTCATTACATTTTATAAAATGTGCCATAGTCTTATAGTTTATGACATTATTACTGACATTTAAGTTATAAAAAGTAATCGCTTGGGTAGCCTTAATGTTAAGGAACTATACAGGAGCACTGAGCGCTGTCCTGGTGACACCACCACACAGGATTACTTTTCTGTGTACATTATATGACTATATATATATGAATATGACAGTCGTAATGATATCTGCTGCTTTTTAACTGCCTCATTTTATTGATATTTCCCTTAAAGGACAACTTCACCCATTTTCAACCTTCATATAATTGATCCTTGATCAATAGATTTTTATCATGAGCATTAGTTGGGACAGATTTTATGAAGATTGAAAATGGGTGAAGTTATCCTTTAAGCCATGCAACTTAAGTATATATATATATATATATATCTTTTATTACATCTGCTGCTATTTTAACCACTTAAGCCCCATATGGTTGATATGGTTGTGCTTGCTTGTAGAACCACTACGTTTTACAAAACCTGCAGAAACGCCTATAAAAACATAGAAATGACTGAGGAACCAGAACTAAATATTTTTACTACTATACGCCCATACAAGATGTACTGTAACAAAGAGGCGAGCGGAGGGGGAAGCCAGAAACACGGCTAGTGTGAGAGCAGAAGTGTGGCCGATATTGCATTTTAGGGAGAAAAAAAAAACTGCCAACCCTAAAGGCCAAACCGCACCAATGCAACTAGTCGCAACTCCTTGCAACAAGGTCAACCGCACCAATGCAACTCCTTGCAACTGCCATTGGGGACAATGGTTGCAGGTAGTTGCGTGTTGCAAGGAGTTGCATAGTCGTTGGTAATCGTTGGTGTGGATGTGGAGTGGGCTTAAAAGTACTCTGTACTTTACAGCCTTCCTAGAAATGTACTGTACTCGAGTAAAAGTAAAATATTTGTCTTGGAAATGAACTCAAGTAAGAGTAATAATCTAATACTCAAGTAAAGTACAGATCCTAAGAATCTGGACTCAAGTAAAGTACTCAAGTTCATTTTCTCCGTTACTGTCCACCACTGGAGCAGTCCCACATGGAGATCGCTTGCACCTTCCCTACCTTGGCTTTGGAGCTGTCGAAGGACTTGGGCATGAGGTGATAGGGCAGGTGGGAAACTAGTGCGCGTGGGGTCGGCAAGCGCTCCGCCACTAGCGCTAGCCGGGTCTCCTCCAGCCACGGAACTCTGTCCCAGTTAGGAATGGTTTGGACCGGAGTCAGATCCCCCCCGTTCAACACCAATGGCAGGACCTCCTGCATCCAGGTGGTACCTGTGGACCACAACACAACATGAGCTATAGGGCTGGGCCATATGAAAGGATTATAAAAACGAAAAGCAAGTCTTTTGCACACCTACAAAGGCGACAAGGTACGTAAAGACCAAACGATCAAGGGCCCAAACGTACTGAAAGAAAAAACTCCCGCACACTGTCTTCAAATGCAAGAAAAAGATTTAATGGGAAATTGGGAATACAACAACGTATCGGTCAAAATAGACCTTCAACAGGTTATCTTAAGGCAACAAACGTTGTTGTATTCCTTCCCATTAAATCTTTTTCTTTTTCAAGACAGTGTGCAGGAGTTTTTTCTTTTAACACATCGAGTGCCATAAACGGTCCGGACCGTTTTTGAGGATCCAAACGAGAAGTGCCGAAAACGGTCCGGACCGTTTTTGACCCAATTCTATTTTTATACGAGTGGCCCACGTGGGGCGCTAAAACGAAACTTTGACATCACCCAAGGAGTTTCTGAGAAGAAGAGGCTGGATGTGGCTCCATGTCAAAAATCCTTCCGGTCGGCGTTTTCAATGTTATCTCCTTGACTAAAAGCTTAATATCTCCATTTCTTTTTAACGTGGTGGAAACGAGCCGTTTTCGATCGGCGATCACGCTGCAATGGAGGATCGCGTTGGAAATATTATTGTTCCAGGCGTTAGTCGGGACCCTCCGCCGTCTCGCACGCACGCTTTGTTTACATGCACTTCCGCGTCGGGGCTTCTACAGCACGAAACGTATAACGCAAGTGGATGGAAGAAATGCAGGCACTCAACGTATAATATTTGAATAAACCTCTGGCACCCAATGTGTTAATAAAGAATTATAAAAATGTAAAAAAGTGAAAATAACAGATCAACAATGCAATATGTGTCCAGATGCAGCAGGGATGACTGTACAATGTACTTCATGGAAATAATTTTGTTTGTAATTAGCGATACCTGGGTAACATAAATGCACTTTCCTAAAACATTCTCTTAATGTTCCATGTCCAGCCCTGGAAAACAGTTTTTCTAATGTCACCGTGGCTTTTCCAGGAATTCTGTAACCGTGGGAACCCTGACACAAGGTGTTATTTACACCAGGGGTTCCCAAATGTTTCCATGCCAAGGATTTGCAAAGAGCCATAGCCTCTGGCTGTGCCTCCCCATTGTGAAATTGCTTTTTGAGTGGTGCTAGCCACTCCAAGGACTGACTTTGTGTATGTCTGTCTGTCTGTCCGTCCGTCCGTCCGTATGTTTGTGTCTGGCCTCAATAGCTGCGGCTGATTGCAACACAAAGATGCAACCAGTTATATAATCAATTATACACAAACAGGAGTGCAACACACACACACACACACACACACACACACACACACACACACACACACACACACACACACACACACACACACACACACACACACACACACACACACACACACACACACACACACACTTAAAATGAGTAAAAATACTTGAAATGAGTACAAATACTTTAAATGAGTAAAAATACTTAAAAGATGTTCAAATGAGAAAAACACGTAAAAGTCAGTAAAACATTTTAAAGTACTTAAAATGAGTAACAATACTTTAAAGTCATCAAAGTCTGTAAAAAGTAACTAATAAAAGTCAAAGCACTTGAAAGTTACTAAATTGACCGATCTACAATTTGAGTAAACGTACTTTAAGTGAGTTAAAATATTTAAAAGATGTTTATGCCAATATAAAGTTATTTTAAAACCGTCTTAGGCTAATAATAGCTTAATGAAATGAACTCATGAAAGGCACCACTCTCTTCACACTCTCAGATTTTTTTTAAAATCTAATAAAACTTGTGAAAATAGCTGCTTACAACACTTTGCAGCGCAACGCATTGAGCACGTAGATCGCTATCTTTACTATTTTTGAAGATTTTTAAAAATGATTGAAATTATTTTAATACATTGTCATGAATAATTGTCATTATTCAAACATGTTTTAATAATGCACCCGCCCCACCTTCTTTTTCCTCTCCTTTCCAATTGTTTCCCCTGCCCTGTGGCAGCCCCCCCTGGAGGGTATATTAAAAACTTTAAATGAATTACAGTGTGTAATAAAGTGTACACTCTCTCTCTCTCTCTCTCTCTCTCTCTCTCTCTCTCTCTCTCTCTCTCTCTCTCTCTTTCTCTCTCTCTCTCTTTCTCTCTCAGCTATTTCCTCATTCTTGTGTCATGTTGAGGCAGGTATGCTGCTGTGCTTTGAAAGATTAGGCTGTCGTTCCAGTGGAGCCCAACAGTGTCAGGTTCATAGAGGTCAGGCTACTACTCTTTCAAGCTACAGGTCACT
>NC_137605.1:52634104-52691604 GCF_963280865.1 Gymnoscopelus braueri
ATGGATACAACAGGAACTTCTGAACAAAACCCAAAACACTTTCTTGATGCGTTTCATTTTGCATATAGGGTCGGGCGGAGTGTAAAAGATGATATTGCCACCTTTGTCTACCTTTTAATCAAATGCCTAGAGGGCAGTAAAACCCATGCCAAGCTGTTGTTTGTAGATTTTTCATCAGCTTTCAACACCATTCTGTTAGTGGATATTACTCTCTAACTACTTTGGTGTTGACGTTTGGCTGGTTGTATCCTGGACTTCCTCTCCAACAGAACCCAGAGGGTGAGGGGTTAATGTGTGCATGTCACGTTTGAGAACCTAAATATGCTGACGTCTGTGACAGAAAAACTCATTCCTTGCATTAACTTCACTCGCCAAGCAAGTGCTATCTCGTCTCGCCAGAGTCAACAAAGTGAAGGTTGACCATTAAGGAGCATCGTCAAGGCTTGGGCAAGTGCTACAGGCTTTTTAGACAAGTATACGTACAACCCATACAGTAAACAGATCCCGTCATGCCCCAGAGAAGTGTACATAGTTAATATCACAAGGTACAACACACACCTGAGGTCATAGGTGCCGATGCTGTGGGTGCTCCTTGTCATAAACACACACCTGAGGTGGTGCTCAGGGGTGCACTGGGCGCTTCGCGTGACACCACGGCGTTCCGCCTGTTTTCTGAACAAACATATGTTGCTACCAGTGGTGTAAAGTAACTAAGTACATTTACTCAATTGTACTGTACTTAAATACACTTTTGAGGAATTTTTACTTTACTGGAGTATTTCCAATTTGCAGTACTTTTACTTCTACTTAGGGGCAAATGTTGTACTTTTACTCTACTACAATCTTTTGAAAACTTTAGTTACTAGTTACTTTGTAGATTTTGATTATTATTACAAAACATACAGTAACCACTTCAACCCTATATACATTTCGGCCATTTGAAAATAGCCGATCTACAAGCTCACAATGCGTCGCTTCGTGACGCATTGTGAGCTTGTAGATCGGCATTCCTGTACAGTAGGCTACCCTTTGATTGTTTGTTATTCTGAAGGAAATGTGTTCAAACGCAACAGATTATTGAGAAACCATTACGCACGCTGCATGCGCTCAATGCTCAAATGGTAATAGGTAATTCATGTATTTGTGCAAGATGACCCAGCTGTAAAATGCTAGCGCGACCTCTGATTATCTGATATATATATAATATATATAATATATATATATAATATATATATATAATATATATATATATATATATATATATATATATATATATATATATATATATATATATATATATATATATATATATATATATATATATATATATATATGGCCTGAGTTGTTGTGAGATTGTAGACATGCCATTTGCTGAATGTTCGCCCCAGAATAGGCATGCTAGGGTTCATGTGGTTAAATAAGTGAATGAAAGAGATTGAATAATGTGTTTTTTCCCTCTGTATGACATGTTCTATTAAAACAAAGTTTGAGAATGTTTTCATTCTTTGGAACTATGGTTGGTGTCATTGAAGGCTGATAACTGGGACTAAGCTACTACTTGGGAAGGGCTATCATGTTGAAATATTATCTAGATATATAGACCTTTTCAAAATACCAAACTAGAGTTTGCCACCTTGAGTGTCCCTGATTAGTGAAAATTCTGGCCTGGGCCCATGGACTAATTGTCATGTGACTTTGTACAACAAAGTATAAGATAGGGCTTAAGTGGTTAATATGTATTTTTTAGCATATTATCTGACTGCATTCTTTTCAACACCTCTCTTTCGCAGTGTTCTTGTGTTGTGTTTCTATGTTGAACAGATTGTGAAATATCCCTCTGGGATAATAAAGTCTCATCGAATTGAATCCGTCCCACTGTACCTTCTCATTTACATTCCTGTTCCCCGCCTCCCTCACACCATCTCTCTGTCTCGGTCTCTCTCTCTCTCCCTCTCTCCATCCCAGGAGGTGAGTTCATGAAAGTTCATCTTCTCTCTCTCTCTCCCTGTGGACTTTGCTCATCTCATCTCGACAGTAACAGAAGAAGGGTGGGAGAGCTAGACCAGGCCAGTCACCAGGAAGCCTCAATGGCAACAGCCTGGGTCATTAACCGTTATCTTGCATGAGAATCAGATGGCGCTACACGCCCATTCATCCTGACGAAGAAAACTTCTTATGCACAGCAAAATCCTCAGTGTTAATTTAACCACTTAAACCCTAAATACATATATGCCGCCAGGGCTCTATACTTGGTCCGCTCCTTTTTCCCCTCTACACCAAACCTTCGCCACAAATAGCCAATCTACAACCACAACGCATCATGATGTGATGTGTTGAGCTTGTAGATTTATTTTTGCAGAATGTTCGCCCCAGAAGGACACCGGGGGTCATGTGGTTAACTCAGAGTCAAAACAATTGCCTTTTCTTTTCTGGTCCATTTTTATACTCTCAGAGTTGAATTAACAGAAGGATTTAATCTCTGGGAAAATGCGGGTGGGTGGCGTTATTGACTTAACGCTGCAATCCAGAAGTTATTGTAATGAATAAAACGTTATTATTAACCAGGTAGAGTATGCTGTACATTATAACTAGCACATATGTAGTGGCAGGAGTTGGTCTTCCTACTCTTACATTGAGATACAACTTGTGGATTGCAGCTTTGCTCTTTGGGGAGCAGAGTTCATTCATCATGAATGTTCTCCAGCTGGGCTGAATATTTTCCATGTTTGTGTTAATAATTTTGTTCCACCAAGCTTTACCAGAGCCCCGTTAGTCAGCATGTGTTCAGTCAAAAGTTAATTGTTACAGGCTTAACATTCTTCTGACAATATTTTTGTTTTTACTTAAAGGGTGTATAAGTTAAATGTCTCTGAAAAGGTTAAAGCTCTAGTTAAAGCTCTATGTTTTCATAGTAATCATGCTATAGTTTGTCCAGTATCACCTCCAGCTCGTTAGTAAACAGAAAATACATTTTCAGGTCAGAAGGCCAAGGAGAGAGAACCCCCACAGATCTCAGCTTCCATTTTATATTGTTCCAATTCCAATTTCCATCGACTTCCGATTTCACTTCTCTATACTGTTTGAGTTGCCAGAGGCAGCTCCACGAATCATGTTCAACCCAGATTTGGCTCAACAAAGGGAATGAACTCGTTCTCATGCTATTCAACAAAAATGTGCAATGCACCATACCAAAAGGAGTAAAGGAGTGTAAACCCCTACTCACTTTCAAAACTTCCCTAAAGATACACCTTCAGGAGGCTGCAATTCGAAAATGGCCCCTGTCGAAGTCTTAACCTACCCCCCCCCCTTTTTTGGGCGGTGAAACCGCCCCTATAAGTGAGGTTTGGATATTTGTACAACAAATCCTGCGCTGTGATTGGCCAAAAATGTACACAAATTTACAAAAATGTACAAAAATGTACCCCGCCTAACCCTGCACCGTGATTGGCCAATCACAGTCTATTCAGGACTGTGATTGGCCAGTGTCACATGACACATGTGCATAGCCCTATATAAGAAACCATAACTTTAAAAAAACCATAAATGTTTTTTTTAAGTTATGGTTTCGTCCATCATAAAGAGTGTTTCAATAAATGTATTTATTTTTTGTACATGATTGGTTGACTCCATTCAGTATTGTGATTAGCTAGCAAGACACCGCCCACTTCACACAGGGTGTGATTTTTTTTCTTCTCTTGTACATATCTCTATGTACATTTCACTCTTCAATTCATACCATTAACCTGTAAGCTGATTGTATGACGTTCTGTATAGTAGTGTGTATATCTGTCTGTCTCTTATATGTCATCATGATTTGTGTGCATGGAGATCTCATCTTAAACAAGCTCAGTGCTTAATGAGTCTTCCAGTTTAGTAGACCTTGTATTGTGAATTTGTACTTCCATGTACTGATGTTCTCATGTCTTACTAAATAAAGTACATCAATCAGTTATTTCTCCTGAGTGGAACAAATTGGTATCCTGACCTGAAAATGCATTTTTCTGTTTACTTAAAAGAGATGGAGAGACCCCTGCTAGTGAACACTATAGCTATGGTAATATAGAGAGCTATTTAACACTTTTCATAAAAATATATATACAGTATATCACAACCCCAGCAGTCTTCTACTGTTGACATATGACTAACAGAAATAAACTGGTTATGCTGCCATTGTACTTATGTTCTCACTGTGAGTAACAATAAATTGCAGTTCTTGCATTAAATATACACTATCAGTCTCTTGTTTTGTGTTGCTCTCTCAGAAACCTAGACGTAGACACCTACACCTTCCAGAGCACACAGAATGTCAGCCAGGCGGAATAACATAATGAACATACAGTAGCAGCTGGCTGACGTCAGCAATCTCTCATGGTCCATTTCACAGCAAGACTCAACTGGTTTAACCACTGAAGCCCTATTTTGTACTTCGTCATACGAGGTCACGCTGCAAAAATAGCCGATCTACACGCTCACAATGGTTCGCATTGAGCTTGTAGATCTGCTATTTTCTATAAGAATTTGACATTTTCACTATTTGACAAAATAGGGACGCAAATTAAAAACATTAGTAAATACCCGTTTTGAGGATAAAGAAAAAATGCTGTCAGGAAACCTGTAGTGTAATTTACCAGTCTATCGTTTCTCTGTGAACTTACAGTATGACATGTAAATATAAAGTACAGCTACTGGTCAAAAATTACCTTCAACAAAAAGGTTAACACAAACAGATATTTATTAAGTTCTAGAAGACACTTCCAACCTGTCCTCATTTATACAAGTCTCATTCACTCTTAAATTAATATTTTCCTTGTTTTAGTTTTAAGCAGAAAGCTTAATGTTGTAGACGATGGCACATGAACATGGGATCATGGCAAACAATGCATTCAAATGCCTTTGATGCTAAAATATAAAAAAATACAAGAGGATGTACATGAGTAAAAGGTGGGCTTATTTTCTCCAAACCCTCAATTCATGAAATACTGACAGTTTTGGAGGCCTCCCATTGTTTTTCTTTTACAGGATAGATCATAATTATAAGTAGGCCTACTGTTCAAAAGGAACAACTGTTGCCCGTTTTCATTTTTCAACTTAACTAAATAACTGATTTCTCCACTATTATCACACATATTTTGGGAAAACATACTGAAAAGTGAAAAGAAATATAAGTTATAAAAACGACAAATTTCATACGCTATGTTGGGGAGCAAGTCATATTTTGTCCCCCCCCCCAAAAAAACAGCAACCTGTGATGTCAGCACACATCCTGAGTAATGCTTAAATTTATGCTCCATTTTACGACGGTGTTATGCGCCAAAAATGGTTATCTACAAGCTCACCTGTGAGTTTGTAGATCTGCTATTTTCAGTGACAGACAGCATCATACGACACTACAGAACCATGCTCTCCAATCATGTGTCACACTGAGCGTACAGAATGCAGGTTGCAATACAAACACTGCACCAGCTAACTTCACCGACTGGTTCTCAAAGTCTCTCGTTAAAAAGGTGTGTTAATTAATGGGGTCAGCTGGTGCATGTGGGCAGACATGAATATGCGCGTACACTCCATGGTCCATGAGTGGAAACCAGCGGTCTTCTCTGGGGTTTTTGAGGTGTGTTTAGTTGCTGTGGACCAGAGTGACGAAGAGGAACAGCGAGCAGAGAGAGATGGATCCGGTGAGGACAGCTTTCACCAACAAGGCTGTCCAACTGCCCAGCAGGAAGACATGGACGAATAACCTGGACAGAGAGACAAGACAAGCGATATGAGTCAATGCATGGTGTGGTTAGTCCCACATTTCACTACAAGTCTACCACATGCTGGAAAATGATTACATGTATCTACTGGAGTATGTTCAGTCCAATCAGAGCCTCATTGACTTCACTACAAAATTAAAGTTAAATATTGTAAAAGGTATAAAACTTATGTGAAAACAAATTAGTGGAGGTACTTCTGTGGCCTACTGGCAGTGTGAGTCTGAGGCTTGGTGCTGACCGGTCCAACGGTTGTCTCTCTCACACTCTCTCTCACACACACACACACACACACACCCTAGACATCTGCAGTCATGTCATGAAAAGGATAACTGGGTCTAATATACTATATAAATGCATAAGTATTGATATAATCATGAGTACACAACTATGTTAATGTGAAGATTTATTTTATCTGAATTTCAGGCATTTTTAAAGCCTTTATTTTCTGCTTTGACAATATGTACAATAAAACGTGACTTGGAGGGACAGAGAGAGACAAGGAACGATAAAGACAGAAAACAGGCAAAAGAGTCTCTCTCTAGATCCATTAGACTCCATCTGGTTACACTGTGTTCACTGCCATCTACTGTTGTACTGGTGTACATACAGCTTAATATAGGGAAAGTGAAATTGCTGTATTCGTGTTTTGTTACACTTGACAGCACTCAGCAGTTCTCTAGCACAATGAAAATTACCGGTGTAAGGCGTCCAACAAAATAATTGTATTAAATATTCAGTCAATTAAGTGTAAGTGGTTAAAGATACTACATAATCACAGATAATTTGGACACGGAAAACAAAAGGTCAATGGATCACGGCATCAGTGGTCTTCAACTACAAGTACTGTACGTCATTGTTATTGACCCGATACACCACACCAGTATCAGTGCACTCTATATGCTGTATTAGAATGTAGCTATGTGTGTACTGTATATGAAACACTTACTCCATCAGGAAGGCCTTGTACACACAGAGACCCAGCAGCACAGTGACGGGCAGCCTGAAGGTCTTTGGAAGGTCGTATCGTGTGAACATCCACACCACTGCCGCCATGGCGATATAATGGATCTACACACACACACAAACGAACCATTAGCATCCTATGACATAAAAGTGGTTGAATTACATGATTTCACTTAATTATATTTATATAAAATGGATCTGGGGAGTTGAGAGCATTGGTGGAGGGCTAGGAGCAGCAGTGAACAGGCTCATACCAGACTTATGTTGGAATCGAAGCTCATCTGGATGTACTTCCAGTCAAACTCAATCCCTCTGGCTCCCACCCACAGAGGAAGACACCTGGAAGAGAGAGAGGGAGATAAGAGATGAGATGTACCATACCATAATATCTTCCATTGACATAGACCAACTGGAGCAAGTCAAAATGACAAAAACAAACAAACAAAAGAAAAAAGAAAAATCACACCCAGTGTGAAGTGAGCGGTGCTATTTATGAGTTATTAATTTCATCATGCATCTCGGTAGCCAATCACAGCACGTCCTGCGAAGTGGTGTGCTTACATTTTTTACATTATTATTAATTTCATCATGCGTCTCGCTAGCCAATCACAGCGCGTCTGCGAAGTTTGAAGTTAATTTCATCATGTGTCTCGCTAGCCAATCACAGCACGTCCTGCAGAGCTTAGCCTATGGGCGTGTTTTCCACAGCATGAAAGACAGCGAAAGACACATTTTCACGACAGAAATAAAAACTTTCACCACGGATGGGTCCTAAACCCTCTTATAGGAGCGGTTGCACCGCTCAAAGATGTTTTAGAAGGTTGCAGAGGATAATGTTCTCAGTGTCCCCCAGAACCTCTTGATCATGTCGAATAACAGACTGGTACTCAACGTGGGTTTCGGGGACCCCAAGGGGTCTTTTGGGGGGTTCCAGGGGGTCCCCAGCTAAAAGTGTACTAATAGAACCAAATGGACCCGTGAGGAGTTTACTGTTCAGATCGGTGGTACACAAAAAAAGGCAGGATTTTACAATGGATCTTAATGGAACTCTGTATGTTGTACAATGTTTCAGACCACATGTCTATGAATTATTTTGAAACAGTCGTCAGTCCCCCGCTCACACAGAGATGTCGTAGCCATCAAAAGAATTGAGAATGTATTCTTTATGGAGCGATGATGACAGAGAAGCTAAATGCACAACGTTACTTTTCCGCACATCAATAGTTGAAACCACCCTAACGTATCCACAGAATACGATAACAGAACTACCACACCTCCATTCAGTTATTCAAATGGAATGTGAAATTATAAGTGACAGAGAAACGTAGTGTGTTTCATCCATCTGTGTGTACAGCAGTGTGAGTGTGTACCTGGACATGACCAGCTCTGCCGTGGCCCAGCCCATCGCCGCCACCATGATCTTATATTCTCCTTTCCCTGCGTTGCGAGACATGACCAGATGAAGCCCCAACAGGTCTGCTAGGTCCACTGTTGCCTTCATGAACTCCTGGAACACAGATGCACACACACACACACACACACACACACAGGGAAACATTTACAATATGCAAAAATGTATACAGACGCACACATTAACATGCACAACATACATACACCATATACCCTTTTCCCCAAAGTGTGTATTAAATAGTTGCGGTCAGGCAGAAACCTTGTATCTCCATGTTTCCGTCACTTAATACCTAGTCTCGCGTGGCCAGACTGTTGCCTCCCACAATTTACAAATGTTTCCGGCATACAGTCTGGGACTCGGAAGCTCTGATCATGATTCAGGCATGCAAACAGCCCAGAGGTGAAAAAGGTGACAACATGTTGTTTTTTTTCGGGTCAGGTGTCACACAATTGCCCTATTTGGGTTCAAAAAGGTGACTGTAGCTGAAAAGTGACACTTTTGCATGTCTGATGATTAAGGGGAAAGCGGAAGCCCCTCCCCTACCCACTTCCGTTTTAGCATTGTGCAGAGGCGCAAAGGAGTCCGACTGCAATCAACGAATCTCATAAACATCGTTTATGTCTACTAGTGTCTTCTTTCACAGTTTTTTCAGCGTTAATTCCATGATACTTTTCTCAGTTTTCTGTGATAAACAATCCTCGCACAAATAACATGAATCTACCGCTCCTATGACTCTATGCTTCCGCCTCGGTTCTGTTTCCACTGGGACTACAGGTCCGCGGGCACCGCGTCGTGATTGGTCGAATGTCTTTCCGGTCTGAGTAGCATAGAACAACTTCCATTAATCAGCTTTCGGGAAGTGGAGTTCCAGACTCTATATAGCATTCAGAGATTGTGGAATAGTTGTCTGGTGACATGAGACTACTTAAAAAGGTAGGGTAAGTGATATTTTTTGGTTAAAACAAAAAGTATTTTGTTAAAAGGTTAAAATACTATATTCTGATAGTAATCATTGCTATAGAGTGTTTTGTCAGTAACAGATGTCTCCCTGTCTCTCCAGCTCTTTAATAAACAGAAAATACATTTTTCGGTAGGTGTCAAAATCTCAGCCAATCAGGAGAAAGTACCCATTTTTAAGCTTAATTTGTATAGTGTTCCAGTTCCAATTTTGCATGCTCATTTCTTAGTGTCATCACTTCCAATTTCACTTGTTTAATCTGTATCCTGATTGAGTTCTCTGTCCTGGTTGGATAAAATTGGAAATGAAACTGAAACTGAAACGAAAATGCATTTTCTGTTTAATAAAGAGCTGGAGAGACAAGGAGACTCCTAATACTGAACAAACACTCTATAGCAATGAGTACTATCAAAATATAGAGCTATTTAACAATTATTTTAACCAACGCAAATCACTTACCCTACCTTTAATACCCTACTCCGTTGTACAAGAGTGTCAAGCTAAAGCAGTGAAAATAGCTGAACTAAAAGCATCGCGACACGTTGTGAGCTTGTAGATCTGCTATTTTCACTACTTCTGACATTTCCCTTTGCCCTGACATTTCCTGAAAAGTGATGATTTTGGACATACAAGGTTTCCACCCGACAGCAGCGATATACAGCATTTTTGATGCAGCAAATGATTGAAGCGTTGACTATTTGCTGTAGGTAATGTAAGCTGCATTGTGATCTTTGTGAACTCACCCCGACAAAGTCATAAACCCCGGCTCCACCTTCCCATGTGGGGAAGAACGTAGCAAGGAAAAGCATCTGCAACACACACACATATGGGTTTTAATCCAAACAAATAGGGGTGAAACTTTCATCAAATTATTGATTCATCCATCAAGACAAAATGTATCAAATAAAATGTACTTGTTTGAATAATTGATTGAAGATATATCAGGTTAATATTTCTAATGTTTGCTATTCACATCTGCAATGAAACAATGTTTGTCTTTGTTTTACTACTATTATACAATAATTATGTCCTTGGCAGCTGGATGAACATAATTAAACAATTTCAAGATAGTCTGTATGAGTTCCGATCTCCAGGCTTTTATTGCTTAGTTTTGCTAAAAAATAAAAGCCTGGCCCAACCATAGCCTGTACTGGGTATGAGGAAGTGTTTCATTTCCCAACCAACCAGAGTGCAGTGGGCGTCGCTCGTAATGTTGTGTTAACGGGGCGGGGGTTGACGGACAGATCGGTGAACCAATGGGATCAGCCGCAATCTCTCGCCGGCTCTATACACCCGCCCCTCTATACACGAAATCAGGAGCGTTGCGGCAGACTAGAGTTCCGATAAATTGTGAAGAGCAATTATCAGCATTATGTATTTTATTATATCATTTTACTACCATGTTATAAATTAATCAATTCATCAAAATAAATAGTTGCCAGATGGGGTCTAATGGATCCAATGTTTGAGACTTTCAATCTTAAGTAAACAAATAAAAATAAAACTGCCTGTTTTCCCTTTCTTTATATTCCCATCTCTCCCGCTCTCCAAGTTAAGTTTGTACACACTTTCAAGGCAGAAATTCAAGCATGAAAATACAGAAATAATAATAATAATAATATAGATATATCATAGTTCACTCACCTTACAGAGCTGTACGAATAGGTAGGTGGCTCCAGCCTGGACACACCTCCAGAACGCATTGTATTCTGAACTGAACACACACACACACACACACATAATTACATACAATACAAGGCCATTAAAGGTGTAGTTCACCCAAAACATGACTTATTTCCTATCAATTACACATCGCATGAAGCATTGAATTCATGGAGATGTTTTAGTTTTTATCGTATTCCTAAGCCAATAATTTGATAACCGGCGGTCTCTCCAGTAGGAGACACAAAGAGTCTCCCTTGTGTCTCCTACCGGATACATTAGCATCTTTATTATTATGAAATTATTGGCTCAGGAATGTGACAAAAAAAATAATAATCTTGAATTCAATGCTTCATGGGGTGTGTAATTGATAGAAAATAAGTAATTTTTTCGGTGAACTATTCCTTTAAACTAAACTAAAGCACCAGTCCACACATACTGTATCCACATATTTCTTAAGTCTTACTCCTGTACATGCCCCCCCCCCCCCCACACAGCACTAAGAGGATTGCCTGACCGCGGAGGCACGGACCCCCTCCCAAATCTCTTACAACACAAAGCAGATTAACAAGAGACACTTCATCCTCTGGTTGTACAGGGGTATAACACAACAACATAACATAACACAACGTATTGGTACAGACAAAGGAAATTAGTCTTATCTCATCTCCTTTAACCCATTAAGACCTGAGGCAATTCTTTAAAATGTTTTCTAAATCCTAACAGTTTTTTTTTCAAAAATAGCAGATCTACAAGCTCATAGCACGGCACGATCTGCTATTTTTTAATAGCCAAAGAAATCTAAAGTGACACAGATGCGTTCCAGATCTTAAAGGGTTAACCACATGAACCCATGCATCCATATTCCCTATACACACATTTTCCAAGCATTTCATATTATTTTAAAGAATGGCCAAAATAGGCAAAATAGTACATCTACAAGCTCACAACACGTCGCAAAGAGACACGTTGTGAGCTTGTAGATCGGCTATGTTTGCTATTGTCGTATGACAAAGTATATAGGGCTTAAGTGGCTAATCTATATTGTTTTAATGTCATTTATAAATGTTACATATATACCATCTTTTCACTGAATGGTTTGACAACATTGCACTCAACCTTCTTGTCAATAAAGCACACTGAAAATGAACTTTCACCCTATGGGACAATGACAAGTGGCTGGAAAGTCACGGTCAGTTAACAGTGAACATCACTGTCAACCAGTGGTGGAAAAAGTACTCAAATGTTTTACTTAAGTCAAAGTATCAATACTGCAATGTAGAAGAACTCTGTTGCAAGTAAAAGTCTGGAAATGAAAATTTACTTGAGTAAAAGTACAAAAGTATTGGTATTAAAATGTACTTAAAGTACAAAAGTAAAAGTACTAAAATGTTGCAGATGGTCGAAATGTATATAGGGCTGAAGTGCATGGTTAATGTATGATGAGGCAGTTAAAATAGCAGCAGATGTAATAACTAGAAAAGTGCTCTCCTCTGAGCGCTTATCTCCGCCAGGCCGGTCTAGCTGGATAGCCAACCCAGGGCTGTGTCAGTTGTGGGTGCAGATCTACAAGCTCACAACGCGTCGCAATGTGACGCGTTGTGAGCTTGTAGATCGGCTATTTTCAAATAGCCTATGTATAAAACAGGGCTAAAGCGGTTAATGTATGTTTTCTTCTGCAAAGTAACTAAAGTTTTCAAATAATTGTAGTGTGGAGTAAAAGTACAATATTTGTCTCTGAGATGTAGTGGAGTAGAAGTAAAAGTATAGACAATTGGAAATACTCCAGTAAAGTAAAAGTACCTCAAAATTGTACTTAAGTAAATGTACTTAGTTACTTTACACCACTGGTGTCACCAGCAAACACTTACAGTCCACTGCACTTGTATGTGATGAAGTATGGGAAGTAAGCCAAGGCGAAGCAGTTCCCAAAGTGAAACAGCGTCATGATGTCAGTCACCAATCAACAGCCAGGGAAGGAAAATTCAGCACCCTGGAAAAAGAGAAGATCACAACTAAAAGCTCTAAAAATCGGTATCTTTTATGCGCTACCCTTTATTCAAACCCGGGTCCAAACATGTACCGCTCATCCAACATGGAATCCCGGCTTGACGAGGAGAGATACTGGCTTCATGAGCTTCGGGCAGTACTGCTCGTCAACCGACCAATCGTGTCCTACCTGACACCAGGCCCAGGGTCTAAATGTCTCAATGGAAGGGTATGGAGACCTCCTCCAACCACTGCAGAATCAACGTACTAGTTATATTGTATTAAACTTTAAAGCATCACTATGTAACTTTTTTTTAATGCATAAAATGTAATTTTGTCCAATCTGTATGGTAGAGTATGTTAATGCAATATAACTTGTAGGATCTGTATGGTAGAGTATGTTAATAATACAACTATTGGGGTGGTTGTATTTTGTCTCCCTGCTCTTCTATTGAGACATTTAGATTGTGTCAAAGGTCATGTCACAGGATCTGACAAGATTCAATTTATCCCCTGAGCAGGCAGGCTCTATTAGCTCAATGGTAAAAATTGCAAGCACATGCGCAGGAAACCGGGTTCAAATCCGGGGTAGAAGAGAAAAGTTACATAATGCTGATTTAACATACTCTACCATACAGATTGGTTAAAATAATGTTTTATTCATTCAAATATGTCCCAGATTGCAGCTTTAAAACAACCCTGAACCTAATGATGATGTTGTTATAGAGGATTCTACCACATGACAAAAATAAACTAAATCAATAAATAATTGACTACATATAATTTAGAATACGAAAATTTGGAAAATGTGTAATTATAATAGAGTAGATTAGATTACTATTACATTTGTCAAGGAAGGTTGATTACGTTCCTTTGATGACATCTCATCTTCTGATTTTTTTTACATTAGTATTCAGTAACTGATTATACACTTCAGTAATAGGACCAGTAAAAGCACCAGTGTAATTTCTAGAGCTTTATTGTGTTTTAAACCTTTTGACAGATCATGTACTTTCTGCATTTTGTCACAAAGATGTCAATCAAACCAATCCAACAATCAAGGGCTTAACGATTTAATTGTGTGTGTTTTTGTTTTGTTGAACACTGGAGCATATGAATAAAAGAAAAATACATTTCTGTTAGGCTTTTAGGCTTTGAAGTTGCACAGATGCAGATATGACAAATAACCTACACATACAGACGACGATTATCTCAAATAATTGCAATTAGGCGATTATGTAATAATCGTGACAGGCCTATAGTGTTAGATTGATTGTATCTAATACGCTCTTCTATTCCATGTGAATGAAGTGCAGATCTGTCCTCACTGGATTACAGTGCAAACAGTCACCTGTCAAGTGCTAGCTTTAGCAGTTAGTTGTGCTGCTAACTACACTGTCTGAACCTGACTAAAAACACGTAATGTTTCTTAATCGTTGGCTGCATTTATAAACAGACACGTTTGAGTCTGCTGGGTCTAGTGGGGATTGATGTATATAAGGTAGGTTTAATGGAAAGTGTTCTAATTACTTACGGAGCGGGTGGATGCTAGCTGGATGCTAACTGCTAACGCGTTGAATGAGAACCGGGCCGGAAGTAGACCCGGTCCGACGATGTAATGCGTCCGATGACAGATTAATCGATCATTAGTTCCGCCAACGGGTTCGTTCTTCTTTTTCTTCTTTCTTGTGTTTTATGCAGTGGTGGAAAAAGTACTAAAATGTGTTACTTATGTAAAAGTATTAATACGGCAATGTAGAAATACTCTGTTACAAGTAAAAGTCCGGAATTAAAAAATTACTTGAGTAAAAGTACAAAAGTATTGGTATCAAAATGTACTTTAAGTACCAAAAGTAGAAAGTACTCATTATGTAGAATGTCTCATTTCAGTTTTCAAATGTATAGAAATCTTTTGAAAATAGCAGATCTACAAGCTCACAATGCGACGCATTGTGAGCTTGTAGATCGGCTATTTTCAAATGGCCGAAATGTATATATAGTCGGGGATCCAGTCACCGAAAATTTGAGAGGACCTGTGATGTCATGCTATACTTTTTTTTGGTGTTTTTTCTATTAATTTGGTCATTAAGGTCCACAGAATGAGAGGCCTGCACCCACACCGGAAACATCGCGAAAAAAAGTTGTGGCCATTTTTGTATAATGAAGCCTTTATTTTTTGACTGTGTGATGTGAATTAGGTTTATTTTCTTAAAGTCCTCAAAAGGTTGTGTAGGCTGTCAATAAATGATTCCCAGATACACAGAACACATATGTGAACAACACCAAGTCCAAAAATACACTCACAAAGCCTTTCCAAATGATTTATAGCCATTTTTGGTACCAAAAATGCACCAGTTTTTTGCATTTTCCCCAATACTTTCATCTTTACTTCAATAGTAATCAACTTTGCCATGGGTTATGACATCAGCCAATGTCTTATTCTTTTCATCAATCTTTATAGTCATTCCACAAAAATATTAAAATCAACCCTAAATTAAAGGAACTGTGGTGACTTTATTACCCTTATGCTCAAAATTCCTGTACCCCCACAAAAGAAACGTGTAACACAACAAATTCAAAACAACACAACACAAGTATTTTTTTATTACAAAATAAACAGATGTGCACAGCTGATTCTTTATGTTAGTTGAAAAATCACACCTAGTGTGAAGTGAGCTGTGCTATTTATGAATACTAATATATATTGTCTCTGTTTTGATGTCATAGTGATGAAATTGCTATCCTTGATCTTGATTGGCGAACATACATGCTAAACGTCCCATGACACTTGGAGCTATACTCCTTCCAGGAGCACAGCTCAAAAAAGGAAATTAAACATTGGCTGAATAAAATAAAGATTATGACATGATAATATCACGAAAATGAAAATGATCAGGAAAATGAAAACAACTACAGTAACTAATCAACTCACTCACTGTCACTGTCTTCGAGTGTGAGTTCAACTAGTGAAATTTTTTTGGGGTCCCCAGTGCAGAGACAGGCAATGACACACTTGACACCGGCTCTTGCACAGGAGCATCCTCTGGCACACTTGCTTTTCTTGCAGTGGCAATATTTGGTGCGCTTGTATTGTGCAGGTTTTGCATCCTTCAGCATCATTGTTTCCACCAGCTTACCATTGACAAGCTCTCTGCCAAAATTGGTTGCCACAGGGTAGGTTGGCTGAGACATGTGTGCCCTCTTACATACAACCAACTGATGCAGGGCTCTGAGAAGGTGTAATTGGAAGGCATCTTCAGTAGGTGGAAGGCAACGCATGTCTCCTTTGATGTTGCCAAAAAGATGGGCTCGCAATGCATCCAAGTTACCACTGAAGTCACTCCTCTCATACAGTGATGCCATGTATCGCCTAGCCGCTGTCACGACATCTTGTGTAACATCCAGACTTTCCCCAGAGTCACCGTATTGGCACAGAGGCAGAAGGTCTTTCAGGTGATCAACGGCAGCTTTGTAGGCACGTCTTTTTCCTCTTCTGTAAAGATAGCTCACTGTGTCACATCCAGTCAGTATGTAGGTGCTGAGGAGTATGGATGAAAGATCGGAAGCTTCAACATCATACTTCACTGCCAGGGCATCCACAATTGCATGAGCAGGTAGGTAGATATCCATCTTCTTTACCCATAGCTCCTGTAGGCCATCCATGTGTGTGATGTAATATATGCACATCATGATCACATCTGTGTCAGTAGCCACAACTACAGCCCGTTCGTGGTGCAGATGTTCTACTGACTATGCAATGTGGGCAAACATCCTGGTATCTGCCTCCTCATGCTTCTCACAGGACAGTTCTGGAAGCTCAACCTGACAATCTGCTGATAACAGAACAGTGTGCTGATAACAGAACACTTATTCACCCAGAATAAGTGTGCATCCAGCAGGAAGTGATTTGTGCTGAGCAGCCCATGCTTCTCCCATATAGTTCAACAGGTTTGCTTTATTCAGTGGATTTTGAACAAAGCCTTTCCATTCAGGTAAGGCAAGAGTATCATGTGGCTTGTACTCCTTCATCTTGCTGGGGCAAGTCTTCATTCTCTTCTCTCGTTCCTCGCCTTTCAGACTTTCAGCTGGAGAGACATCATATCAATCACCAACAAAGTGGATGCAGTCACAGTTGTCTGGGATACTACTAAGGAGCTGCTTCAGGTATTTTACTTGCAGTTCATGGAAGGTGCTGCAACCAAGATGTTGGTGACGCTGGATGAATGCCATGGCATCAACCACCATTACAACAGGCTTGTCGAATGGTGGCAATCTGTCCACTTCACACCATGAACTGCCAAGGGATGTCTTGATTGCAGCCAAGTAGTCAGCCTTATTCCCTTTTCGCATGGCATAACCTTGGTCAAGGGATGGATCTGTCTCAAACAGGGAGGCTGGGCAACTTGTCCACTCATGACCGAAGACGTCTACCTTCTTGTCTTCATCCAAGTCCTGCACAAAGTACAGGTTTTGGACAACATCACTCTCTTCCTCGTAGACCTTCTTGGCTTTGAGCGCCATGGACATTGGCTTTTTTGTCTTTGCTGCAAATGTGGCAAGTTTCTTTGGGGCTATTTTCTCACTGTCAGTTCTTCTTGCTGCAGCCAGTGCCTCCAATCCTTTTTCACGGGCGTACACCAAGTCTGTAGATGCAGATTTGTGGCCAGTTGAAATGTTAAGCAGCTCCTGTTCTTCACATATGAAGGGATTGATCATCTGGTTTTTGACTGCATCTGTTATTTTCAGAACAGTTTCTGTGTCCTTTTGTCCTTGGCTTTTGGAGTCTTCATGGTGTTTGGTGTCCAGATGTACCATAGCCTTTGTCTGCTATGAAACCGCTGTCAGACACGGAAGAGCGCGCAAAATTTCTCCATGGCTGCTGGCTGCTGACTGATGCCAGTGAACAGTTTTGTTTTGGCATCACGGTTGTATGTTTTCTCAAGTGCCATGTCTGTCCAGACACCATTGAAACAACCTTCAGTTTGATGCACAGTAAACTTCCCATCCTTGAATTCTCTATGGATGTCCGGAGCCAGTGTAGGTAGGCTTCTCATGGCTTCCAAGTAGTGGGGCAGGCAGGATACATACTTGTAGTGGCCAGCAGCTACAAGGTATGGTAACATCCTCTCTACTTCAGCCAGGTGTTCCTCCCACAGGCCTGCACGCTCAGCATGGATGAACCGCTTCAGAATCATCACCATGTCCATGTACTGTAGCCAGAGCTTTGAGGTAGGTGAAGTACATGTGTCATCAAACTCAGTCATCAAACATGACAGCTCCTTCAGCTGGTCAGTTGCATCAGCACATGCAGAAGATGCCTTCTCCTCATCCTTTTCTGAAAGGGCATCTAGGAGTAGCTGGACATTGATGGTAAGTGCAGATATCCACTCCAGGTCCTTCTCTTCAATGATTAGCCATTTGGAAAATGCTTCCCAGTGTAGGGCAAACATGGCTGCATGTACCATACTGTGGGCACGCAGCATTGCGTAGTAGTCTTTCCCACTGATGATTTTGTTTGCTGTTCCACGCAAAACATCAGACAAACATCAGCTTCTACCATGATGTCTTCGATTCCAGTTGCCTGCATGAAATGCCCAATTGCTTTTAGGAAATTCTGAGCAATGTGAAATCCACCCATGCGCAAGATAAGTTTCCCATACATATGAGGGTTCTTCTTTTGCAGACCCAGAACCACTTCATAAATTGCTTGGTCAGATGTAATGATGGTGAACTCTTGGCCTTGTTCTCTGGACACATCCATGCAGTATTGAACTGACTTTTCAACCACATCTGGGTCTGTTGGTGACTTGGGAAAGAAAGGCCCATAGCCAATCACAGTTGCAGGCGTAGCATCTGGGATGAGAAATGCATGGAATGAACTCCATAGACCATATTCACACGGCGGCCATGTTTCTATGAAGTCAATGAAAGTAGCCACCCCGGGTGGCGGCACTTTCAATGTTAAATTCCAATATGGCCGCCGTGTGAATATGGTCTATGTTGGAGCAGTGCAGCTTGGTTTCAGGTCCTCCAAGAGCACAGTAGGGCAGATATGAACCAAATGCCACAACATGCTCAGGTGGTCAAGAGGTTCAGCTAGACACATGGGTTTAGGCTCTGTATCCATGGCACACGTTTCTTTTGTGGGGGTACAGGTGTTTTCAAGAAGAAAAAAAGGCTCTGGGAATTTTGAGCATAAGGGTTATAAAGTCACCACAGTTCCTTTAATTTAGGGTTGATTTTAATAAAACAAATTGTGGAATGACTATAAAGATTGATGAAAAGAATGAGACATTGGCTGATGTCATAACCCATGGAAAAGTTGATTACTATTGAAGTAAAGATGAAAGTATTGGGGAAAATGCAAAAAACGGGTGATTTTTGGTACCAAAAATGTCTATAAATCATTTGGAAAGGCTTTGTGAGTGTATTTTTGGACTTGGTGTTGTTCACATATGTGTTCTGTGTATCTGGGAATCATTTGTTGACAGCCTACACAACCTACTGAGCACTTTAAGAAAATAAACTAGTTTTTTACAATAGGCGAAAATGGGCAAAAAAATAAAGGCTTCATTATACAAAAATGTCCATAACTTTTTTTCGCAATGTTTCCGGCAGAGCAGGCCTCTCATTCTGTGGACCTTAATGACCAAATTAATAGAAAAAACACAAAAAAAAAGTATAGCATGACATCACAGGTTCAACCCATTTTCAAGAGCTTTCGGGCCTGTGGATCCCCGACTAATAGGGCTGAAGCAAGGGCGTATCGTCATAGAGGCCAATGGGGCCATGGCCCGGTCTGGAAAACTCTGCTCCCCAGGGGAAAAAAAACAAAAAATCAACATAACAACATTAGCACCCCCTCACCCTATTCTCTTGTAGCCAACCACAGAAATTCGCCTTTGTTTTCAAGTCGGGCTTATTTGCATTCGGCCGAATTGTTAATGGGTGGCCATTAAAAACCGGTTTCCCCGTCAAACCGGTTTTCGTTGCTGAAGTGCATGGTTAATGTATGATGAGGTAGTTAAAATAGCAGCAGATGTAATAATTAGAAAAGTGCACTCCTCTGAGCGCTTATCTCCGCCAGGCCGGTCTAGCTGGATAGCCAACCCAGGGCTGTGTCAGTTGTGGGTGCAGGTGCAGCCATCAGGACATGAGGGAGCTGCCGGTGTAGAGTTTGTGTTAATTAATAAATGAATACTTCATCTATAGTCTTTTTAGTAATGCTGTATTTTGTCACTGACTACATTCTAATTGTATTCTTAAATAGGACTGAGAGAGTGCAGAGGACCACAATGGAAACAATGATGACGAGCAGTGGGTAGGAGACACAAAGAGTCTTCTTTGTTTCTCCTACTGGAACCCACTGCTCGTCATCAAATTATTAGCTTAGGAATACGACCAAAACTAAAAAATATCCATGAATTCAAGTCTCCATGGGGTGAGTAATCAATAGAAAACAAGTTATTTTGGGGGTGAACTATTCCTTTAACCTGTACTGCACAGAACTCCAATTCCTAAAGGTTTCTTTCATACGGTCAACATATCCGTTTTAAGTATATTGCCCTATATGGCCTCTTTAGCCAATACCATTGTTTTGCAGTTTATCATATTCTAATTAACTGGCTTTAACAGTTTAAGCCTTATTGTATTATTTGTGGTATGATAGTGTCGCAATATAAACAAAGTGAGTTTTGCATCACTACCCAAAGTGAATCTCCATGTTGTCTTCATGGATGATGTCATAGCATTTTTGTTTTTGTTGCAAAGGCCTGCCAGCACAAGGACATTAGAATGAAGGTCTCGTTAACATCTGTTGACCAAATGAATTCAAATCCCTCTATTTGTATTATTTTAATTTACCCAACGCAAGCATCATGGAGACAGGACAATTTTGAATGACAAACATTTGAATGACTTGTTTGGGTGCTTAAGGAAAATGACAGGCCCTGTTTGATTTAACAACAACAAAAGCACCCTTCTGGGCTTTGGCCCCTACCTATACGCTATGTGGAAGCCCCCCGTACCCCCGACACAGCCGGGCCTCTCCCCAACTGTCTTTTAGTGGTGTGTCCAGACTTCTTTGACTGGGGTGGCCCAAGTGTAACCCGTGCAGGGGTGGAATGAAGTACACACACACACGTACGCACAAATTGTCTCGACCCCAAACAGATTATTCTGCTGTTGCTATTGTTTGGTGGATTGGATGATTGAAAAAAAGAAATCTTTACAAATATACAGAAAAGTAAAAAGTATGTTGCATTAAAACGACTTTTAACAATATATTCAATAAGTTACTTGTGTAAATAGCTCTGCTGTCGGGCAGAAACCAAACTCCAAAATGTTCATTTTTTCAGGAAATGACAAAAACAAAACAAAAAGCAGCGTTTGGAGGTTTTGTTCATCATTGATAAGAACAGCTGAATGGACCTCCAAGCTGAGGTTGGAGGTCAAAAGTGGGTGGAGCCTGGAATCAGCAAAACCAGCTAACTGCATGCTTTTTTAAAAGCATGCACTTTTGAAAAGAAAGCTGTAATAGAGAGAGCAAGACACAAGGAAAACTGTTCAGATATGTCAATATGACGTAAAATATGTCCATAAGGTTCATGGTTAAAGGTAGGGTAAGTGGTATTTTTTGGTCAAAACAAAAAGTTTTTTGTTAAAAGGTTAAATCACTATATTCTGGTAGCACTCATTGCTACAGTGTTTGTTCAGTACCAGGGGTCCCCCATCTCTCCATTTCTTTAATAAATAGAAAATACATTGCCATGTAGGTGACAAAACTTCAGCCAATCAGGAGAGAGTAGCCTACCCATTTATCAGCTTCATTTTTATAATGTTCCAGTTCGAATTTTGTCTGCTCATTTCTTTGTGTCATCACTTCCATGTTCACTTGTTTAATCTGTATCCTGACTGAGTTCTCCATCCTGATTGGATACAATTGGTATCCCGACCTGAAAATACAAAATTCTGTTTAATAAAGAGCTGGAGAGACATGGAGACTCCTGTTACTGAACAAACACTTCATAGCAATGAGTACTATCAGAATATAGAGCTATTTAACACTTATTTTAACCAAAGAAAATCACTTAGGCTACCCTACCCTACCTACCTTTAAAATACTGTAGCAATTGAATTGAAGGAGTTAAACTGTTTAACTTAAACTTTAACTCATGTTTAACTTAAACATGACTGCAGACATTTATACTTAGCATATACACAAGATGCATGGTTTAAGATACAGTAAATAACAACACAATGAGGCAGTTAAAAAGCATATAATAACTAGAAAAGTGCACCACTCTGAGCGCTTATCTCAATATCTCTGCCAGGCCAGACTGGCTGGATAGCCAACCCAGTGCACTTGTGGTAGTATACATGTGCTTTTCCTCCTATCTGAATTTAAACTAGGAGTACTGCACAGATCTCATTAGCCAATTCCTAAAGGTTTCTTTCATACGGTCAACAAATCCTTTTTAAACATATTGGAGATATGGCCTTCTTAAAGGGATATTTCACTTCCCAATTTTTTTTAAAATGTTTTATCGTCTACTCAGGCTTTTGTGAGCCCCCCAGACTCTTTAAGTTGCTTGATTCAGTATTTAGATATTTAATATTCATTTTATCAGACACGCCCCCTTATACAAACCCATTATAACTTAAAACTCTATTTTCAACATGTTAGATTCATCAAAAAAACCCGTCCTTGGTTCTGATGACTCATCCTGCCCTCCTAATACGTGAGGGGGCTGTGTTCTTTCGATTACTTTTTTCGTTTATTTTATCAAATTTTCTTATTGTATTTAAGTTATTTTTTTTTCCCCAAAAAATATATAAAAAATAAATGAAAAAAGTAATTGAAAAAACACGGTCTCCTCACGTATTAGAAGGACAATATCAGTCACCAGAACCAAGGACGGGTGTTTCCGATGAATCTAACATGGTTAAAATGGAGTTTAAGTTACAATGGGTTTGTATAGGATGGCGTGTCTGATAAAATAAATATCAAATATCTGAATACTAAATCAAGCAACTTAAAAACTGTCTGGGGTGCTCCCAAAAGCCTGAGTAGACGATAAAATGACGCAAATAATTTTTTTAACGTGAAATATCCCTTTAAGCCAATACCATTATTTTGCAGTTTATCATATTCTAATCAACTGGCTTTAACAGTTTAAGCCTTATTCTATTCTTTGTCGTATGATAGTGTCGCAAAGTGAAGATTGCCCACAATCTCACATGTCACAATGTATTGAGTTTGTAGTTCTGCTATTTTCAAAGATCTTTGAGCATTTTCACCTATAAAAGTCAACAGGCTATACGAAAAGTTTGACAGTTGTACAATAAATCACATCTAGAGTCCACGCTCATGTTTAAGCAAGAAATTATTAATACATACTGTATACCCAGGTGACCAATGTAAGAAAGAAATATTGGGTGTAGCTGAACTAAGTGTGTAGGAAGGAAGAGGTGGGGGTTTGGATCATGTCCTGAACGGAAGGTTGTGCCATGCCTTCGATTGCCTTATAGGTCATCACCAGTAGTTTGAATTGGATGCAACATTCTTACCCGTCCAGTGCTCACACACATAAGTCATTCTGGTCAAGAGACTCTGTGCCAAATGACCGAATTGTATAAACAAAGTGAGTTTTGCATCACTACTCAAATTAATGGATGATGTCCATAGCATTTTAGCTTTTGTAACAAAGGCCTGCCAGCACAAGGACATTAGAATGAAGGTCTCGTTAACATCTGTTGACCAAATAAATTCCATTCCCTCCATTTGTATTATTTTGATTTACCCAACCCAAGCATGGAGACAGGACAATTTTGAATTAAAAACTTTTGAATGACTTGTTTGTGTCCTTAAGGAAAATTACAGGCCCTGCTTGATTTGACCCAAAAAAAAGCACCCTTTTGGGCTTTGACCCCTACCTATACGCTACGTGGAAGCCCCCCGTACCCCCGACACAGCCGGGCCTCTGCCC
The DNA here is from genome assembly GCF_963280865.1 of Gymnoscopelus braueri. Classification (NCBI taxonomy): domain Eukaryota; kingdom Metazoa; phylum Chordata; class Actinopteri; order Myctophiformes; family Myctophidae; genus Gymnoscopelus; species Gymnoscopelus braueri. Next base: position 52,657,832 of record NC_137605.1, read on the forward strand.
AACTGTCTTCTAGTGGTGTGTCCAGACTTCTTTGAAGTCTGGACACACCACTTGGTGACCCAAGTGTAACACGTTCAGGGGTGGAATTCAAGTACACACATACAAATGTGCAAATTGTCTTGTTGCTATTGTCTCTTGTTTGGTGGATTGGATGATGGGGAAAAAAAAAACATCTTCACAAATATACAGAAAAGTAAAAAGTATGCTGCATTGAAACGACTTTTATAACTACAATATATACTAAGTTACTTATGTATTATGTAACTCATTAGTATAAACTACTCATCTGATATCAAGGTACATCTAGTGGGTGTGTCCAGGTACATGTAGGTGGGTGTGTCCAGGTGAGTAGCTGTCATAAGAACAGTGTGACAGCCTGCTCCTCACCAGACAACTAACCACATCTTTATCCTGCTCTGTGAGTCCTGCTTCAGTTAGACAACCAGGTCACACAGAGGACTCAGCTACAGAGTGGACATTATGACAACAACTGAACTCTGCCCTACACTCTTCTCTACTTGAACTGAAGAAACAACTTGTGAAAATGGTGAAGAGGAGCCCATTCAAGACCCCCCTCTCCCTCTCCCTCCTCCTCATCATCATTGCTGCTCTTCAATTGGAGGCGTCTGTCCCGATGAAAACATTTCACTATGTGGAAGAGGAGAAAAACTGGTCTGATGCTCAACAGTACTGCAAGGAGAAGTTCACTGATCTGGCTTCTGCTAGGGGTCAGAGAGAAGACCTGATGAATGAGTTGGCGAAGGTCAAAGCCAGAGGCGTGTGGATCGGCCTGTACAGAGACCCTGGGAACATTTACGTGTGGAGGTGGACAGAAGAAAGGTTAGTCTTGTTCTTAACCACTTTCATCCTAATATCCCTATTAAAGGTGACATAAAAAATAGAAATACAATATTTTCAAACATTTTTGAAAGTATAAAATATGGAAATATGGTCAAAGCTAATTGTTACATTATCATGAAAAAAGGTACATTTCTAGAAACAAATATTTGCTAGTGTAGTGACACTCCTGAATGTAAGATACTCAAAGCAGTCATGTAATATCGATTATTTGTATTTTACAGAGGAGACGCTTCAAGTGACACAAACTGGAGAGACTGAAATGAGGAATTGTTCCCGTGTGCTCAATATAAATAACATGTGGTACAATATTAAATGTTCTCTGTCATGGGGTTTCTACTGCTCTGATGGGGACAATGTCGTACATGGGTCTAAAACGTTGTCCTGGCTTGATGCCCAAGAGAGATGTAACAAGAAGTCCATGGTCTTAGCCACTGTCACACAGAGCAACCACCATAAGTTCACTGAAACTGGCTGGATTGGACTGCATATACCCCCTAACACACCTGGAAGTGACACATCTAAAGACATCTGGCAGTGGACTGGAGAGGACTCAGACTATAGGAATTGGGCTCCGGGACGGCCGGACCTTCAGAACTGTGGCTCCCTTAGCATTAACACTAAAAGGTTGCACAGTTCACCTTGCTCTGATAAACGTCAATTCATCTGTTTCGTTGACAACGTGATCCTGGTGAAGGAGAACAAGACATGGGAGGAGGCTCTGGATCACTGCAGGGCCATCGGCAACGTTGACCCCACCCAACATAATCATTACCGTGACCACCAGTATGACCTGGTGAGCCTGCAGTCTGAGGACGACCACCGCTACGCCAGGGACAAGATCCAGGAGGCCACGACCAATGAGGTTTGAGGATTTGGGTTGAGGGATCACATTGTGGCTATAGAGAGAGCCATAGGGCTTGTTTTTCCAAAAATGTTTCTTTGAAATTAATCCAAGAAACTCAATTTAGTTTTTTTTCTTTCTTTTAATTTGAAGATAATTTGTTGAAACCGTCAAAGTACTTTGTAATAAGTCTTAATTGTCTTATGTTGGATTTGTGACCGCACCCCACGTTAAAGGGATCAGTTCACCCAAAAAATATCTTATTTTCCTTCAATTAGACACCCCATCAAGCCTTGAATTCATGTACTGTAGATATATATATTTTTTTGCATTCCTAAGCCAATAATTTGATGACCAGCGAAAAGGTCGCTAAAGATTCCGGTAGGATTAACACAAAGTTGACACTTTGTGTCTCCTACCAGAGCTGCCACCGGTCATCAAATTATTGGCTTAGGAATGCGACAAAAAAAAAAGTCTCCATGAATTCAAGTCTCCATGGGGTGTGTAATTGATGGAAAAAAAGTCATTTTGGGAGTGAACTATCCATTTAAGGTGAATTTCTTGTACCCCTAACACTAAACCTAATATTAACACTAATCCTAACCCTATAACGGTAACTTTAACACTAACACTAACAGTAATCTTGGCAATAAAGTTTGTTTCATTCAGAATCTAAAATAATCTTTAATTAAATAACATAAAAATATCATAGGAAAAATCCAGCATATAACATAAGCTTGGAAAATAATAGTAAGGTTGACTAATCTGAGTCCTAATTTAAGCACAGTAACACTTGAGGGAAGATGTTTGACCTCCTTTGCTCTCCATGTTGTCCCCAGGTGTGGACAGCTCTGCGTTTCCTGGCGGGCGAGTGGCTCTGGGTGGACGGGGAACCACAGCGGTACCAGAACCTGCCACTCTGTCCGGCCTGGGGGAGGCGCTGTGGAACCCTACCCAAAGACCACACCACCCAGTGGGAGACCAGGGACTGCATGGAGAGAAGGAACTTCCTCTGCATCAAATCCCCAGCAAAACAGACAGAGGACTAGTAGCCAGGAATTGTCAGGAATTTGTGGTCATTTATATAAAGAATATTACTACAGTACTTTGCAGATAGGTTGGTTATTTCTTCACATATGTTATGGCTGTTAGAGTGATACTGTTTACTTGACCACAGATGCTAATATTTTAGGTTTGATGTTTAACTGGTGTCCTAGATACTTTCTATCACTTTGTTTTCTTTGCTTTCTATTTATGTGACTATATTTACAGTCACGTCGTTTGTCGACTAGAGTTCCTACCGTTAACTCTGATCTGTGATCTTGCACTTTGTAATTCACTGTGGATAAGAGTGTCTGTTACAGTATATGCCTAAATTGTTTAAATTGCAAATTGAATAAGACTTGTTCCTTTGTCTTATTATCAACTACCCAACAAAAGAAAAATATAACCTACGGCCCATGCAACCAACAACTTATAAAGCTCATATCCAGACTTCTTAATACTCTGTTCACCGGTATCCTAGAGTGTAAAAGAACTCAATGTAGTTTTTAGGAACAGTGACCAGTTCCACATCAGGTCAGATAAACCTGATATCAACAATATATGTAACACTATTGGGGATGCACGGGCCCCATTACCCTCTCTCTCCTACTTCCTCCCCTGTCCCTCACACTCTTTTTAGTTTTGCATATACTGTAGTTGTCTCCCTCTGATCTCCTGATCCCAGAACTGCTGCCACTTGTCGCTGGCTTGTTTAGTTTATCTATCAACACTCATTACCCATAATGCCCATGTGTGCAGGAACCCATAAGAGTGTGATCACAGTGCCTTTTAATATTTCCATTACTTCACATGTCTTGATGATTATTTGATGGCTTTGAGTAAGTTTGAGTACTTAGAAAAGCGCCATATAAATGCAATTCATTATTATTATTATTATTATTATTACTGTACAGATTGAGCTAAGCATTTAAGGACCGGCTCTGTCTATGAGTCATTTATTCAAACAAATGTTTAACTTTGTTTTGATGATTAAATAACATTCGGCATTCATAAAAAATTCTCAAACGATTTCTGCTTTTCAGAAATAAAACAACATTGAAATACAACTGGGTATAGGTAAAAATCTTCAAATGTCAAAAAGAGTAAAAATATCAGATCTTTAATTTACTATTATTTATTATTTGTTAATTTATGAATTTAGTTTGAATTATATTCTGTTATTATCATTATTTAATTATGTATTGTTCCCTATTTTATCTCAATGGTGGTTGGTTGCGGTGTCAGGGTTTTTAAGACGAGGCAAGGAGGGGTGCAGCCACTCAGCCGGCAGAGATAGGAGGATATAGCAAACATGTAGCAATGTGTATTATTTGTGTTGGTCAATAACTTATTTATTCATTAATCTTTCAAAAAAACATATGCATGTTTATGTGTTGGATTGGTGTAACTGAGTTTTTTTTTTTTGGGTGTTTACTTTGCCTTCTTGTGCCTTAGCCAGTGGCGGCTAACAGGTATACATTTATACTGATTTCGAATATCAATAATCAATGTGTTGTTTTACTTTGTGTGTGCCTGTACCTGTTCTTTCTCTCCTATAAAATGAAATAAAAAAGCAATAAAAAAAACACACTGTGTCGTATCAAGACGTATTATGAGCTAAGAGATCAGCTATATTGGCTATGTGTGTCATACAACAAAGTGTAGGGCTTAAGCTGTTATGGTAACACAAGAGTTGAAATCTACACTAAATAAATGTAGTTATTATCCACTCATATCGCTAAACCTTTCTACATGCTCCTAGCTGGACAGACTTCAGTATCTATAGGCTAATCTGGTCTGTTCATGTTGGATATAGATACTCTATTGGATTATAGATACTAATGTCTAAACATTCTCCCTGCTCTCAACTTCAACTTTATTGTCACATCATACAGTTTAATAATAATATATAATACAGTGTAATAAAGTGGATGAAATGCTTTGGTGTACAAGTCATTATTTGCAGATATGTCAATATGACATGAAGGTTAGAAATAGCAGTGGAACGAATGAGGCAGTTAAAAATAGCAGCAGATGTAATAACAGATATGTACGTAAGGTGCATGGGAAAACATCAATAAAATGAGGCACTTAAAATAGCAGCAGAATAATAAACAAGTCAGTGTAAACACTCAGGGAGGACCTAAACACCTACTTCTCCTGTCACATCCATAATACCAAGAAACTATTATTTTAATATATAACATTATTTTACATCGTAATTATTAATTAATTATCTAATTGATTTATAATCTCTTTAGTAATACTGTCTTTTATCGCTGCTACTTTCCCATTGTTATCCTTACATGAACCCATTGTCCCTATTTCATTGTGTTTGTTGTGCTGTGGTCTCAGAGAGATGTGTATTACGGGAACAATCAATCTCACATGTATGTGTATGCAGTAGTGGACAGTAATGAAGTACTTGAGTACTGCACTTAAGTGGTAATAGTATTTGTACTTCACATGAGTATTTGTATTTTTTGACTCCACTACTTTTCAAATGTTTCAAATATAGTGAAAGTGGCAGATCTACAAGCTCAAAATGTGTCGTGATACAGTGCGGCACAGTATGAACAGTTTTTCGAAAATTTCTTTGGAATTACTATACAGCAATGCATTGAAAAAGAAAATGTACTTTTGAATACTTTAAAGGGGCTACACCATGAATTTTAACTTTTTCTTATTTTTTGTGTGTTTTTGGTCTCCCCTACCTCTCTTCTATCATCAAAAATACCCCAGTTTGAACACTCAGGCTTTCACACAAAAGTTTTCTGTAAATTGGTCTCAAAACAGGCCAAACTGATTTGGTCCCTGTGCCACGTCACATCAGGGAACAATTCCTCCCGTTTTTCAGTTAAAAAAAAAAAGAAGAAAAAAATCGTATTTTTTAATTGTTCTTATTTTGAAAAAACGTTTGAGGGACATAAACAATATAATATTAAATATTATTATTATTTTTTAAATTCATGGTGTAGTCCCTTTAAGGGATATTTCACTGCCAAACATGTTTGAAATATATATATAATTTTTTGGGGCTTTTATGCCTTCATTTGACAGGACAGTAGGCTGACAGGAAATGGGGAGAGAGATGTGGGGGTGACACACAGCAAAGGTCGCCTGGATCGGGAGTCGAACCCGCGACATGCTGTCAAGCTGACCAGCATGTCGCGTATGTGGTATGCTTCTGGACCGCTAGGCCAGCGGGCGCCCGTTGTTTAAGATAACTTTAACATCTACTCTTACTTTTGTCAGCACCCCAGACAAAAGCCAGAGCACCCCAGGCTTGTTCCAGCATTTAGATATTTGATATTCATTTTATCAGACACGCCCCCTTCCTATACGAACCCATTGTAACTTAAAACTACATTTTAACCATGATAGATTCATTGAAAACACCTGTCATTGGTTCTGGTGAGTGATATTGTCCTTCTAATACGTGAGGGGCTGTGTATTTTCAATTACTTCTTTCATTTTTTTTTTTCTTTTTTTTTTTTTCAAAATAAATAAAGTTATTGAAAACAAAGTGCTTTCCTAGCCTGGTAAACCCCCCCCCCCCCTTCCGGAAATCTGAAATGGAAATGAGATATGCGGAGGGAGGGGTTTACCAGGCTAGTGCTTTTTCCCGACCCACAGTTTGAGAACCACTGCAGTAAGTCTGGTCAAGTGACTCTCTGCCAAATGACTGCATTGTAGAAACAACGTGAGTTTTGCATCGCTACCCAAATGTAATCTACGAGTCTTCAAGATGATGTCCATAGTGTTTATGTTTTTGTAGCAAAGGCCTGCCAGCACAAGGACATTAGAATGAAGTTCTCATTAACATCGGTTGACCGAGTAAATTCAAATCCCTTCTTTTGTATTTTTTTTAATTTACCCAACCCAAGCATGTAGACAGCTTATAATGAAATAGTTTTGAATGACAAACATTTGAATTACTTTTTTGGATGTTTAATAGTAAGCTAAATGGCAAGCAAACTAAATGTGAATAGCATAAATAATGTGTACACCATATTGCATACAAGCTATACTACATAGTAGCACAAGGGTTCCACCCGACAATATATGAAAACTAGAAAAAGTGCTCCTCGGAGCACAGGTCTCCGCCAGGTCAGGTAGGTTATTGTGGGCCAGCAATATTTGGAATTCGCCAATCAGGATGGAATATAAAAAGTCGGACGGAACCATCTTGATCACTTGACTATAGAGATAATGTGTACTGATTTGCATGATGTTTGGAAAAAAATTTGTATGAGTAATATAAAAAAGAAAAATCAGCCTCCTGGTGGCGCTATAATAGGGCAATGTTAAAAGGGTGGCGTTTGTTCTTCAACGTAGTGCGAATGTGCGTGCAAAGTTCCACGAAAATCGGACGCTGCGTTCATAATTTGCGGCATTTTGTTGAAAACAGACCACTCCTGCAAACTTTAGATGTCAATGTTAGCCAATCAGGATGGAATATGAAAAATTAAACAGATCCATCTTGATTACATGACTATAGAGATCATGTGCAGTGTACCGATTTGCGTGAAATTTGGATAAAATCTGAAGGCTTAATCTCAAAAAATGTGTTTTACATAAGTCGGCCTCCTGGTGGCGCTATAAAAGGCTAATGTAAAAAATGCAGGGCAGATGTTTTTCCTTGGCCTCTAGGGAGTATGCGTGCAAAGTTTCACGCAGATCGGTGCAGTTATAGTTAAAAACGCAAATCGGCCTTTTATAGCGCCACCATGAGGCTGATTTGAACATTTTCAAGTGGCATTTCTTCCTCAGCCTAGTGGGAATGTGTGTGTGAAATTTCACGGAAATCGCAAGCTGCGTTCATGATTTGAGGCATTTAGTTCAAAACGGACCAATCCTGCAAACTTTGGAAGCCAACCTTAGCCAATCAGGATGGAATATGGAAAATCAGACAGATCCGTGTTGATCACATGACTATAGTGTACTGATTTGCGTGATGTTTGGATCAAATCTGTAGGAGTAATATCCAAAAATGGGTTTTGCACAAATTGGCCTCCTGGTGGCACTATAACAGGGCCATATAAAATAATTGAGGTAGAGGTTCTGAATTGGCATCCGGGGAGTGTGTGTGCACAGTTTCGCAGCGACCGGCCCAACGGTGCCGGAGATTAGCTGTTCGCAGACAGATGGACACACGGACGGACGGACGGACGGACGGACGGACACACGGACACACGGACGGACGGACACACGGACGGACGGACGGACGGACAGGGGGTAAAACATACTCTCTCGCCATGCCTTTCGGCCTGGCGGAGACAATTAGCAATAGCTCAATAGTTTCATTCTCTCTACTGGAACTGTGTTAAGCTGTATCTTCACTATAAAATAAAATTCAAATAAGAATACCCAGTACATACAATTTACAATGTTGGTATTTAACAGAAGCTCTTATCCAGAGAACAACTTACAAAGTGCAAGATCAGAGTAAATGGCATGAACCCTATAGGCACCAAAGAACAGGATAAATTATCTCGTAAATAGAGTGCAAATAAAACATGCTATCTAATTAAACATTCTTTGCATTTATTAAGCAATGTCCATCTAAATGACATTCATAACATAGTGTAACAAGTAACCAACATACATGTGCAGGGTTGAATGTTTGAAAACTTAAATAAATGGACAGATTTGCCAAAAATACTGTCTTAATGTGGTTAACATGTTTTTATTATCAAACATTAATATCAAAAACATATCTTCCTTCCATCTCTATTATTCCTCCCTTTCCAGAAAACCACAAACGATGGAGCTTGTATGAAAACAGAATTTCACCCACTTCTTTACACAACATGTGATTTGGCAAATCATAATGAAGGTCTCGTTCATCAATTAATTTGATGCACACAGGTGAGCAGTCACACCCAGCTCTGAGCCCAACTACAGATACTATTGGAGTGACTGCTTAAATCAGACATCGTCCACCCTGCTAACACTAGACACTCTCCTACCTGTCCAGTGCTCACAAGAAATGACTGAATCGTATAAACAACGTGAGTTTTGCATCACTACCCAAATGAAAGCTACGTGTTGTCTTCATGGATGATGTCCATAGCTTTTTTGTTTTTGTAACAAAGTACTGCCAGCAAAAGGACATTAGAATGAAGGTCTCGTTAACGTCTGTTGAGCAAATAAATTCAAATTGTATTATTCTGATTTACCCAACCTAGGCACGGAGATAGGACAGTTTTGAATGAAACAGGTTTGAATGACAAACTTTTTAATGACTTGTTTGGGTGATTAATTGGCAGGCCCTGTTTGCAAGGTACATCTATGTGGATGTGTCCAAGTACATGTAGGTGGGTGTGTCCAGGTAGCTGTCATAAGAACAGTGTGACAGCCTGCTCCTCACCAGACAACTAACCACATCTTTATCCTGCTCTGTGAGTCCTGCTTCAGTTAGACAACCAGGTCACACAGAGGACTCAGTTACAGAGTGGACATTATGACAACAACTGAACTCTGCCCTGCACTCTTCTCTACTTGAACTGAAGAAAAAAATTGTGAAAATGGTGAAGAGGAGCCCATTCAAGACCCCCCTCTCCCTCTCCCTCCTCCTCATCATCCTTGCTGCTCTTCAATTGGAGGCGTCTGTCCCGATGAAAACATTTCACTATGTGGAAGAGGAGAAAAACTGGTCTGATGCTCAACAGTACTGCAAGGAGAACTTCACTGACTTGGCTTCTGTTAGGGGTCAGAGAGAAGACCTGGTGAATGAGTTGGCGAAGGTCAAAGCCAGAGGAAGAGTGTGGATCGGTCTGTACAGAGACCCTGGGAACATTTACGTGTGGAGGTGGACACAAGAAAGGTTAGTCTTGTTTTTAACCACTTTCAGCTTGATATCCCTATTAAAGGTGACATAAAAAATAGGGGGAAAAAAATCCAAAAAAAAATTAAGTATAAAATATGGAATTGTGGTCAAAGATAATTGTTACATTATCATGAAAAAAGCTAGATATCTAGAAACTCAATACAAGTATTTGCTAGTTAGCTAGGCGGAAAATTTATACCATAGTGCACTTGGTGATACAAGCGCGAAATTTGGCACAGATGACCTTCATATGACCCTAATTGATAATCAACCTCTGGCCACGCGGAATTCCTAAGATTTCAAGATGGCCACCACCAGTTTTCAAAGTGGCTGCAACTGGGCCAATGTGTTGGGCTATATCGCTTTGCTGGGGCTTATTTTAATGTAAGAGAATATGTTCTGGAGGTATTCCTACCAAGTAAGATAAAAAATAACATTAGGTTCCAATATGGCGGCATATTTTCCAATATGGCTGCCGATAAATTGCAGAAATGTGCATTTGCTTATGGTTTATCCATATGAGCTTGTAGTACATGTATTTGTATTAATTACCATACACAGAATCCATTTATGGAACATTTGAAAGTGATTTATTAGCTTGGTAAAGCCTAGTGCTTACTTTTTGTTTTGTTATTAAGTCATTATAAACACATTCTCATTTATAATGGTGGCTGGGCAAGTGACAGGCCAGTGTACTAGCAACTGCAACCACAGAGGGGTGTGCAGATAAGTCCAAACTTAAAGCATTTGCAGTGTCCAGAACATGCTTTTTTACATCCACACTTCTCTGATGTGGACATGAACTTCCTTTTTCTTCCCAATTTAGATGATTTAAACTTTATTGAGCATGATGTGTGATATTTGGCTTTGTTCCTCTCAAGTGTCAACTGAATTCCATCACCGTCATCGAGTCGCTTTGGGTTAAAAGGAATTGGCATGCAGTTCATTTTGTGGAACTGGGGAATATTGGTAGCCAATGTCACATAACCACTGCTAGTGGCATCAACTAACTTTTCACCCATGTTATGTTGGCACAAACAGCATGAATTCCAATCGGTAGTACTAGTTGTACTGTCTTCCTGGGCCGAAGACGAGAGCATTTCTGTCGGTGTGTCCATTGCTATGGGTTAGGATGTCTACGGACCAAGAAGAACACAGAGCAAACACAGGGCTTAAATAGACAGGGATTAACAGGATACAGGTGAACTCGACAGACAATCAACACTGGGATAGGCTGGGGGACTAAGAGGACACAGGTGGAAACACTGACAATATCACAGGACTGGTAAGACAAGACAGGTAACAGTAACTAGGCTTCAAAACAGAGGCACTAATGACCAGAAAACATTACATTTCTGCAATTTATCGGCAGCCATATTGGAAAATATGCCGCCATTTTGGAACCTAATGTTATTTTTTATCTTACTTGGTAGGAATACCTCCAGAACACATTCTCTTATATAAAAATAAGCCCCAGCAAAGCGATATAGTCCAACACATTGGCCCAGTTGCAGCCATTTTGAAAACTGGTGGTGGCCATCTTGAAATCTTAGGAATTCTGCGTGGCCAGAGGTTGATTATCAATTAGGGTCATATGAAGGTCATATGTGCCAAATTTCGCGCTTGTATCACCAAGTGCACTATCGTGTATTGAAAACGGCATAATTCCGCCTAGCTAAGTGTAAAGTGACACTCCTGAATGTTAGATGTCAAAGCAGTCATGTAATATTGATTATTTGTATTTTACAGAGGAGACGCTTCAAGTGACACAAACTGGGCAATTGGAGAGACTGAAATGAGGAATTGTACTGACAACTATGATGATATGTGGTACAATATTAAATGTTCTCTGTCAAGGGGTTTCTACTGCTCTGATGGGAACAAAGTAGTATATGAGTATACAATGTTGTCCTGGCTTGATGCCCAGGAGAGATGTAACAAGGAGTCCATGGTCTTAGCCACTGTCACACAGAGCAACCATCATGACTTCACTAAAACAGGCTGGATTGGACTGCATATACCCCCTAACACACCTGGAAGTGACACATCTAAAGACATCTGGCAGTGGACTGGAGAGGACTCAGACTATAGGAATTGGGCTCCGGGACGGCCGGACCTTCAGAACTGTGGCTCCCTTAACATTGACACTAACAAGTGGTACAGTTCACGTTGCTCTGATAAACGTAAATTCATCTGTTTCGTTGACAACGGGATCCTGGTGAAGGAGAACAAGACATGGGAGGAGGCTCTGGATCACTGCAGGGCCATCGGCAGCGTTGACCCCACCCAACATAATCATTACCGTGACCACCAGTATGACCTGGTGAGCCTGCAGTCTGAGGACGACCACCGCTACGCCAGGGACAAGATCCAGGAGGCCACGGCCAATGAGGTTTGAGGATTTGGGTTGAGGGATCACATTGTGGCTAGAGAGAGAGCCAGGGCTTGTTTTTCCAAAAATGTTTATTTGAAATTAATGCAAGAAACTCGATTTAGTTTTTTTTCTTTCTTTTATTTTGATGATAATTTGTTGAAACCGTCAAAGTACTTTGTTATAAGTCTTAATTGTCTTATGTTGGATTTGTGACCGCACCCCACGTTAAAGGGATAGTTCACCCAAAAAATATCTTATTTTCCATCAATTAGATACCTCATGAAGCCTTGAATTCATGTAGATATACATATTTTTTTGCATTCCTAAGCCAATAATTTGATGACCAGCGGAAAGATGCTAATGATTCCGGTAGGAGACACAAAGTTGACACTTTGTGTCTCCTACCAGAGCTGCCACCGGTCATCAAATTATTGGTGACCGGTATTATCGTGAATTCAAGTCTCCATGGGGTGTGTAATTGATGGAAAAAAAGTCATTTTGGGAGTGAACTATCCATTTAAGGTGAATTTCTTGTACCCCTAACACTAATCCTAACCCTAACGGTAACTTTAACACTAACACTAACAGCAATCTTGGCAATAAAGTTTGTTTCATTCAGAATCTAAAATAATGTTTAATTAAATAACATAAAGATATCATAGGAACAAGCCAACATAAGCTTGGAAAATAATAGTAGGTTGACTAAATCTAAGCCGAGTCCTAATTAAAGCACAGTAACACTTAAGGGAAGATGTTTGACCTCCTTTACTCTCCATGTTGTCCCCAGGTGTGGACAGCTCTGCGTTTCCTGGCGGGCGAGTGGCTCTGGGTGGACGGGGAACCACAGCGGTACCAGAACCTGCCACTCTGTCCGGCCTGGGGGAGGCGCTGTGGAACCCTACCCAAAGACCACACCACCCAGTGGGAGACCAGGGACTGCATGGAGAGAAGGAACTTCCTCTGCATCAAATCCCCAGCAAAACAGACAGAGGACTAGTAGCCAGGCAGAGCTGGAATTTGTGGTCATTTATGTATAGAATACTACTACAGTATGCATATGTAGGCCTACAGTTTGTTGGTTATTTTTGCACATATTTAGATGGATATATATGTGTATTGTATACTGTTTGATTGACCTCAAATGTTACCAATGTTATTTAGATAGAATGTAGTTTAGACAGATACTAGGTTTGATGCTGACTTAGTTATTTTCTTTTTGTCTCCGCCAGGCCGAAAGGCATGGCGAGAGAGTATGTTTTCCACCCCGTCCGTCCGTCCGTCCGTCCGTCCGTCCGTGTGTCCGTGTGTCCGTGTGTGTGTCCGTCCGTCTGTGACCAGCTAATCTCCGGCACCGTTGTCTTGATCGCAGCAAAACTGTGCACACACACTCCCTGGATGCCAATTCAGAACCTCTGCCCCAAATTTTTCTCATTGGCCTTTTATAGCGCCACCAGGAGGCCGATTTGTGCAAAACATATTTTTTGACAGTACTCCTACAGATTTTGTCCAAAAATCACGCAAATCGGTACACAGTATCTCTAAAGTCATTAAACAAAACAGGTCTTTCAGATTTCTCATATTCCATCCTGATTGGCTAAAAATGTCTTCCAAAGTTTGCAGGAGTGCTCCGTTTTGAACAAAATGCCTCAAATCATGAACACAGCATGCAATTTCCGTGAAATTTTGCACACACATTCCCATTAGGCCGAGGAAGAAATGCCACTTGACATTTTTCCAATCAGCCTCATGGTGGCGCTATAACAGGCCGATTCGTGTTTTTACCTATAACTGCACCAATCTGTGTAAAACTTTGTATGCACACTCCCTAGAGGTCAACAAAAAACCTTTGCCCTGCCTTTTTCACATTTGCTTTTTATAGCGCCACCAGGAGGCTCACTTATGTAAAACACATTATTTTATACTACTCCTTCCAATTTATCAAAATTTCACGCAAATCGGTACACATGATCTCTATAGTCATGTGATCATGACGGATGTGTTTTATTTTTCATATTCTATCCTGATTGGCTAAGATTGACATCTAAAGTTTGCATTATTGGCTTGTTTTGAACAAAATTCCGCAAATCATGAACGCACTGTCCGATTGCGGTCAAACTTTGCACGCACATTCACACTATGTTGATGAAAAAATGCCACCCATTTAACATTGCCCTGTTATAGCGCCACCAGCAGGTATAATTTAGCGAAACAAGTGTTTTTAACAAAATGCCTCAAATCATGAATGCAGTCGGTGTCCGATTGTCGTGCAAGGCCTAAGAACAAATGGCACCCTTTTCACATTGGCCTATTATAGCGCCACCAGGAGGCCACAATAGCCTACCTGACCTGGCGGAGACCTGTGCTCCGAGGAGCACTTTTTCTAGTTTCTTCTTTCTTTTGGTTTAAGTGTGCAGTGGTGGGGAAAAGTACTCAAATGTTTTACTTACTTAAAAGTATCAATATTACAATGTAGAAACACCCTTAAAATTGACTTGAGTAAAAGTACAAAAGTAATGGCATCAAAATATACTTAAAGTACCAAAAGTACAAGTACTCAATATGCAGAGTATCATAATGTATACAATTGATACAAATCTTTTGAAAATAGCAGATCTACAAACTCACATCGCTTCACGTTGTGAAATTGTAAGTTTAAATAGGGCTGAAGTGGTTAATGTATGTTTTGTAATAATAATCTAAACTTACAAAGTAACTAGTAAACTAAAGTTTTCAAATCATTGTAGTCGAGTAAAAAGTACAATATTTGTCTGTGAGATGTAGTGGAGTAGAAGTAAAGTATTGAAAATAAAGTAAATACTCTATTGAAATACTCCAATAAAGTAAAAAAAATTACCTCACAATTGTACTTACTGTAAGTACAGTACTTGAGTACATGTACTTAGTTACAGCAGAACTGGGAAATGATCCTGTTTTTGGTGGAGAACTGGGCAATGCTTTTGGGGCAGGACAGGGCCAAATCCCTGTTTTACTGAGAACCCAGTTCTTATCATCCGTTCCCTATTTTCCTGTTTTACATTTTAAACACATTTAATGATTTGCACACACACACACACACACACACACACACACACACACACACACACACACACACACACACACACACACACACACACACACACACACACACACACACACACACACACACACACACACACACACACACACACATAAACAAACAGTATAAATCAAAGGTAAATTATGTGAGCATTTTATGTTAATAAATGTTGAATCAGTTCATAAAGTCACTGGTCTCATTCTCTCTTCATTTTATTATTACTTTTAAATGAGGTGACACTTCCTCGTGATCATGCAGTCACTTTTAAATGCCCTATGTTGCATTTTAGATATGAATCAGAATCAGCTTATTATCATTATTGAGCTGACACTCAACTATGTTGCTGTGTCTTCTGATGGCACAAGCCTTGATGCCCTCCATGAGTGTATTTCAGACAACAATGCTTGGCTGGCTCAGAACTTCCTTCAGTTCAAATAGGACAAAACAGAGACACTTGTCAATGGATCAGAGGCAGAGAGAGAGCTCTAACATTGAAGTCAATGCACGCACGTAGTCCAAAGCACCAAGCGGAAAATCCAAGTGATTTTAGTTATTTTTTTACTTTCAATGCCCACGCCAGGAATGTGACCAAATCTGCCTTTAATCACTTCAAGAGTAATACTGTTTCTTCCAATACAGAGAGATTGTCATATTCTTTTAATTGTAGGCTGGACTATTAATGCTCACCTCTCTACTCTCTACACAAAATATATATATATATATATATTTATATGCGATACATCAACTACTACTTAAACAAAATCCAGCTGCCTGTTTGTTGACCAGGACCAGAAGGGCAGCATATTATTATACCTGTTTTAAAACCTCTGCACTGGCTACCTGTTAGTTTTATAATTCATTTTAAGATAGTTTAATTGGTCTATAAATCACTTAGTGGTCTGGCTCCCAGCTACATATCTGACATGGTTTTAAGACAGGTGACCAGGTCCTCCCCCTTCTTTGGATTTTAAGGACAGGTGCATCTTTAGTGTTACATTACTGCCACCCTCTGGAGTTATTTAACCACAAAGTCCAGTCAGATTTGTTTCTGTCTTTAAAATACTTCCCCAGCCTAATCCACGTCCACTACACTTCAGTATTACCATTAAATCTAAATTTAATAACTGTAATGTAGGAATTATTGAGTATAATTAGGGTATAGGTGTGTTAGTTTACTGCCTAATAAAGAACATATTATTTGTAGTTATTGTCTAATTTGATACAAAGTACACCTTGTTATGTCTTAGTAACATAACATACTGTAAATTAGGCTTCGACATGCTTAGCTTTCATGACATGCCCAAAATAGGGACACCAGGGTGAATGTGCTTTAAGAGCGCTTTCACACTATGGTCCCGGGTGCGCACTCCAGACCGCTTGGCAGGTGTTGCGCTAGTGTGAATGTTGCGAATCGTCCCCCGAAACGGATAACCGTTCCGTTCCCGAAACCACCTTAAATTAAATGCATGGAAAATATCAATAAATAAATGTCGAATATACTGTATGTTAATATCTACTTGCAGAAGTGTTGACAAGGTGTGTGTTGCTTCTCGAGGCCCCACTTTGAGTGGATAGATAGTAAATTACATCTATGTCATGGAATTTTTTTTCCTTTGTGGTATTTTTTTCATTTCATTTCACCTTTATTTATTCAGGAAGGTCAATTGAGAGCAAGCTCTCTTTTCCAATGACATCCTGATTACAGTAAACAATAAACATAGCATAACATTAAACAAACAAACAAAATATAGTACAAGATAATAGACCTTTCAAAAATTCAAAGAATGCAAGTGCAGACAGATCTCAGTGTATTTTTCACAAAGTGTTTAAAGTGACCAAGTGAAATTAAGTTCTCCAATTCTAAAACCGATTATTGACAGTTACACATGTGTGGGGCATAGTAATGAAAGGCAATCTTACCCAGTCAGATTTAACAGTGGGAATGTTTAAAACCAAGTAATCTTGTGAGCGGGTATGGTGATTAAAACTCTAAGTGTGTAAATATGCTGTTTGGCAACTAGGCAATTAGGCAATTTCTTAGGCTTTGTAGATAAAAACAGTGCAGTGCTGTTCTCTGTTCATAGCTAATGATGGCCAACTGACATTTTTATAAAGCCTACAGTGATGGGTAAGGACTAAGGAGACCATCTCCCGTCATTAAATAAAGATTACAAAATGTAATACAAATTAAATCAGTGCTTTATAAACCAACAGTATTTTTAAATCAATTATTTGACAAGGAGGGAGCCAGTGTAAATATCTAAGAACTGGATTGATATGATCCACTTTCTTGGTATTAGTTACAACTCAAGCAGCAGCGTTTGTGACAGGTCGCTGGAGATATGTGAAGGTGTTATTAACACATTCCAGAGTTTTATTGTCGATGGAGATTAATCAGAATCAAATTTAGTGTCACATCACAGGTTTAGGGGTGTACAAACAGTGGGTGAAATTCTTTTTGTGCAAGCTCCATCGTTTTAGTTATAAGAGAAAGGGAAGAAGAAGAAGGGGGGGGGCAAGGGGGAAGAGAGATCGATGCCTACAGTATAACCATGAAAACAAAAGAGAGAAACAATTATGTATACTGTAGATGGTCCACTCTCGCATACAAGTTACAAAGGTGAATGAGTGCTTATTATATCATAATGGTTATTATACTGTATACAGAATGCTTTGCAGAGGAAAGTGTTACTTGAGGACACAAGAAAATCCAGTTCTACCAGCTACTGTAAACTAGTAATGTGATTCTAGGTGGGGTTGTAAGGTAGGCTATATACCAGTATGCCAATTAGATGGAATCCAAACAGACCTGATGAGACATGATGAGTGATTAATGAAGGGAATGACAGGGCATCCAGTGTCACAACTAGTTTGATGCTGTAGGGAAAACCTGGCAATTTATTAAACTTTTTTATTTCACTTCAGTATCTGTCTCTGTACATCTAGAGATCTCGTTGAGCGTTTCGAAGTCCGCTTCAGCTGACTCAGCGCCGTTCGAGTTATGCCGATAGGGACCACATCGTAACTCATATCCCCCCCCCCCCCCCCCCGAGTCAACATGTGCCGTCGCGGATACCCTCTTCCAGTCACCCGTTTGCCTTCTTGGGAGTTAGAATGTGTTGACCCGGTGGTGTCTTTGACTCGCTGAGAGTTTGTTTGTAAAACATTCATTAATGGTGAATTAAAAAAAAACTTGATGAATGGAATTCATCCGAGACCCGAATTAACAGCAAAACTATATCAAAAATCACACCCTGTGTGAAGTGGGCGGTGTCTTGCTAGCTAATCACAATACTGAATGGAGTCAACCAATCATGTACAAAAGATAAATACATTTATTGAAACACTCTTTATGATGGACGGAACCATAACTTGAAAAAAACCATTTCATGGTTTTTTTCAAGTTATGGTTTCTTATATAGGGCTATGCACATGTGTCATGTGACACTGGCCAATCACAGTCCTGAATAGACTGTGATTGGCCAATCACAGCGCAGGATAATTGTACAAATTTCCTGGGCCCAGATCACAGCGCAGGATAATGTACAAATTTCCAAACCTCACTTATAGGGGCGGTTTCACCGCCCAAAAATCGGTCCATAAAGTCCAAATCACAGCTCATATTATCATTTAGATATAGATCATCTTCTTCAGTGATATTTCGATAAAGATTCTCAGCGGACTTCGGTAGAGAATCTAAATCATGTCAAGCCTGCAGAGCTAGTTCAGGCTGACAGCTCAAAGGAGCGCCATGATAACTCCATCTGATTGGGTTGGGGCTATTTATACCTCCCTGCTCATTCTTTTTGCTGCTGCTCTGCCATCTTGCTGCCCTGCTATGCTGCAGGTCTACTGCTGCTTTGTGCTCTGCTCTATGATGTTTTTTTGTGCTCCCACCACCACCACCCCAGTATCCACCAGTTGGCACTATATTTTCTATAATGATTCCCTTATGGGGGTCTATTTCATTCCCTGTAAGATCTATTTGGCAAATCATATTTCATGCCTACAAGGAATGAATGAAACGAGACAGAGCCTTGAAACCAAATATGCTTATAAATATTTATGCTCAACATATTTATGCTCAATAAATATAATTATTCAATCCAAGAGTGGTCTGATTGAAATGATAATATGAGCGGTGTTTTGGACTTCATGGACATGGACAGATGTTTTTATATAGTTTTGCTGATGTTAATTCGGGTCTCGAAGTTTCAAGTTTTCTTCATTTTAAGATTCTTGATTCACGTTAACGAATGTTTTACAAACTAAAACTCTCAGCGAGTCAAAAAAATCCGCATTTCCTAAGCATGCGCAGTGTCAAGGCAAACAGTGACCCAGATGCAAACTAGAAAAAGTGCTCCTCAGAGCACAGGTCTCCACCAGGTCAGGTACGTTATTGTGGCCTCCTGGTGGCGCTATAATAGGCCAATGTGAAAAGGGTGCCATTTGTTCAAGGGCTTTTCACTGCAATCGGACACTGCATTCATGATTTGAGGCATTTTGTTCCAAAAATGTGTTTTGCAAAATTAGACCTGCTGGTGGCGTTATAACAGGCCATTGTGAAAAGGGTGGCATTTCTTCCTCGGCCTAATAGAAATGTGCATGTGAAATTTCACGGAAATCGCAAGCTGCGTTCATGATTTGAGGCATTTTGTTAAAAACGGACCAATCCTGCAAACTTTGGAGACAATCTTAGGCAATCAGGATGGAATATGGGAAATCGGATAAATCCGTGTTGATCAGATGACTATAGAGATACTCTGTACCGATTTGTGTGATGTTTGGACAAAATCTGTAGGACTAGTATCAATAAATGTGTTTTTCACATATCGGCCTCCTGGTGGCACTATAACAGGCCAATCTGAAAAAAATCTAAAGTTTGTATGTGTCGGCATATGAATGAGATGAGAATGAGCGTGACAGTTTCATGGTATGTCGCTCCACCTGTCCAGGTTGCCCCGCTATCTGCCTGCTCGTCTCTCATTGGAAATGAATTACTAGGCGTGTCAGTCGCTTCCCATGTGAAAGTGTGCCTTTACACAGCACAGAGCTGCAAACTCCTCATACTGAGGGAACATCATGGAAAAGAAGAGTGAGAGTGAGTTGCTCATGCAGGGAGAGGAGAATGAGTCTGAGAAGTCTTCCAAGGTCAGCCTAATCGATGGTGTGAAGAAGAGGATAGATTATGTCCTGGTCTACGAGAAGGAAAAGAAGAAGACGGTGCAAGAACTTGTGGTACAGTATCTGCCATAGAACTTAAACCATAAAT
This sequence comes from Gymnoscopelus braueri, assembly GCF_963280865.1. NCBI lineage: Eukaryota > Metazoa > Chordata > Actinopteri > Myctophiformes > Myctophidae > Gymnoscopelus > Gymnoscopelus braueri. Next base: position 52,678,132 of record NC_137605.1, read on the forward strand.
AAACAGTGTTTCAAGAGCTATTTAGGGTGCTTCTTTATCAAGGTAGACAAACACAGATGATGAAAACAAAACCTCAACTTTGAGGCTGGGGTGAAAGTGGATTGACCTTTTTTTCTTTTTTTTTACTACCCCAACCATCATCAATGTATTGTGTTTCCCCTCCTGCATCCCCGCACACACCCATTACATTTTCATTTCAAATTTTTACTTGATTTTAAGTGCTTGGAGCCCCATTGCTGATGTTACATAATGTTATATTTATGCCTATATTTACCCTATGCCTATATCATACCTTTCAGAGACAATGGTGCAGCATTCAGACCAATGAATCAGTGGAGATGGAATCAGAGGTAAGTCTATGGCAGTCTGCATAAGGTGGCCATTTTGGTGATAAAGAAGGTGATAAAGATTCACAGGGGCACTTTTGTAAACTTCCTTCAGTGAGTGCATATTTAATCACAATTGCCAGGTGTAATTACAATTACCGCACAACTGCAACACACCTGCATGATGTAGTTTATTTAATAGAAATAAGTAAATAAAGACAAATAAAATGAAATAATAAAAATCCTTAGCTTTTTGGGACACATGTCTGGTGATAGAACCAGAAAGGAGTGCCCTGCGGAGCGCATCTCGCCACCAGGCCAGGTGGCCTTACCCAGGGCCGTGTGTAAGTTGTGAATTGCAACTGCCAGAACCAGAGGAAGCTGCGTTTCTATGACATAACGTTCAACTTTTAGTATTTGTGGTATGTATGGTCAGAAGTGAATGCGCTTTTGAAGGTGTGCTCTATAACAAACAATCCCAGTTTGGGTTGATTGGATGTCACATAAAGGATAAAAGGATAATTCCTTTTAACAGGTCGTTCATGAAAGTCCTTGCGGTCTTGTTTCCAATGAGAACCTGTGAGCAATTGGGGTTAAGAGTCTTGCTCAGGGACAAATTTCATATCATCGGCACATATGCTGGGATAGCCTGGAATCGAACCTGGGGCAACCAGGGCCAGCTGGTTCCCTAGGCGGGCTCACTAACCACTCAGCTATGGCCGCCCCTTTCATTACATTCATGATATATTACATTCATGATATATAGCAGACATGGGCATAACCTTTATGGTGAGTTGAGTCAAGGAATCCAGGAATAAATGTATTGTGATTGTACGATCAGATTGTACAAGTTAGGCCATAACGTGTAGTGGGCTGGTATAGCCCACTTTGCAAAAGTGGAAGTTGTTTTTGATTCAAGGTGATGACCACTTAGGGACCCATTGCTGATGTTCCATATATTTATATATTTGCAGGCTTGACAGATTGCTAAAACTGTACAAAACTGTATTATAATCCCAGCACTGAATAGCCACCAGAGACAATGTGCTCTCTTCTCCCTCTCCAGGAAAAGAGACGGAAATATGAAGAAAAGCTGACGAAGTTGGGGATGAAGCTGGAGACCACGGAATCAGTAAGTGCAAGGCCAGACAGAGTTTTCATATTCCACTTTTCTTGTTATTTTGTTATTTGACTTGGGAATCCGGTTAGATGAATGAATGACTGATGAATGTCTTTATTGCAGGTCCATAGAAAAACACAATTACATACAACAATAAAAATAGATAAATACAGTCCAAATGAACATGTTAGACAGGGCATTTGTGACAGTTATCAGGGGTCATCAACATGTCCAAACATGGACAAATATGTCCGTGGCAAGACTTGTATAATAATAATAATAATAAACTTTACTTGTATAGCACCTTTCATGACATGAAATGAAGCTCAAAGTGCTTTACAGAGCAATAATACAATTACAGTTACAACTAATTTAACAATATAGCAAAAAAGAAAAGATATGTCCGTGGACCTTTTTTTCTTTTTTTTTACGAAAAACATTGTCTATAATTTCTTCTCTTTTTTAAATATTCACAATCTAATCTAAAAAAATGTGTTAAAGAATAATTTTGTTGACTCATAAAGTGTCGGGATGACATGCTCATTAATATGTTGCATGATATTTGTGGTATTGTACGTGATACCTGTACCACATAAAGTACGTCGTACGGTATGTGAGTCATATCAACGGTATGACCACAGTGAAAAGTGCAAAAACATGCATGGCATGTCATCTGTTGAGAAGGAGCACCAACGCAAAGGAGGGCAGAACTGGACTAATAAAGCTAACTTTCGTCAGTTGTTAGAAAGTGTTTCAAAGTGTCCAATAATAACAATAACAACTAAATTATAATAACACTCAACAAGCATAATCTATGGAAACACTTGATCCACAGCCTCACCATCAGACCTCCTCCTCACCTCGCTCTGATTAGGAACCTTTGCATCAAACTATTGTGACACTGTATTTATGGTGGCGATTACCACTATTATTATTATATTAAGTTGCATATTGTCCTTGATGAGGTAGGACGCTAGTTCAGTTGAGGCTGTCACGCAAGGTATGGGCGGTGACGCAGGTGGGGCCGAGGTTTGGTACCTTGAGCCTATAACGATGGTTACCCGTCTCGGGTCGATAGCTAGGCCCTGTTTGTGTGTTCAGGTTAGGTCGTAAATCTAATCTGATTCTTCTTATCTTCTGATTCTAGTCTTTAGTCAGCCAGCCAGAGGGGTTACGTCGATCCGTTCCGACGTCCTGTGGAACTCAGCCTCTCGTCTTGGGTTTCTGCCAAGGGGGTCGCTATCTTAGCTTTCCCTTCCCACTTCCTCGTCGACCACTGTCTGTGAGATTCTGTGGAGCTGCCTATCGGAACCTATATATCCTTGCAGAGAGCAAAGCAAAGCAAGAGTAGAGTTGATGGGTATCAATAGGCGCTGAGTCCTTCTGGTGGAGTTCTCCTCTTTATCACTAACTATCTGGCTGAACACTATCTGGCTGAACACTATCTGTCCGGCCGCAGTCGCTTATATCTAGGGTGTGACATCGTATGGCGACGTCACACTGGCATTATGCCCAAGTTAGGTGGTTTGCTGCTTTGCCTTGGGAACTTCGCCACAGCATTCCTTTAAATCCTGTCATGCCCTTCATTAATCACTCATCATGTACATTATCTCTTTTGACTCTCAAGTCTTTTTCCATTGTTCCATCAGCTTACTTTCTTATCAACATAGACAACAGTACCTGTTCACCTTAATGGAAACCACAACTAATTAAGCTACGCTGACAAGCAAAAAACTAGTTTAGCTGGTAGAACTTCCCGTCTCCCCCTGTCCTCAAGTAACACTGTCCTCTGAAAAGCCATCTGTCTATACTGTAATAACCATGTGAAGTATAATACGCACCCATTCACCTTTGCAGCTAAGTGGCCCCTTTGCTCCTGCAATGTAAGATGGAAGCACTGTCCAATTATTGAAATCCGAAACATGGAATATACTTGCACCATTGCCACTTTTAATGCCCCACTCAGGACTGCCACCTGCCAGTATATACAGTGGATCCCAGTCTCCAGGTTTTCTAAAGTATAGCTAACCACTTTAACTCTGACATTCCAATTTTGGGCATGCCATTATAGGCTAAAAAGAAAAGAGAATTGCTGATCTACAAGCTCACAACATGCCGTGATGTGCTGTGAGCTTGTAGATCGGCTTTACCCGAAAAAATATGTTTTGATAAGAGGCTCGTTTTAAAATGTGTAGCACAGTGGGAATAGAATAGACACTATGGCATATCAAGAGTCCATAATACAGTATCCATTTCCTATGTGTTTCTGGTAATATTATTGATCACTTGTTTTGCATGTCCGTGGCAAAAATAAAATATCGATGGAAATGTCCATCACAAGCTGGCATGGTGATGACCCCAGACAGTTATAAATACAGGCTTTTAAGCCAATGTCTCCTAAGGCTAGAGGAGTATTTCGTGCAGATGCTTACGGTGATCAATGTTGTTGATGTATGTTTAGCCATTATTTGTCATTGTCATGCAAATATTGGTTAGGAAACCATGGGCAATAGGGATAGTTGCAGTAAGCCTCCTTGTTTCAGAAGTAGCCTACAGGATAATTCTAGTAAATAGCAATTCCAACGTTCAGATAATACAGGCAGTATTTAAACATCAGGACACTTTGGCTGCATAATTGCTGCTCCCGATGCCATCAAAAAAGTCAAATAATTGCAGATATATCAGCCAAACCGATATATCGGTGAGGCTTCTTTTCCTGTGTTGTCAGACTCCCAACATGGCAACATTTCCTATGTAAAAAAGAAAAGAAAAAAGGCCTACATTCATGTTCAAGTTTTAACATTAACGTTATAATGATATTATCACTAATAATCAATATCATCCACTTCAGAGTGAAGGAAATCTGATGTTTGTGAAGATCCACATGCCATGGGAGTGTCTGTGCAAATGGGCTGAGGAGCTCCACGTCAAGCTGCCCATCAAGGACCCTTCCATCAAGGACCCATCCAGCAAGGACCCTTCCAGCGAAGACCTGTGTACCAGTGTGGTGATGTTAGTATGAGTACAGTAACTTAACCCATTAAAACCGGGAAAGCATGCATGTCATTTTAGATTTTAGGTTCAGCGTTGGCTTTTCAAAAATAGCAGATATACAAGCTTGTAGTACATCTGCTATTTTTGAACATTTTTGAAAAAAAGAGAACTACTGGTTTAGAAGGCATTTGTACACCTCAGGTCTTAATGGGTTAAAAACAAAATAAACGATAAAATAATAGATGCATATAGATGATGATGTATATCAATGATTTAATAGATATAATAAGATATAGATTTATAATCTGATGCAACTCATCCTTGGCTGACCAGATAGGGCTGAAAAAAAAATCAACATTACACTGAAAAGTGTAATAGATTAAGCCGTTCCCAAGAACAAATCTAATGTCTTTACAATTCAATGAATTAGTGTAAACCTGTGATGTGACAATAAAGTTGATTACTATAGTATACTGATGCTACAACAGCGCACCTCAAAGCGCAAATCAAAGCAGTGTGCATCTCCCATTAGAATGAAACGCATGCGGAACTAATTAATGTGTTGAATGAATCCAGTCTGAGAACTGCTGACGTTCACTTTGAAAGACAGAATGAGCATGATTTCACTGCATGATTTCACAATTGAACCAATAATCTGTACCTGGTTACATGTATCCAGCAGGGACCTGCTCGGTGAATGTGCTAATACACGCACAATGAACGAGAAGCCTGTCACCGTCCCCTTCAAGAATGCCCTGAAGGATTCTCACTTCAAAATCAACCGAGAGGACCCTGATAAGACCTTCACATCATCCATGAGGATCAAGATGGTAAAGTCTAGTTAATGTTATACCTGAAACTGGTTAAGATCATTTCAGTGGAAACTATCTCATAGTATAAAAATACTTTTTTATATAAAAAATATTTGTATACTTTAACAGTAATTTTACTTGGAGGAAACCAGTGAATTATTTCTGAACTGGTGCTTAACCTATTGTAACAACAGTTTACAATGTAAAGGAAATATTGAAAAAAATACATGAATAATAGTTTAATAATATGATCATGGAATAATATTTTTGAGGCCGGTTCACTGTGCAAACACAGCAGAAAACAAAGCAGCACAAACAATAGATTACAATACATAATGGTGCAAGACTACAATACAATGAATTATACTAAGGTAGTTATCTCCGCCAGTCTGACCTGAGGTGGAGATTATGTTTTTGCGCGCACGCGCGCGTGTGTGTGTGTGTGTGTGTGTGTGTGTGTGTGTACCTGTGTGTGTGTGTGTGTGTGTGTGTGTGTGTGTGTGTGTGTGTGTGTGTGTGTGTGTGTGTGTGTGTGTGTGTGTGTGTGTGTGTGTGTCATCCAATCCTACATTCAAACCTGCCTGTAGAAAAAAAACAGGGATGGGGACAGGGAAACAAGCCTACCTTCGATTATGTCACTGAGCAGCTTGAAGGTAGCCAAGGACCTCAGACACCAGCAACACAATGAAAATCCCATAACCATAATTGTGTGGGTGAAAATCACTCAACGTTAGTGTTCTAGGGTTAAACAACACTGAAAAACTGTGAACAAACTGAAATGTTGAACATTAATATCAAGCATGCTAATAAGAATGTATTTTTATGTGCTGTAGGCTTACAACATCCTAAACACTGTCATTGCAAAGGATGATGCAGGGTTCAACATCGCAAAGTTGCTGACTGATGGAGTGTACAAGGCTGCCTATCCTCTTCATGATGTGAGTGAGTCTGTGTGGATCATGTTTCACTCAGTTAGACACGCATCACTTTATCATTATCAAAGTGTCATTGCTTGTGGCCGTTAAGTGAGTTAACGGCCTCAAACAACAGTGGATCTCTCAAGCAACAGTGGATCTCTCAAGCAACAGTGGATCTCTCAAGCAGATCTGGTATCCAATCCTTCCTGAGCCTCAGCCATACTCTCTGAATTTATTATAGATCACCTCCATCTTAAAAGTGTTAAGTATTGCTTGCAAGTTGCATGTGAAATGGCTGTGTTTTCTATCCCCCCACCCCCACTCAGTGTAGCCACAAGTCAGAAGAAGGAGAGAGGTTTCAACTCTACCAAGAATGGGTTCACCCCCGCAGCTTCTTCAAGACACAACCACTTCATCGCATTAGGTAACTGGTCTCTTAACACTAGAACCTACTAATGGCATGTTTCTGATAACCAATTTTAAAGCAATTCATGACCACTGAGGTCAGCGCTACTGGACGATAGTCATTCAGACTGACTGGAAAGGTGTTCTTTGGCATGGGGACAATGGTGGAACCATTGAAGCATGTGGGGAGTGGGGACCACGATGGAAAGGCCATTACTATGCATAGACTGTAGGCATTATCCAGTACAGAGGGAGAAATGTATTATTTTAATGCTGTTCACAGGGAGTATTATGGGGAGAAGATTGGCATATATTTTGCCTGGTTGGGATTCTACACAAGAATGCTGGCCATCCCTGCAATGGTGGGCCTTGGCTGTTTCATTTATGGGCTCACGACTCTGCGAACAACCACCTGGAGGTACAGTATGAATCTGTTCATGTGTAGAATTGTTTAACTGTAACCCATCATAATATCACATAACATTCTCTTTTTTTTCCTTTCGGCTGTTCCCTTCAGGGGTCGCCACAGCAAATCATCTGCCTCCATCTCACCCTGTCCTCTGTCTCCTCTTCTTTGACACGAACTAACTTCATGTCCTCTTTCACTACATCCATGAATCTCCTCATAACATTAGTTATATAAATTAATGTTGTTAAATCAACCTTTTATCTGTATGTACAATAACATACTATACCTCATTAGTAGCATTTCTGTAGTGTAAACAATGGTAGCAATGGCATGAGTTTATTTATTTCATTATGTTAATTGTGTAACCTCTCTTTCTTGTGATTGGACAGTGTTCAACCTCTTTCTCTTGTGATTGGACAGTGTGTAACCGTTCTCCTCTTTTATTGGACAGTAAAGAGGTGTGTGACCCAGAGATAGGTGGAGCTATAGTGATGTGCCCACAGTGTGACAGGGAGTGTCCCTACTGGAGGTTAAACAGCACGTGTGCAACTTCTAAAGTGAGTGAAACAGTCCTTAAATAGACCCTTCAGAAAAAGGCGACAGTAAACTGAGTTTGAAAAGTTGCCAGCAAACCAGCTCCTCAGACAAAAGTAGTAGTATTCTATGGAAGCTGATAGGAACAACACTTGTTAGGGTGTGGTCCCACCGCACTTTTATTTTACCTCTGGGGTGGAATCTTTTCCAAGAATCCACGCATTTGCATTGACAAAGCATTGGCAGATTCCGCCCCAGAGGTCAAATAAAAGTGCGGTGGGACTGTGCCCTAACATTTTAAATACCTTTATAGAGAGTAAAACCACACAAATAAACCAGGGTTTAGCATTAGTAGTTCACTTAGCAATGACATGTCATATGGTAATGTTTTTGCCTTGAAGTAGGGTAATTGAAAGGTTGACAAAGGTTTATTTTTTTGCCTTGAAAATAATGAAAGGCAGACAACAATCTGTTTTGCATTGCTCAACTCACTCAAGGACCCTTAAATTAATATGTATTTGACTGCAGACCCCCATCTGAAAAATATTTTGTGCCAGGGATTGACCCCCCTTACCCCCTAAGATTTGTGTTATAATGTTTCAAGAATTCCAAAATTTTCAACTATTTTCAAGATTATTTTGAAATTAGCAGATCTACACGTTCACAACTCATCGCATAGTGACATGTGAGCTTGTAGATCGGCTATTTTCAAATAGCTAATGTGTTGTATATGATTGAAGTGGTTAAATAGATATTTATGATATTTATACATTTTGCTGGGAACCCCTGCAAGGACCGCTGGGGTCCCCGGACCCCCCCCGGAACCAATACCAAAGGGTGTAGGAAAATCAAATTTCTTTTATCAAAACGCATATTTTTTAAGCAACTTTTGCGATCCAGCGATCATGTGGAACACTTTGTGTGAGGTTTGGACAAAAGTTGGCGGAGACAAAAAGAGAAAGAATTGAGTGAAACTGTGTGATAGAAAACATACATACCTGTATGCATGTATGAATGTATGTGTATGAAGTATGTACTGTATGTATGTATTATGTATGTATGTATGTATGTATGTATGTATGTATGTATGTATGTATGTATGTATGTATGTATGTATGTATGTATGTAGTATGTATGTATGTATGTATGTATGTATGTATGTATGTATGTATGTATGTATGTATGTATGTATGTATGTATGTATGTATGTATGTATGTAAGTATGTATGTATGTACTGTATGTATGTAGTATGTATGTATGTATGTATGTATGTATGTATGTATGTATGTATGTATGTATGTATGTATGTATGTATGTATGTATGTATGTATGTATGTATGTATGTATGTATGTATGTATGTATGTATGAATGTACAGATATGCAAATACAAAACCGTGCAGTTGGAGTTCTTTTAATATTTAAATGTAATCCACTACACAGGGTTTCCAGTATCGCCGCTTTGAATGTGTTGAGCTGAAATATAGATGTAAATAACAGTTATTCATTTCTTTTCCCAGGCACTTTGCATATTTGATAATTTTGGGACCCTTGTGTTTGCTGCTTTCATGTCAGTCTGGGGTGAGACACTCAATATCCTTCATGTCCTACTTGTCCAAGCTTTCATAATTTCAAAAGGTTTCCTTTTCTATATAAAGACACACAGTGATTCTCAAGCTGCGGGTCCCCAAATGGATTGATATTTGCAAAAGATAAAACAAATGATATATTTTCTTTAAAACCTTGAAAAATTAGTTTTCATTGTTAAAAATAGCAACTGAAATTATACTACGTTGGTTCCAGCGATCCAAGCCGGAACACAGTCGATTGATTGACTATTAAAATAAACAGGCTCTGAAAATGCATGCGGCCCACCCATCTGACCACTTAAGTTAAGTGGTCATATGGGTGGGGCCGCAAACACTTTCAAGATTTTCAAACGGGCCCTGATGCAGAAAAGGTTGAGAACTACTGATGTATGCCCATATCTGACAGAAGTAATACACTTTCATCATTCATTTATTCAAACTTTCTTTGGCCGCACAAAACTAAATAATACAACTCACATACAAAGCCACAGACTATTAATCATTGAAGCATACAGATGTAATTTATTTTAGTACTTACTAATGGTATCTCCCAGACTGGTTTAATCCTGTCTTTCTTTTTCCTTGCTTTAGCGATGTTGTTCCCAAAGATGTGGAAGCGGTACCAGGCGACGCTGCACTGGGATACCACCGAGTTCAGTGAGCCGGAAGAACTAGTTCATCACGAATACTTGGACAAGTGTAAGCAGTCTGGCCACGAGAGGATCAACCCTGTCACATTGGTAGGTTGCATGATCAAAACAACATAGTGTAAGATTCTATTTGTGTTTCATTGGAAATTTGGTTGCAGAAGGGTGAAAAAATATATCAAAATGCAAAATTCAGGAACAGCAACAGATACAAAATACAACAACAAAAAAAGCACATGTTCAATATTCTGGGTTGGCAACCCAGCCTGGCAGAGATGTTTTTTTTAATGTTTTTACCAGCTTGCTGAAAGCATGCTGGTCTAAGAAGAGGCAGTCATCGTAGATTTGCATTCGACAGATTACAGATTTGCATTCGACAGATTTGCGTTCGACAGATTTGCGTCATTGGCTGTCCTTTAAGCCAATGGGGATATTTTCCCATACTCTGAACGTGCGGCCTCGTCCTCCCAAGCTATGGGACTAGACACGCCTCTCGCCTCTATGCCTAGTACTACACACGCCTGCTGTCGGTTCCAATCACCGTGACACAGAGTAATATATAGGACAAAATTTAAAGGAGAAATCCGGACATTTTAAGTGTTATCTTTGATGTGTAGTTACTCACTCACCGAGTTATGAAGTGGCGTTTTTCCAGCGATTCCCCTGTCTGTGAGTCTGGTCGACCCCCAACATTGGCATAGTGGGGCGTGTCTTAGTGAAAATCGCCTAATTCCACAGCTCCAAACTTCTTTTTTTTCTCCACAAATCCTCCTCATGGTGTCTCCTGATACTTTCACATGCACTGTTTATCACTCACGAGCTGGCGTTCATGGTCAGCGACGTGAATGTTTTCCTCTCGCGTGAAATCTCGCGTCTCGCGAGATTTCCCGTCCTCGGCTCACTGCGCTCCTCGGGAAATCTCGCGAGATTTCACGCGAGAGGAAAACATTCACGCAACAGTTGCGTGCATTAGCGCAAGATGAGGACAAAGGAAACATATGAAAAGGCTACTACAGGCTACAGTCAAGTTGGACTGAATGACTGAAACGGCTATGCCGTCGGTTTCAAACACCGTGACACAGAGTACTCACACACGCGCATACTGAAATCAGACGATCTACAAGCTCACAATCATTGTACAGTACTGGAGTAAATGTACTTAGTTACCTTACACCTCTTAACAGACGAGCATACGTGTTGAGGCTCCAACAATCTGTACGAGCCACAACTCTGCGGGCGTTTCACTATCTCTCGCCCCTAAACACGGTCGCCCCTGATCGCAACGGTCTGGGGTGAGCGATCAGCGCCGTTCTGCCTCGCAGATATTCCAAATATTATTTAACTTTTTCTTTTCAAGTTCTTTTTGAAAATAGCCGATCTACAAGCTCACAAAGTGTCGCGAATGCAACACTTTGCGAGCATGTAGATCTGCTATTTTCAAATAGCCAATGTACTTGTCTGTGCTACTGCTCATGTAGCCTAGTTGCTTCTTTTGGGCTTGTTTTCATAGAACTGACTGCTTATTTCACTCATGCAAGAGAGCCTAGTCAGCCTACGTGAAACATAACATCACACTTTTGCGGATTCCCCTGTATTGCACGTTTAGATGGAGAAGCGAGGCTGCGCGTTTTCAAAGATTTTCACCCTGAAAGGTGGTTTCACTTATAGGATTAGGGTTGCACTTAACTTTCATAGCCTAAGCATAAGTAGGCAAGGCTAACTATTTTTGTTGTTGATACAAATGATCTAAGTGAAACACTGTACTTTTACTTCTACTCAACTACATCTCAGAGGCAAATATTGTACTTTTACTCCATGATTTACTGTCTCAAGTACATTGAGACACACACACACACACACACACACACACACACACACACACACACACACACACACACACACACACACACACACACACACACACACACACACACACACACACACACACACACACACACACTTTCTTTATATTGGTAGCCAACTCTCTGTGGAGTTATTTTGGTTGCATTGGAATGGCTGAGATTTCATTTTAAAGACCACTTTTACATTTTGTGCTGCAGATTGGGGCAAAAAAAAAGCCTGCCGCAAGCTGGTATATTATGACTTTGTCATTTCTTGTTTTGTTGTTGTTGAACTTTTCTTGTTTAAGGCAATGTTATCCAAGCAGAGAACTTTCATGTAATCGTATTGTATTGTTTCAGGAGAAAGAAAGAGTGCCTTATACAGCCTGTGAACAACTTGTTGTTCGGCTTTCCATAGGAAAAGTGGGCGTCCTGTTTGGGGTAAGGCTGATATGGTACTCCTATATATCATTTCAGTTGTAATAAATAATTGTATGTTATGTTTGATTACCGTACATAACTATTCTCTTCAACCAGTCCACACCTGGATCGGCTGCAGATAACGAAGCTAGTTCACCTCCTTCTGTGTATACTAACACTATACTATAATAACACAGCTTCACACATAATTTCCTCTTCTCTCTTGCTCCCCAAGCTGCTGGTGATCCTGGCCATGGTAGTGGCTATGTATGTATATTGTCTGGCTGTGTTCCTCACCCTCTCGGATCAGCGGTACAGCGGCTCCAACTCCACTTTGTTGACACCACATACGTTCACCTCTGTCACCGCTTCAATCATCAACTTCATTGCCATCACAATCCTCAACATCCAGTACAAGAAGTTGGCTATGCTGATCACAACATTTGGTGAGGCATTGCCTTTGTTCCCCCCCCCCCAAATAAATTAATAACACATCAGATGATTTTTTAAAGTAAAATGTACTTTTAGGAACACACAGTAAAACATAGCCTGAGATAGCCTACCCAATGTACCCATAATAAATAACGTACAGAAATATACAAGACACGTGCAGAATTGTCACACCCTGTTTCACTGATCTGACACCTGAAAACAGAGATCCCACGGACCAAGACGGATTATGAGAACAGTCTGACCATGAAGATATTCTTGCTTCAGTGTGTTAACAGCTACTCTGCCTGTTTCTACATCGCTTTCATCAAGGGGAAGGCGGTTGGCTACCCAGGAGAGCCTGTTTATATCCTCGAACATTTCAGAAAGGAGGAGGTACAGTTTGTCATTTCGTCCATCATATTTGTTTTGTGGTGCTCCTGATGAATGGATGAAGGTTGTCTAGAATCAGAACCTGTAGCGTGAGGGATTATCACCTCCTGGTGGACAGATGTAGTAATACAAGTTTCAAGATGATTTTCATTGTTATGTCTTATGAAATCATTTTTGTTCAGCTCCTTGAACATTGTAGCAGCAAAAACTAGAAATGTGCACTCCTCGGAGCGGACGTCTCCGTCAGGTCAGGTTGTCGACCCAGGCTTACCCTGCGTCAATCATCGGGTCTTTCTTTCTTTCTGTCTTTCCATTGAGATAAATGTACTGTATATTGGCTGCAGCAACTGTGTATCTTGGTGTTGCAGTGTGGCCCTCAGGGCTGTATGATGGAGTTGACCATCCAGCTGGCTGTCATCTTGAGTGGGAACGCCATCTTGAAAAACATCCAGGAGATCTTGATATCTCATGCTGCTTTGGTCAGGTAATTAATTACTAATGTACGAAGTGTCATTAGCCAACAGCCTGGAGGGAGAAGCTTTAACGAATCCCTTTCATTTTCACAAAATTGTTGAAGTCATTATTGTTAGTAGGGGGCAAGTGAGAAATCGTTATGCGGCGGATAAAAGCATGAAATT
>NC_137605.1:52696604-52826604 GCF_963280865.1 Gymnoscopelus braueri
TAAATCAATATCGCAAAATAGCAAAATACAAGCGCACGATTCCCGGTCAAGACGGTCATTTTGACATATGGCACGACATTGGGGGATAAAAACTGTGGGAGGAGAGACGGTCTAAACTAAAGTTTATCTACAATATGCTGAAATAATAATAAAGTGCGAGGATTACTATAGTCTGGTTGCCCTGTTAGGGCAACCACACTAACTAGTTACTTTACTTTAAAAATAAAGGTAAACGTTTTTCTCTACCATTCCTGCAGTGGTAGAGAGATATTCTAACTCCTCAAATTTATTTTTGAGCTCATCTTCCATTTTAGTATATTCAATGTCCAGGTAGTTGGAAAACATCTTTCTGCACTGTGGGCCTGCTTTCACTGGTATTTTGCTGACTAGTTCTCTGAAGGCAACAGACTCAACAGTTGCGATGGGAAGCATGTCCTCAACAACATACCTGGCAATCAATCTGTTTAGTTGAGTCTAGGTTACATGCTGTGGCGATAAAAAAAAATATATATATTTTTGGCTGTTAAGATGGAGTAGCTCCATCCTGGTCACTGCCCGTGGTAGAGATGGTGTGGTCTTTGGCGACAAGTTTTTTTTTGTTCTTTATTTACCCAGGGTAGTAGTTGAGCACAAGTGCTCATTTTCAGCAACGCCCTGCACATAGAAACACACAGACAGATTAAAACCTGGGAGCTGACTAGTATAACCACAGTCTTATGCTGTTGGCCACTATATGCAGCTCCACTGGAGCAGTTGGGGTTCAGTGCCTTGCTCAAGGGCACTTCAGCAGTGTTGGGGAAGTGGTGACCATTCACTTCCCCACCCAGATTTTTCCTGCCGGTCCGGAGATTCGAACTGGCAACCTTCCGGCAACGAGGGCGCTCCTCTAACCTTTAGGCCACATAGCCCCAAGTACTTTTATTAGGTGCTTCAGCAGATTAGCATTGCTGTTACTCGATGTGGACAATGTTTTCTGTCCTGCGCAGTTTACATTTGACCACAATATCTTTAGCGTCCTTTACCTCCACAAATTCAAAATAATGGTTATATTTCCAAGCGTCAAAGCTGACGCTGTCGCTGAGACTTGCATTTGCCATTGTGTGTGTGTGTGTGGTGGTGGTGCACGTGTTGGGTGTGTGTGTGTGTGTGTGTGTGTGTGTGTGTGTGTGTGTGTGTGTGTGTGTGTGTGTGTGTGTGTGTGTGTGTGTGTGTGTGTATTTTCCCCATAAGGCAAGACCCGCCCAACTCTGACTCTGATTGGCCTGAACGGAGTGACACTTCCGGCCACCCACAACAGTGGGTGTGGAGCAAATGGCACCTTGTGATATGCATACAATCATGAAATGATAGATCAATATTTGACAGTCCAATACTGCCATAACCATCCCTGAGCAAGACACTAAACCCCTCACCATGCGGTGCCCCAGTAGCGCCTGCTGCTCCTGATACTTAGGATGGGTTAAATGCAGAATAAACATTTCACCGTATGTGCAAATATATAGTGACAAATGCCCCAATGGAGTGGGGACCAAATAATTATCAACCATATAATCACAATGTCACTCAGTTCAAGTTAGAGATAACTTTCCCCCTCTCTGCTCTCTGCTTCCTGTCTCTTTACATTTTAGATTTTGTGGGCTTACCAATAGCTGAGTGGTTAGGGCACGTACCACTACCACATACTGTAGATGCCTGACAAGCGAGTCCCCGGTTTGGTCCCTGTCCCTGGACCTTTTGCTGCATGTCACTCCCGAGTCTCTCTCCCTGTTTCCTATCTCTCTCCACTATACTATCAATAAAGGCAGAAAAGCCTGAAAAAAATATAGATTGAAATTAATGTTTTATTTAACACATTGGGTGCCAGAGGTTTATTCAAATATTATACGTTCAGTGCCGGCTATTCTTCCATCCACTTACGTTGATACGTTTCGTGCTGTAGAAGCCCCGACGCGGAAGTGCATGTAAACAAAGCGTGCGTGCGAGACGGCGGAGGGTCCTGACTAACGCCTGGAACAATAATATTTCTAACGCGATCCTCCATTGCAGAGTGATCGCCAATCGAAAACGGCTCGCTTCCACCGCGTTAAAAATAAATGGAGATATTAAGCTTTTAGTCAAGGAGATAACATTGGAAAGGCTGACCGGAAGGATTTTTGACTTGGATCCACATCCGGCCTCTCCTTCTCAGAAACTCCTTGGATGATCCCAAAGTTTCGTTAGAGCGCCCCACGTGGGCCCCACGTGGGCCCCACGTATAAAAATAAAATTGGGTCAAAAACGGACCGGACCGTTTTCGGCACTCCTCGTTTGGATTATCAAAAACGGTCCGGACTCTGTGCGGCCTTGTATGTGGCAGCACAGAGTTATTTTTTTTCTTGAACCAAACCGAACTTCTCCCAAACGTCCGACTTGGCCCTTGACGAATTATTATCCACTTTCTGGTATTCACCGCTCGTTATCTTTGATCCATGTCGCTTCTGTATGTGGGTGTGTGTGTGTCCGACGCTGTCTGTGTGTGTTTGTTGTTAAGTGTGGTGGGCTGGTGGCGTTATGCTGCTCATGTTAAGTGGTGTTGTTTGGGCGGAAACAGTGCTCTCTGATTTTCACAATAAAATATTACCCGCCCGTGTTTAGTTTAGTACCGCCCGTACCCGTGATCTTATAACAGAAAACCTTTCACCCGTTTTCACGCGTCAAATGCGGTACCCGTCGGGTATCCGCGGGTACCCCGCCCGTTGCAGGACTCTGCAGACAACACAGCCGTGGTGTCTTACATCAACCGCCAGGGTGGCCTGAGGTCCCCATCTCTGCATGCAAGAGTGCACCAGTTGCTCCTGTGGGCACAGTCCAATGGTGTGACCCTGATGGCTTTCTATCTTCCGGGACCCCGGAATGTAGCGGCAGATCTGCTGTCGAGGGGAGGTCCCCACCCCGGCGAGTGGCGCTTGCATCCCCAGGTAGTGAACCAGATATGGTTTCCCTTTGGTCAGGCAGAAGTAGACCTCTTTGCCACGGAGGGAAACACTCACTGTCCTCTCTGGTCATCAATACATGGACCACCAGGACCACTGGGGATGCTCTGAGCCTTGAATAGCCTCAGCAGAGGCTGTATGCTTTTCCCCCTATTCCTCTCCTGCCGGCTTTCCTCAGGATGTTGAGGTTGCTGCACGCCCAGGTACTATTGATGGAGCCGAATTGGCCACAGAGATCATGGATGGGAGAGGTCTACAAGAGGCTGGAGGGCCAGCCATGGCTTCTTCCAGTCAGACGGGACTTGCTGTCCCAGGTGCAGGGCAGGCCTCAGATGATGAGGCTTCATGTGTGGCCCTTGAGAGGCGGCGTTTGAGCACACTTGATGTAGATGCGGTGGTGGGATTGGCTGGTGTCCCAATTTACCTTCACCTGAGTTTATTTTGTTTACAGTTAAATATGAGCACCCTTGGTTTGTGCTCCAGAATGTTTGTTTCCCTTGATTCGGAACATTTCAGTTTATTGGCATTAACCTGGAGAATGTTTTGTAAACATGACTTTCAGTTGACAATACAGTGCTTGAACTCAGTTGTGTTCTGCTGTATTACTGTGATGAGGTTTACTCCTCTTGTATGGCTTTTGACCTCTAGGTTTTGGCCTCTTCACTCTCCTCGTGACTAATTTGGTAAACTGTGTACTTTGTACCATGTTGTCACATGGTTACAGGTTCACTTGAAATGAAATAAAACACATGTTCACGTATGTAAACACGGTTTTATGAATGAAAGTGAACCTGTAACCCTTCATTGTCACTCGGCGATGAAGGCTGGCCCTGTCATGCCTTCCCAGTCGGTATCTTGCTCCTGATCCGAGGGTTGTTGTCACATGGTTACAGGTTCACTTTCATTCATAAAACCGTGTTTACATACATACTGTACGTTTTACGACTGTCAGTCGACAAAAAAAACAAAATGGGTCACGTGCAGCTTGTGTTGACACCATTATTCCATTGAAAACAAAGTATAAATCTGTGTTCATGGTCCACATTTAGTGTCATGGATTATGTCTCCTTCTCACTCAGGTGATGATCATGGCCTTCACATCGGACATGATCCCTCGCCAGGTTTACTACTGGTCTTTCTCTGTCTACCCGTACGGAGACAGTAGCAACCCCACAATGGAGGGATACATCAATAAAACCTTGTCTGTGTTCAACATAGAGGACTTCACCAATCAGAGCAAACCCACACAAGCAAACACACCAGACTGGTTCTCCAACAGCACCACCTGCAGGTACGCAACATAACATAATCCTGTCTCATTCAAGCTCTGTGGGTTGTGGCACACTATGAAACTGAACTGGTGAAGGGTACAGCCTGCCACTGACCATGTTTCATATTCACTGTTGATATTCTGTACATAATCCATTCCTATATCCATTGATGAATATATGTACTGTATTTACTGTACAGTACATTCATGCATAGATTCATTGGTGATACAGTAGTTTGTACATTTATAATTACGTATATTTATTGATAGAATTAGAATATATGTTAATATGTATGTTAACTCAGTCAGTTCAAGTGCAGATGTCTCATGTTAGACTCTAAGTCTATGTATTTGATCTTTATTCGGCCAAAGGCCAAAGATTATGTTTTCCCCCATGTCCATCAGTCAGTGTGCGTGCGTGTGGTGTGCGTGTGGTGTGTGTGTGTGTGTGTGTGTGTGTGTGTGTGTGTGTGCGCATGCGCGTGTGTGAAGGCGTGTGAACGCGTGTGAACAGCTAGTCTCTGGCACCACTGGACTAATTTGCACAAACACTCCCAGTAGGCCAAAACTGCCACCCCAAATCTTTAAAAATGTTGCTTCATAGTGGCACTATAAGAGGTCACTTCATGTTCTATCCTATAACCCATAGGTAGTACAATCAAATACAATTTTGATGACTTCCCGTATAGGCCTAACCCATTTGTGCCAGACTAGATGTTCCGCCATTTCATGTTTTCTTCAAAACACACTTTTTCCAAATCTCACACAAATCAGTACACATTATCTCTGGAGTGATGTGATAAAGTTGTATAGGTCCAATTTTTCATATTCCATTCCTAATTGACTATCGGCTCCAAGATGTGTGGGCCCTTGGTTGCCAAACCGCCCTGGCGGAGATCTGACTTTTCTTATTAGTGTGGTTGCCCAGAGGCAACCAGACTATAGTTCTAGGGATACTTTCTTTCTTTATTTATAGATAAACAATACTTTGAACCGCATCTCCTCCCACAGTCTTTATTCCCCAATTTAGTGCCATATCTCAAAAGGACCGTCTTGACCTGGAATCGTGCGCTTGTATTTTGCTAAGAGATTGGTTAAATAGTTTAATTGATATTGATTTATTAGTGCATTAAATTTCCCCATCCGCTTTAATGGAAAAGTGAAAAAACTCATATTCAAGTATTTTTTTTATCTGAAACCGTAAGAGCTAGAGTTACCAGATTTGGAGGGGAGGTTCATAATTTAGTCCGAAATTATTGAAAAAATAATTACACTAATCGGCCACATGGTGGCGCTATAACAGCCCCCTTTACGTTTTGGCCTATAACTCTTGAACCGTAGGTCGTAAAATAAAAATGTTCCCCTGGATTCCTTGGGTCACGACGCATCTCCCCATATAGGCCACGCCCATTTGCGTCAGGATAGATTTTCCGCCATTTTGAATTTTCTTCAAAACACACTTTTTGCACCTTTTCCTACAGATTTTTTCCAAATCTCACAAAAATCGGTACACGTGATCTATGGACCCATGCGATAAACCTCAAAACGGCATTTTGATAGTCCTTACCGTTCGTCCGTAATTGGCTTCCAAAGTTAGTGGGAGGGGCCCGTTTTACCAAAAATGCCAAAAATCACGAACAAAACGTCCAATCGATCCCAAATTTGAATCACATGTCGAGGGTGGTTTACTCAACAAATTTCCACTTTGATCCATAGGGGGCGCCACAACTGCGCAAAACGTAACCGTTTGATGCAAAAACATGATTTTTGGGGGGATCACTCCTCTCAAAAGAAAAGCAGGTGATCTCAGGAGTTACATGACGATGTCATTGGCCCGCTACATTTATGGGAGGGGCCTATTTATTTAGTGGGAGGGGCCTATTTCTTAAAATCAAAACGCCATGTATCACGAACGCAGGATCCAATCAGCACCTGACGGTATTCCTCAGCGGCCTCCGACGGTATTCCTCCAAGCGTATTCCTCAAGTCCCGGCGGCGGCGACCCGCGACTGGCGTCGGCGCAACCACACTTTGCAATTGCCCTGAATTGCGACGCGTCTAGTTCCTACTGTTGCTGCTATCACACTTGAATTTCCCCACAAGGATCATAAAGACTTATCTTATCTGGTGTTTGAGTGCTCAAGAAGCCAACGTTGTTTTCAGCTGGTTTTCCTTGACTCGGTTTTCGTGTAACAGACAATGTTGTCCCCCGTCAGGTATCGAGGTTCCCGCTATCCACCAGGACACCCCTTACAGTATGAATACAATAACTACTACTGGCTTGTCCTCACCGCCAGATTGACTGTTTTTGTTGTTGTAGTGGTGAGTAAAGAACGCCACGAGCCAATGTCTTTGAAGCTGAAAATGTATGGTTTTACTGTCAAAATAATCAGTAGCAGAAACAGGGCCCTATCTTGCACCTGGCACAATATGCCACAAAGTGGCACAAAGTTTGAATGCTGGTTTCCAACCAACGCAGTTGTCATTTTCACACCCTACGCCAATATTGTATAATTAATGTCAAGGTTTCTTTATTAGTCTATGGTGATATACCTACTGTATGTATAATGTTGCACCTTTCCTGGAACCAAGGATAATATCTCGCTGTCCGGCAGAAACCAGCAAACTCCAAAATGTTCATTTTTCAGCAAATGACAAAAACAAAACAAAAAGTGTAGTTAGGAGGTTTTGTTTATCATTGATAAGAACAACAGCTGAATGAACCTCCAAGCTCACAATGAGGTTGGAGGTCAAAAGGGGGTGGAGCCTGGAGTCAGCAAAACCAGCTAACTCCACCCCCCTTTGGTGGACTTAGCTGGTTTAGCAGAAAGTTTGAGGAACCAATGGAGTTAGCTGGTTTTGTCAGAAGCGCTTTTTAATACTTTTCATTGGTTCAATATTTTGGTTCAACACACAGACGTAAAGGGTGTTCAATAGCACTGATTTATGGAAAAAAATGCAAAAGCGGAAAAAATGGAGAACGATATATAGAATGTACTGTTAGCATTGCACCTTCCCTGGTCATCATATTATTTTGTATTACAAATTTGACCCGTTTTCAAGTTTAGGTATGTAAAAAGTACCATTTACTTTTTCTTATTGTAACAACATTTCTTGATATCCTGAGAAACAACTATTTTAACACAACAAAATAAATTGTTACCATTTTAGTAAATTCTAAAATCTCTAAAAAAGAAGTAACATCTGTGGTGTTATGGGTCAAATATGACCCAGCAGATGATATTGGTTGTTGCAATGTCCAGTGCTCAATTTGAAAGTGTCATTTTGACACACTAACAGTCATAAACAATGTTGTCAATGTTCAATGTTCAATTTGAGAGAGAGAAACTTGCTCTTGTTCTTTATCTTTGGCAGGCCGAAAGGCCGGTAAGTGGAGATTATGTTTTGGGCCTTGTACATCCGTCCTAATCTCGGACACTGCTGGACACAGGCCAAGGAAGATGCTCCACCCCAAATGTTTCATATGGCTGGCACCAAATCATGCTGTTTCATGTTTTGGTCTAAAACGCCCATTTAGATTATCCACCTACCGTTTTGCTACGACTAGATTTTCTCTGGAGTCATGCGATAAACATGCATCGGTCAGATGTTTAATATCCCATTGCAATTGCCAATGATTGGCATCCAAAGTTTGTGGGAGGGGCCTCTTTTACTCTTTTTTTAATTTGTACATTCCCAAAATTCAGTCGATGCTTCATATCCATATGAGTAAAATCACTGGGGTGAATGAATGTACTGAAAGTACAATTGTGTGTGTGTCTTTAAGACCATGACTGTATTGGGCGCGTATACGCCTGAAGTAGTTCATTCCATGTATGCTACAACACAACACAGTTGTGTACCTACGTGAGTAGCTAAATAAATACAACAACCTCTGCAGTTAAAGAACGTTGTCAAGAGTGATTAATTATATCGGTCATAACCTGAACAGATGTGTTTATTTTTCGAACACAGTTCTTATATGATGTGATCTAAGATCCCCCTATGGGGATTTCAACACAAAAAAGTAACGCCACGACCCAGGGGATAGTGCCCTCTAGTGGTAGTGGCATCAGGTATATGCTATTAGTACACCTCCTAAAGCAGTTTAACTTCTGCCCGTGAAAAGTTGCACCGTCTGTCGTATTTACTCCCGCTACTTGTCCTGACGGCTGCACCTCACGACTGACACAACCCTGGGTAGGCAATCCAGCCTGGCGGAGAGCAATGCTACAATTAATCAGAGAATGACATTTATTGCATACATTTTTTTATATTGAATATTGTATATATATGTCTGGCTGCCCGTCTAATAGAACCGTCTATTCCCTTTACAGCTAATCTTGTACTTTGCAAAATCATCCCTGTCCTACGCAATTCCAGACGTGCCCGAGGCCGTCAGGGTGCAGATCAAACGAGAGCAGCACCGGATTGAGCTGGCCTTCAAGGCCCTTGACGAGAAGGACAAGGAAGAGGAAGTATGTAATGTACTAAATTCAGTATATGAGAATTGCTGATAGTCGCTTTGGAAAGCAGAATGAGCCTGTAGATGCTACACGCTACATTGATTTGCTTATACGCTTCACGTACGCATTATAAATGTAACTTAGATAGCATAAAAAAATAAATGTAACTTAGATAGCATAAAAAAATAAATGTAACTTCTCCTTGGAGTCAGGAAACCAGAAGACAGAAGGTCCTTGTCTTTCTCCACAGGTGTCAGAATTGACGCAGGGCAGTGAGCAAGGAACACAGGAGACGGAGGAGTCAGGGAACCAGAAGACAGAAGGTCCTTGTCTTTCTCCACAGGTGTCAGAATTGACGCAGGGCAGTGAGCAAGGAACACAGGAGACGAAGGAGTCAGGGAACCAGAAGACAGAAGGTCGGGCCATGGAAGAGCAGGTTCAGGTAACTTATAGCATGTTATGTAGACAGATGCCAGGTCATTGTTGACCTGTTATCCTATAGTGTGTATAGTTTCAATGTACAGGCTGATAATAGGTTCTTGGTTTACTTTTGTATTAGTTCATTATTAGATCTCAATGTGTCAGGACAAAAATACAAACAAGATAACATGTACAGTTTCCAAAAATGTTTCATGTCAGCCTGTGCCATGTTTTCCCTTTGTAGCCGAATCGGGAGCAGTACTGGCACCTGCCGTAGGGGGTTCTTCTGGGTTGAATGGGAAAACATGACACAGGCTGACTAAATAAGCGATTTAAAACTAAAAATCAACCCGTCCTAAAAAGTTTACTTTCCGCTAAATCCTCAAACATCTGTAGGTTTCGGGGACTACCTTTACTTTTTGGATACGATTTGGCAAAAAAGGTGATCCAAAGACCGCTTGGACGTTGCCGGTAGCCGCTACAGTATATAGCGGAGGGAGAGGTTCCAAATTAGGCTTTTTGTAGCCTTGTGTAATTTATGTAATAACATTTATGCAATTATATCATAATTATGTAATGTAATTTATTTACATACTGTATGTTTGCTTTAACCCTGTTTGACATGAGCTGTTCCATTTGTTTGCACTTTCCATTATAGCTAAAGAAAGTGAACAAACAGTTGGCCGACAGTGAGGAGCATTTCCGGGCCAAAAACAAGGAGCTAGAAAAGACAAAGGTATGCTTTTATTCTGTAGTCATTATTTTTGTCATTATATTTTTTTAAGGCCTGGCTATGTAAGAGAATAGTCTTAGAGCAGCGATGTCAAACTGGTACGTCGTCAAATCTGGCCCACGAGGTGATTTGAAAAAACGGCATTTAATACTACCTCTAATGGAAAAAAAATGAGAGAGAAAATAAAAGGCAGAAACAAACGCCAGCGCCCAGCAGCTCCTTACTGAGGCTGCCTGGGGATTGAATACTGGACAAACTTGTTATGTGAGAACAATGACCAAGCCGTGAAGCCACAGCCAAGGTCATTAACATACAGAGGACCATCACCATTCAACTCTACCTGAGAGAACGCATCACAAATCCGGTAAAACACCGTTGTATGGAGAAGTATATGTCAGTTGCGTCTCTCGATCATCTGGAGGAGTAGAGAGTGGCTGTGCGCAACACAGACCTCGTTTAAGTGAATTGCTTTCACCTGCTGTTGCTGTGCGTTGTGTGCGCAACAGGGCATATCTTCGCCAAGCCAGGGTGACCTACCCAGGCCCATGAAATTCATATGCAGGCATAGTAGCCAATTAGAATGAAATCTGCAAAAACTGACTCATATACTGATGCAGAACCATATATTGGCTATATATTATCGTTGGAAATCTTGTATGTTCCTTTTTTTTATTATTATTTAAAACAATTTAAACTCGTGAAAATAGCCAAAATTACAACACCAAAGGCCAAGTGGCCTTGCCCCTAAAATGACGAAATTCCAGGCCTGAACTGCAGACATTATATTGCCTTTTGGTAGGCTATTCAATGTTAGTTTTAATTTCTTGAAATCATATTTATTTAATTTGCAATACTTCAACTGTATGGCATGCTAAGGTTTTGAGACATATTGTATTATATTACTACACAATAGTAAATAAATAATTCTAAAAATATGCTTTAAATAACTGATCTATGGATTATAGTTATGATAAGTGTTGCCATAATCATGTAGCTCTACAACAGAGGCATAGCCATGACAGCAATGGTACAAAATAATATTTAAGAAAATGTATATATATATTTTTTAAATAATAATTTTCCTTATTTAAGTGTATAAGTATATTTAAGTATAAGTGTTTCCTATATTCGGTATTCGGTTTCGGCCAATAATTTGATATACTGTAGTTATAGCAGTGACTCAGGTGTAGTGGAGTAGAAGTAAAAGTACTGGAAATACTCTAGTAAAGTAAAAATACCGCAAATCTTTACTTAGGTACAGTACTTGAGTAAATGTAATTAGTTACTTTACACCACTGTTGTTCAATAAATCTAATTATTTAACCACCCACACACATTACCAGGTATTGTTTAACTTCAAATTGAATTATTCTACTTAAAATGGTTTATTATTATTATTATTATTATTATTATTATTATTATTATTATTATTATTATTATTATTATTATTACCCTTATTATTAAAAATTGCATTGTTTGTTTTTAATGTCAATAATTAAAGTAGCTATTCTTCTTAATACATTAAAAAAAAAGTGATATGCATAGTTAGTAGCAGTGTCTGAGTGCGTGTGAGCGCGCATGTGCGTCCGCAACTGGTTCCGGCCCCCATCAAGTCACCATTTGACCAATCTGGCCCTCACCCCAAAATGAGTTTGACACCCCTGTCTTAGAGGGTCTGTCTGTATGTCTGAAGCTAATGTGGTGGATTTTCAGAACTCTGTTAGTATAACCTCAGAAACAAAGACGCAAAAAAACATGTTTTCCTAAAACTGCACAGCATACTGCATAGCATTTTGTCTCACAAATGAAACAATTCTACCTAGGATAAATGTGGCATGTTTTATATCCAGTAGACAGTGAATTTACTTAAGCTGCTTTGTTCAAAGACAGAGAAAACCCAACAGGAAAGGGTTCTCAATCAACAGCGGGGAGATGCCAAGCAGCAGGTAAAGGGAAAATAGCCTACATGGTGCTTTTCATCTTATATATTTTTTAAACCTTAAAGGGGTGCATGGTGCTGAATTGGTTCACCATCAGCCTTCATTTGCCATTGCACAGGATATGTTGTAACAAAGTAAGTGCATGTATATCCCAACATGTCTGCTTCAGTTGATGGCGTAGTTTATTTAAAGCTTTATTTTAAGGTGTGCAGAGTTGAGCCATGGCTCATTACCAGATGACCTCAATGTCCTTGAGACAAACATTAAAGTTCTCATCTTTCTACAATGTCAGAAGTTATTTATGACAATGTGTTAATCTATAACTCTTGAACCGTAGGGCGTACGTACAGTTGTTTCCCCTCTGGAGTCCTTGGCTCATGACTTAACTAACTCCCCATATAGACCCTGCACATTTGTGCCCAGCTCAATTTCTTTGCTATTACTCCTAAATTTTTTGTACAAAACTCAACAAATCGGTACACATTATCCCTGGAGTCATGTGATCACGATGTATCAGTCAGATATTTTAAATCCCATTCCAGTTGAATATGATATATTATATTTTGACTTCCAAAATTTGCCAGCCCTGGGTAGCCAACCTGCAATCCTAAATTCAATAGTTTGAATGCTTTTTGAAATGACCGAATGCTGTGTGTAGCCTTGTGTAATTTATGTGATTATATTTATGCAATTATATTATAATTATGTAATTTAATTTATTGACATACTGTATGTTTGCTCTGATCCTATTTGACATGATCTGTTACATGTGTTTGCAAACAGTTGGCTGACAGTGAGGAGCGTCTCCGGGCCAAAGACACAGAGCTAGAAGAGACAAAGGTATGCTTCTGTAGTCATTATTAAGGGTTCGAGGCCTATCAGGCTCGAAGCCTTATTGCATTCCTTGGCTTTCTTTTTCTTCCGCCGTTTTTGCAGTTCTGGCCCAACCGTGCATACGCTTTTTACGAAACTCGGCAATATGGTAGAGAGGGCTATGCCAAACGGCCAAGGCCCAAAACTCACAACCATTGGCCAAAGGGTGGCGCTGTAGCACTCAATTGAAAATGCCAACTTTGAACAGGTAAAACTCATGCCCTGTTTGACCTACAGCCATGAACTTCGATACACACATGCGTCTCCTCATACCTAACAACTTTCACGCTCTGACTTTTGACCTCTGACCTTTAGATCTCCCACCATTTTGAATTATATGAAAAACAGTAAAAATCTATCTCCTCCTGGGATCTTTGAGCAATCTGCACGAAACATTTTACGCATGAGCTTTGGACCTATGCCGACAAAGTGGGGAAGCGGATTTTCCATAAGTGAAAAAATTAAGCTTTTAAGAGCCAATGAAGCCAGTTTTATGAAAATTATTCGTTTGCCCCTAACACATACATGCAGACTCACATTTGTTTGAAACTTTGCAGTAATGTAGAGGGTCATTCCAAGTATCACTGAAACCAATCTTACTCCAATTGGTCAAAGGGGGGCGCTATTTTTAAATGCAAACTTTAAACAGGCAAAAGTCATGCCTCATTTGGCCGACAGCCGTGAAACTTGCTTACACATGTGCCTTGACTCATGAGGAACACATCTATCACTTTGACCAATAAGCTCCGCCCTTAGATTTTCAGCCATATTGAGCAGTTTGAAAAACATTTAAACCCAGGATTTCTGAGAAATTTGCGTGAAACTGTGTCATCTGTGTGAACTCCTTTTTCACCAGTTCAGGTCTGTTGTTCCAATGGCTAATTTGTAAACAATATGCCTTGCAACCACTGGATCGCCGGTTCGAGTCCACCACCTCATGCAGACTTAATCTCAATTGCATTGCACACAACATGACTGTATCAATGTGCAATTGTTAAATGTAACATGAAACGCTTATTTGAGAGTAGTTATTTTCAATGTATGACGTACTTCATTCAAATATTTAACTTTAAGCGCCCAATGCCACGTTATTGGCCATGGCCATTTAAAGGGTAGCAACATTAACAAACACATGAGCCTATACCTGTAAAAATGCTCTATACAACAGGGCTATAAAACAGGGAACCAGATTACTCATACTAGACCATACCCGGTGAAGTGCGCAGGCAAAAGTAGTTGCAAACGTGGGGTTATTGCACGTCCTGTCGCGCGTCATCCCCGCGCGTCCCGTCCTGCTGCGACGTGTGTGTGTGTGTATGTATATATGTATATATATATATATATATATATATATATATATATATATATATATATATATATATATACATATATATACACATATATATATATATATATATATATATATATATATATATATATATATATATATATATATATATATATATATATATATATATTCTGTCATTCATTGTACTTATATTATAATGAATTGATTACTACAGCAAAAATAATTATACAACACTGTTATTACAACTTGTACAACTATTATTTCAACTTAACAACAACAATATAATTATGTGCATGCAGATATGCACTTAAAGGGTGCACGTTCAACAGTGGAGAATGCATGGGCGTCCTTAACAAATAAACGCTCTCCACCTGTTTAGAAGCAGATCGCCCACCCCAGACCATTCGTTGCGATCCGGGCGACCGTGTTTAGGGGCGAGACAATTAGGCGTAGATTGCTCACCCCAGACCGTTCGGTGCGAGCCGGGGCGACCGTGTTTAGGGGCGAGATAGTGAAACGGCCGCATCGTTAGCTTGTATTTTCGGAGACTCGACATGGTGCAATGGCTAGATGAGATTAACTTTTGTGTCTCTGGTGGAGAGATTTACTTAAACGCGACGTGCTACCACCTTTGCACGAAAGGATTGCAGTGTAAATGCACACACTCTCTCTCTCACTCAAACACACACACACACACACACACACACACACACACACACATGCACAGTGCACACACACACACACACACACACACACACACACACACACACACACACACACACACACACACACACACACACACACACACAGCACTGAGAAGTTGTGGGCTAGCAAGGCAACAGCGCGATTACGCGTCGTTGTCCTCCTCCTCCCTCTCTCTCCCTCTCCTTGTCTCTCTCTCTCCCCCTCTCTCCCCCTCTCTCCCTCCCCCTCTCTTTCTCTCTCTCTCCCCCTCCCTCCCCCCCTCTCTCCCCCCTCTCTCTCTCTCCAGCCAGCATAAGCATGGCGACATTCTTTGACATAAAAATGCGAAGATTGAGATTGAGACAGCTGATTTATTCGCAGTTCCATGCACATGGTAATGGTCAATGGCTGTGCGCAATTTTAGAGCAATTGCTCCAAGCACTGAGGAGAACCGGGCAGAACAATTTTTGACATAAAAATGCTAATAAACAGCTGAGATTTAGTGATATCGAAAAACGGGCTTCGCAGTCCGACGCGCATCGTAATGGTGAATGGCTGTGCGCAATTTGAGATCAATAGCTCCAGGCCCTGAGGAGAACCGGGCAGAAAAATGTTTGGGCTCACAGGTTTGGCTTCACAGGTTTGGTCTCAGAGGTTTGGCTTCACAGGTTTGGTCTCAGAGGTTTGTGGAATTATAGGAAGATGCTGTGTTGCTTTTGCCAGAACTAGATTCCATGACCTTGCAGTTGAGAGTCAAGAGCTTTTCCATCTGAGATACCCAGACACAAGAAACAATATACATTCACATTGTATGAACGTGCAACTTTTACACTACAGATTTCTTTTACATCACTGTCGGATTTAATTCTAAGCTGTGTGATATATATGTCACAGGGTGAATGGAGATCCAGGGTGATTGAAGACAGAGCGCTCGTTTTTAGGCACGGGGCTTCGGGGCGAGGCGGGGCTTTTCGAGATAGGGTTTATTAGCGAGGCTCGCGAGGAGGAGGAGGAGAAGGAGGACGCGGCACTGCGAGGCGGGGGTTTATTACGTGAGGCGAGGAGGAGCTCCTCCTCGCGAAATAAACCGTCCTCCTTCTGAGAAGGGGGACGGTTTATTTCGCGAGGAGGAGCTCCTCCTCGCGAAATAAACCGTCCTCCTTGGGAGGGACGAGGAAGGGGAGGAGAGCACGGGAGGAGAGAGAGAGACGGAGGCGCGCCGACAAGTGGAGCTTGAGGCCGAGGAAGCGCGCCCTCGCGCCTCCAGGCGCGAGTGCCCGCGCTGACCGGCCGATGCTCCACTTGTCGACTCAGCGCCGTTTGAGTTGTAAACCGATAGGGACAGAATAGTTCTTTTCATGGATCACTGTGTGCGTGTGTGTGTGTGTGTGTGTGTGTGTGTGTGTGTGTGTGTGTGTGTCAGGGAGAAACTAAAACAAAAGCCAGCAGAACACAATAAAAGTATCTTAACAGTCCATTGAAAGCATGAGCGCGTGTGCGTGCGCGCGCATGTGTGTGTGTGTGTGTGTGTGTGACTGTGTGTGTGTGGGTGGTCACGGCCATATGTGCTTGTGCACAAGCCTGGCTTGTGGCTCCCTCTAGTGTTTCTTCTACAGAATTGCTGGGTGGGTAAAAACGAGCGAGCCTTCTTCAATCACCCTGGTTCTCCATTCACCCTGTAACATATACATTTTGAGTTCAGACCATTTATATCAACCCATGTCCCTCTGCACTTTAGCAATCAGTGCACCTGGTGTTACCTAGCCTGTCAGTCATTGGCTCCTCAATGGTGCTGAAAAGAAACTATGTACATTTACTCAAGTACCAATACAAATGCTTACAATGCACAGTTTTGAGGTACTTTTACTTTACTTTCCATTTTTGTCACTTCTACTCTACTACAATTACAGCATATGACAGCTTTAGTTATTGTTACTTTGCAGATTTACTTGTTAATACAACACCTACAGTAACCACATACAGCCGATCTACAATGTGACGCGTTATGAGCTTGTATATATATAATAAGCAATCCATGCAGTATGATAACTTACCACACATGAAATCCAGTTCTGTCTATCCAATGGCTCAGTCAGTACACTGTCTACCTGCCAGTCTGCAGGTCCCTGGTTCAAACCCCGATTTAACAAGTCCAAATATACTATATCCAAAATATACTCCTGCCGTCGCTGCTGGAAGGAACTGAAGCCAGGTGGAATAAAATGTCAACTCCAGCAGTTATAGCTTTCGGTTTTAAAGATTACAAGGTGGAAGACAAGACGAGAAAAGCAGTATGCAAGGCAAGACCTATACTTCACATTAACATTACGGCGTGCTAAGAGCAAACTACAGTATAACCAGTGGTGGAAAGTAACTAAGTACATTTACTCAAGTACTTTACTTAAGTACAATTTTGACTTATTTTTTACTTTACTGAAGTATTTGCAATTTTCAGTACTTTACTTCTACATTACAGTCATTTAGCAGACGCTTTTATCCAAAGCGACTTACAGTAAGTGCATTCAACATAGGTAGGGAACGAAACTACTAATCACCAGAAGTGCATTTTCTGCAAAAACAAGCAACCAAGAGTATACCTAGCGCTAAGGTAAAAGTGCAATATATCAGCTACCTACTTCTACTCAACTACATACATATCAGAGGCAGATATTAGCCTACTTTTACTCCACTACAATTATTTGAAAACTTTAGGTACCAGTTACTTTGTAGATTTTGGTTATTAATACAAAACATACATTGACCACTTCAGCGCTATATACATTTCCTCTTCTACCCCGGATTTGAACGCGGTTTCCAGTGCAATTGCTGAAATTTCACCATTGTGATAATAGAGCCTGCCTGCTTGATCAGAGGATACACTGAATTTGTGTCAGATCCTGTGTCTAGGTGAGACATGGCCTTTGACATTATCTAAATGTCTCAATAGAAGAGCAGGGAGACAAAATACAACCACCCTGATTGTATAAGTTATATTGTAGTAACATACTCTACCATACAGATTGTACAAAATTACATTATATTCATTAAAAAGGGCCCTTTTAAACCCTGTCCTCAAGGAGGAAATTAAAAGTACAGTATCTGCGTTCTGTTGGCCTGGAAGAAACCTTGTTTTAAAACAAATGCAAATTGTGAAAAATGCTCATGATTTATGTAAATCTTTACATATCTTGAATTAACATTTAGACTTGTTTGGGACTTGAAACAAAAGGTTAGGACTTGTGTGGGACTCGAAACAAAAGGTTAGGACTTGTTTGGGACTTGAAACAAAAGGTTAGGACTTGTGTGGGACTCAAACCAAAATGCTAAGGACTTGTGTGGGACTCGAAACAAAAAGCTGAGAACTTGGACTTGACTTGAGACTTGGCTGTGTTGACTTGGACTTGACTCGGGACTTGAGAGCAAAGACTTGAGACTCGACTTGGACTTGCAACATAGGGACTTTGTCCCACCTCTGTAGAATAATACAGAATATAAGAATAGACAATTCATCAATGTGGATGGCCACATTGTTATCTTTACAGTTAACATTTTGTGCAAAGCCATTTATTCCTGAAATAGTGAACGAAGCGCCAGGATGAGCAAACTTGCATTTATGAATTAAATCCTGACCCGTCCCTCTTTTTGCTCTTACAGTCCCCAGACCCCCCACCCCCCGCAGCAGTCCCGCACGGCACTGCTGCTTATAACAGCCACCGTATATTACAGAGTATGTCTGACTCTGAATTACATCATTCAAGCAGGGTAGCCATACGTCCTCTTTTCCCCGGACATGTCCTCTTTTGGGGGGCTGTCTGGGGGGGTTTTATAAAATCCTTCAAATGTCCGGGGTTTTGAGAGTTTGGGTGATATCCCTCCCACTTCTGGGACGAAGAAAAAAGAAAAAAAAACGATTTTGTGATTTTGCTTGATATTGTTTGATAGCGAATGACTGATATACATGAAAGAAGACCCTTCACAGCTAATAGAGAATTTTAAATTTTAAGAATCGGTTCATAATTGAATGAATACGGCTATAATTAAAGCGTAAAGTGTCCTCTTCTATATTCAGTCTATATATAAATACAATACATTATTTTAAACATAATCTTTGTCACAGTAATTTATAGTAGTCCATGCACTGCATTGAGGCATGACGCAAGGAGAGAAATGAACTATCAGCTTTAGACAGAATAAGTGTGCACAATATACATGTATATAATTGTATTATGCTTTATATCATACAACGCAATAAAGCCAGTTGTGTGTGTGTGTGTGTGTGTGTGTGTGGAATTTAGCACATCCGGTTTGGAGTCGGAGTGACCGAGTGGGAGTGAGCGAGTGGCCGAGATTTTCGGGTTTGGAATCTGGCTTAAGTATACCTGGTTCTCACCTTAGCACCTCCTCCACCACCTTAGCACAACCATAGATATTAGAAACCTAGATACCTCATTGGCCTCTGCAGTTCATTGGGGCGACTTGTATCGCAATACACGGCGGCACTTCCGTCTTCCGCAGGGAACCTGTCACTCAAAGTGACTACTGGCCAATCACAGCGCTCACAGTGCGTTGACTACTGGCCAATCACAGTGCGTCTTTTCCGGGACTTGTCAGTGCAATGGTTCTCAACCAGTGGTCCGGGAACCACCAGTGGTCCTTGGGGGGGTAGGTGGTACCCAGCTAAATGATGGAGAGTTGATAACCAAATGGACCCTTATAGATCTTTAAATCTTGAATATAACATTTCACACTCTCAAGAGTCAAATTGTTAAACATCTGCATTACTTACTAAACAAGTACACAATTAGAGAACGTAAACAATTGTTATTTTGACAACATCTTATCGAACGATAACATATTCTACGTTTTGGGTGTGAGAGGCTAAAGCTTATCAAACGGTGTTCCGTGACTCAAATGCTGAATAAATAATGGACCTTGATATGAAAAAGGACCATGTCTCTTATTT
This sequence comes from Gymnoscopelus braueri, assembly GCF_963280865.1. Lineage (NCBI taxonomy): Eukaryota > Metazoa > Chordata > Actinopteri > Myctophiformes > Myctophidae > Gymnoscopelus > Gymnoscopelus braueri. Next base: position 52,716,235 of record NC_137605.1, read on the forward strand.
GTATTTCACAAATAGAGTGTGGAGTTTGCCAAGTTCCAACTAACTAGATGCTGCGCACAGCTGCTGCATCTTAAAGGGTTAAAAGCTGGGTTACAAAATGACCCGCCCCCACCTGCCTCTGATTGGCCTACCGAACTTCCGCGTGTGTGACGCACACGGCAGCCCTGCGGAAGCAGGAAGCGCGCCCGAGATACACACGCTTCAGAGCCGAATGAGGCGTCTACCTTTATATGTCTATGAGCACAACCACCTGTCCTAGTCCGTCCTCCTCCTCATGCCCACACCTGTTGTGTTATGATAATGAGGGGGAGGGTATAATTTTACTGTGTCATTAAAGTGCTGTTTTTCTATTGGCACGTCAGCCTCCAGGAAGAAACTCAAAATAGTCAGAGAAGACATAAAACACCATAAAAACACCACCAGGGGGCTTAATGAAGTTCTATCAACCTCATAGACACACGAAAAACAGAAAAAGTGCAAAACCATGGCACCACCTCTTTAAGCTGTGTTTTTCTTTGTTCAAAGGCAGAGAAAACCAAACGGGAAAGGGTTCTCAATCAACAGCTGGGATTTGCCTTAGAGAAGGTAAATGGAGAATAGCCTATATGGTGCTTTTCATGTTATCTTTTTAAAAACCTTAAAGGGGTGCATGGTGCTGTAAGTGAATTGGTTCACCATCATCCTTCATTTGCCATTGCACAGGATATGTTGTAACAAAGTAAGTGCATGTATATCCCAACATGTCTGCTTCAGTTGATGGCGTAGTTTATTTAAAGCTTTATTTTAAGGTGTGCAGAGTTGAGCCATGGCTCATTACCAGATGACCTCAATGTCCTTGAGACAAACGTTAAAGTTCTCATCTTTCTACAATGAACAGTTCAGAAGTTATTTATGACAATGTGTTAATCTATAACTCTTGAACCGTAGGGAGTACATTTGTTTCCCCCCTGGATTCCTTGGATATGACGCGACTAACTCCCCATATAGACCCTGCCCATTTGTGCCCAGCTCGATTGTTTGCTATTACTCCTACAGTTTTTGTCCACAAATCAGTACACATTATCCCTGGAGTCATGTGATCACGATGTATCAGTCAGATGTTATATCCCATTCCAATTGAATATGATTGACTTCCAAAATGTGCCAGCCCTGGGTAGCCAACCTGCAATCCTAAATTCAATAGTTTGAATGCTATTTGAAATGACCAAATGCGGTATATAGCCTTGTGTAATTTATGTAATTATATTTATGCAATTATATTATAATTATGTAATGTAATTTATTGACATACTGTATGTTTGCTTTGATCCTATTTGACATGATCTGTTACATGTGTTTGCAAACAGTTGGCTGACAGTAAGGAGCGTCTCCAGGCCAAAAACAAGGAGCTAGAAAAGACAAAGGTATGCTTCTGTAGTCATTATTATTGTCATTATATTTTTTAAGGCCTGGCTATGTAAGAGGCTAGCCTTAGAGGGTCTGTCTGTCTGTCTGTCTGAAGCTAATGTTGTGGATTTTCAGAACTCTGTTAGTATAACCTCAGAAACAAAGAGGCAAGAAACCATGTTTTCCTAAAACTGCACAGCATACTGCATAGCATTTTGTCTCACAAGTAAAACAATTCTAACTAGGATTAATGTGGCATATTTTATATCCAGTAGACAGTGAATTTACTTAAGCTGTGTTTTTCTTTGTTCAAAGGCAGAGAAAACCCAACAGGAAAGGGTTTTCAGTCAACAGCTGGGAGATGCCAAGCAGGAGGTAAAAGGAAAATAGCCTACATTGTGCTTTTCATCTTATCTGTTTAAAAACCTTAAAGGGGTGCATGGTGCTGTAAGTGAGTTGGTTCACCATCAGCTTTCATTTGCCATTGCACAGGATATGTTGTAACAAAGTAAGTGCATGTATATCCCAACGTGTCTGCTTCAGTTTATGGCGTAGTTTATTTAAAGCTTTATTTTAAGGTGTGTAGAGTTGAGCCATGCTCATTACCAGATGACCTCAATGTCCTTGAGACAAACTTTAAAGTTCTCATCTTTCTACAAAGAACAGTTCAGAAGTTATTTATGACAATGTGTTAATCTATAACTCTTGAACCGTAGGGTGTACATTTGTTTCCCCCCTGGATTCCTTGGATATGACGCAACTAACTCCCCATATAGACCCTGCCCATTTGTGCCCAGCTCGATTGTTTGCTATTACTCCTACAGTTTTTGTCCACAAATCAGTACACATTATCCCTGGAGTCATGTGATCACGATGTATCAGTCAGATGTTATATCCCATTCCAATTGAATATGATTGACTTCCAAAATGTGCCAGCGCCTGACTTCTCGCCAAACCTGGCAACATTGAATGTACGACGGTAAACGCTAATTATGTTTTTAATGTAAGTGTTGGCAACCTTCTTAGAGCGGTTTCACACTATGGTCCCGGGTGCGCACCCCGGACCACATGGCAGATGTTGTGGTAGTGTGAACGTAGCGAACCGTTCCCCGTAACGCATCACCGTACCGTACTCGAAACCACCTGGGGAGGTAGTCTCGGGTCCGATTGCTGCGCGCTCGGGAACGGTACGTTGCAGTGTGAATCCATCCGTACCAAGAGAAGGAAGTGGACTGCTAATCATATATCCTTTTATATTTTTTATAACTACACATTATTTTAGCTGGGTTATACCTTCTCATAGTTCTACTTGAATGTTGACAAGAAATAATAATCCCGCTAGTGTTTGAGTAGCGCGAGCCGTGAAAAATAATAAACAAAAAACACATGTGTGGCGAACGTATTTATAAGGATAAATACACCAAGGATGAGTCCGTGACGTCATACCAAGGATGCGTCCGTGACGCCAATATCATATTAACAGACGACGTTACATTTCGAGGTTTCAAAGACCAGTGCACACACTGCTTTGGTTGTGTATTGTTGATCTGTTGTTATTATAACTCAAGACAACGTCAGGAACACAGTCAAACTTTATTATTCACTCTAGAGTGACTTTTCTTCTGTGAATGACATTCTCTCTTCCAAAGCCCCATAGTCAACAGCGCCCCCATGAGGCACATATTTACCATTACTGCTAAATTGAATGGTCTCGAGCTCGAAAGGATTTTGGCCAGTGTGAATGCTGACCAGCTGGGAGAAGCCAAGCGTACTCGGGAACGCTTCGATTCAAACGGATCCAGTCTGAAACCGCCCTTAGACAACACACAGGTCCTCCCAACAATAGCGAAGATTAAAGTCAGGGTGAACATGGCCAAATATTAACTTAATAGCCCAACTAGGTCTGAGGAAGCACACTAGCGTTTAAGCTAACTCTGTAGTTGAGGCTAAGTTGCACTTGCAGCGTACTGTTGTTGAAGAAAGGAGCCTTGATTTCCTCAGGGTGGGGAGGGGAGGGGGGGTACTGCGGAGGACGGGCCGTCCCCATTGGCTTAAACGGGGAGTGTCCCCATTGGCTTAAAGGAGTGAAGGACAGCCAGGAAAGCCAATGATGAATAGGTGTTGAATAGGTGTCGTGGATGAAAATGTGTCTGTCTCTTTGTAGAGCAGCTCGCTTGCAGCAGCTGCTAAAAACCTTAAAGGGGTGCATGGTGCTGTAAGTGAGTTGGTTCACCATCAGCCTTCATTTGCCATTGCACAGGATATGTTGTAACAAAGTAAGTGCATGTATATACCAACATGTCTGCTTCAGTTTATGGCGTAGTTTATTTAAAGCTTTATTTTAAGGTGTGTAGAGTTGAGCCATGGCTCATTACCAGATGACCTCAATGTCCTTGAGACAAACTTTAAAGTTCTCATCTTTCTACAAAGAACAGTTCAGAAGTTATTTATGACAATGTGTTAATCTATAACTCTTGAACCGTAGGGCGTACATTTGTTTCCCCCCTGGATTCCTTGGATATGACCCAACTAACTCCCCATATAGACCCTGCCCATTTGTGCCCAGCTCGATTGTTTGCTATTACTCCTACAGTTTTTGTCCACAAATCAGTACACATTATCCCTGGAGTCATGTGATCACGATGTATCAGTCAGATGTTATATCCCATTATACAACAGGTAGTTCCGACCAAGCAATCTGATTGGCTGAAATAGCTATCTAGCCGTGCTTCAAACCAGCATCATAGCACGGGCCTAATCACATTAATAAATCACTCCGCACTGCAGTCCGCACCTGATTAGACCATATATGGCACAGCTGTGCTGTGAAGTCACGCTGTCCCACGGTAGGAAAACAAACAGACAGTAGCCTGACCCACCGCCGCCACCGGAGAACAAACAGCTATGCAAAATGGACTATGTTGTTAATTTTGACTTATTTGGTGGACTTACGGTTGATCAATGGTTAGAAGGTTATAAATATCTTCCTGTGTTAAAGTAAAATGACTCCCATTTCGTTAACAGTCCAGTGTATGTTATACTTTATCGTACGAAGGTATCGCACGGCGAAAATAGCCGATCTACAAGTTCACAACGCGTCGCCATCGCGACACGTTGTCAGCTTGTAGATCAGTTATTTTGGCCACGTGACACGGTCGTACGACGGAGCATATAGCCTACTGGAATTCATTCCACTGCGCAAGCATTGATAGCTCAGCTGTGTTGATGAGACGGTGCCTCAAACTCAAAGCGCTGCTACAGGGACTATTTAATGTCTCTCAGTTAAAAACTCTTCTCTTTACAGGGAAACGGATAATAGCGAAACATTTTTGTTATTAATTGGCCCACAAAATGAATACATTTGGATGTGTTTTGTTGGTAACTGTTGTATAATCGCAATATTACACTCGAGGGTCTGCTTTACCTTACATTATTGGCACTTCAGTGATGCTCGCGGAACTCGGCTTCGCCTCTTTCCTGACCGCATCACTGGCGTGCCAATAATGACGGTAAAGCACACCCTCTCGTGTAATATTGCTTATTCCAATTGAATATGATTGACTTCCAAAATATGCCAGCCCTGGGTAGCCAACCTGCAATCCTAAATTCAATAGTTTGAATGCTATTTGAAATGACCAAATGCTGTATATAGCCTTGTGTAATTTATGTAATTATATTTATGCAATTATACTATAATTATGTAATGTAATTTATTTGCATACTTCATTTTTGCTTTGATCCTATTTGACATGATCTGTTACATGTGTTTGCAAACAGTTGGCTGACAGTAAGGAGCGTCTCCAGGCCAAAAACAAGGAGCTAGAAAAGACAAAGGTATGCTTCTGTAGTCATTATTATTGTCATTATATTTTTTAAGGCCTGGCTATGTAAGAGGCTAGCCTTAGAGGGTCTGTCTGTCTGTCTGAAGCTAATGAGGTGGATTTTCAGAACTCTGTTAGTATAACCTCAAAAACAAAGACACTAGAAACCATGTTTTCCTAAAACTGCACAGCATACTGCATAGCATTTTGTCTCACAAGTAAAACAATTCTTTTTTTTTACAAATCTCTTTATTATTTTTGCAGACATTAAAGACAAGGGCATCATATAAAATCATGAAAACAAAGAGGTCTTTTTGACCTAAAACTAAACAAAACAACAACAAATAAACAAAACACAGCACAACAGAACAAACAGTAAAATAGATACAGTAATCAATGAATAAGTTAAATGTAAGACATACAAATGATAATAAAATAAACAGACAGGACAAACAATAGACAAGACACTCATTCATACCAGGGAATAGGAAGGGGAGAGAAGGGGGGGGGGTTGTTTCTCTGCACAGAACACTAATTTATGAGTTATTTTTCCATAGTAAGGATGTCAATGAGGTCCAGAAAGGTTGTCAGATTTTTAGTGGAACATATTCAAGGAGTCATTGAGGGAGAACCAATTTAGTCTCGCCGTCAAGGGAGACACTAATCTGCGAGTTCTTCCACCATAGTAAGGGTGTCAATGTGGTCCAGAAAAGGTTGCCAAATTTTGTGAAACATCTTCAGAGAGCCGTTAAGGGAGAACCTGATCCTCTCAAGTTTGAGACAATATAGAATTTCATGAATCCATCTGTTATGCGTAGGAGGGGAAGGGTGTATCTGTCACAGTACGATTGGAGAACGAGGACGATTGAAGACAGAGCGCTCGTTTTTAGGCACGGGGCTTCGGGGCGAGGCGAGGCGAGGCTTTGATGCGACGCGGACCTGTCTGTTGTTGTTCCCCCGACCCCCCCGCGTAGCAACCAGGAAGCTACGCTAGGGGAACGCTGAACACACGTTCACACCTATACCTCTATGGTTCACACGCACGTGTCACGTGATAATAGTTATTGTCCATGACGGAGGCGCGCCGACTCAGCAGAGCTTGAGGCCGAGGAGGCGCGGGCACTCGCGCCTCCAGGCGCGAGTGCCCGCGCTGACCGGCCGATGCTCTGATGAGTCGAATCAGCGCCGTCCGAGTTGTGAACCGATAGGGACAGAATAGTTATTTTCATGGATCACTGTGTGTGTGTGTGTGTGTGTGTGTGTGTGTGTGCGTGTGCGTGTGCGTGTGTGTGTGTGTGCGTGGTTGCGGCCATATATGTGTGTGCACTTTATTTGGAAAGCCTGGCTTGTGGTTCCCTCTAGTGCTTTTTCTACAGAATTGCTGGTTGAGTGGTAAAAACAAGCGCGCTTTCTTCAATCGTCCTGGTTCTCCAATTGTACTGTAACATATCCATTTAAGGAGAATAAGCCTCCTAGCGAGTAAGGTTGTGAAAGCAACAACTCGGCGTGCGGAGATGCGCGCATTAAGCATTACAGGGATTCCAAAAAGGGCAGTGAGGGGATCCGGGTCAATTGGTTCACCCAACACCACCCCAAGGGAGTTAAACACCTCTGACCAAAACGTTGATAATTTAGGGCAGGACCAAAACATGTGCATGTAATCTGCTGGCGATTGTTTACACCTATTACAAGCATCAGATCTATCAGGGTATATTCTGGCCAGCTTTGCATCGGTGTAGTGGACTCTATGTAATATCTTGCACTGCAACAGTCTGTGCCTTGCACAAATAGAAGAGGTATGTACCAGGTCTCGAGCATGGTCCCACTGATCATCTGACAAGGTAATACCAAGGTCCTGGTCCCAGGTAGCTCTCAGGGAATCTAAATGGGTCGAATTAACTGTAAAAATAGTATCGTATATAATTGAAGTGAGCTTCCTTTCACCAGCTCTAAGGGATAAAAAGGAATCTATCACAGAATCAGGTGGCCGGCTCGGGAACTGAGGGTTCTGACTTTTCACAAAGTGCCTGATTTGGAAAAAGCAAAACATGTGAGAATTGGGGAGGCCGAATTCAGCAGACAGGGCTGCAAATGAGGAGAAGACATTGTCAGTATAAAGGTTGTTGATGGATCGTAGACCCTTGTCTGCCCAGATCCGAAAGACAGGGTCAGTACATGATGGAAGGAAATGGTGATTCCTGTTTTTTGAGGACCTATGTAGACCAAATTGCCTCCTAAACTGGTTCCAAATCTTTAATGTATGAATTACGATAGGGTTTTTGGACACTTGTTTAACCGGGAGAGGTAGTTGAGAGCAGACCACCGACCATAAAGAGAGATTCGAGGAGGATGCAGTGGCGTAACGCAGAATCGCGGGGCCTCCCCGCGGGAGTTTCACGTGAGGCCCACGTACATGCACGCGCGCACGTGCACAACCCCGCGCGCGTGCGGGTCTAATTCGGGTCTAATTCGGTTCTATTTGACCAATATAAATCAACTTTTTTCTTTTTTTTTGCTGTAAAAATATTTGTATCAGTGCAGGCGGGGCCCCCCCTGCTGGTGGCCCCGCCGCACCGCATCACTTGCTACCCCTCAGTTACGCCACTGGGAGGATGCCTCCATTTTGGCCCATTGGGGTTGTACTTCAAGAATCAAATTAGTATTCCAAAAAATAATTTTATGGATATTGGATGCCCAATAATACTGACGGAGATTGGGAAGGGCTAGACCACCTTCGGATTTTGGAAGTTGAAGGACCGCGCCTCTGATCCGAGCCCTCTTATTACACCACAGAAACGAGTTAATGAGCTGATCAAGTGTAGAAAAAAAGGCAAATCTGAATATGTTGAAAGGGATACAAAAAGCGGGGCAGCACCACCATCTCTATCAAATTTACGCGTCCCAGCAATGAGAGAGGCAAGGTGGACCATCTAGCCAAGTCAGACTTAAAACGTTCCACCAGAGGGCTGATGTTTTTTGCGAATAGCTCTATGAAAGTTTTGGTGACGAATATTCCCAGATATTTAAATCCCTCCGTAGCCTTTTTAAAGGGAAAGAGAGTTTGAGGAAGCCTGTCGGCCAGGGCATTAACAGGGAAATATTCACTCTTCTGGAGGTTAAGTTTATAACCAGAGAGTTTCTTGAATTGATCTAGAATGCGTAAAATTACAGGAATAGAAGATGACGGATTAGAAATGTACAACAGAAGGTCATCTGCATATAAGGAGAGCTTATGCGTAAAACCAAAACGGGTAATGCCCTGAAACCTCTCTTCATTACGAAGCCATATTGCCAGAGGCTCGACTGCGAGCACAAACAGCGACGGAGATAAGGGGCAACCCTGTCTATTCCCACGGGAGAGGGAAAACAGACCAGATTTCACTCCATTGACATTGACCGATGCTACCGGGGATGTGTACAAAAGTTTAATCCAAGAAATGAAGTTAGGGCTAAAACCGAATTTATTAAAGGTAGGGTAAGTGATTTGCAATTATTCAAATAATTGCAAAATGGGTCTATGTTCTGATAGTGCTCGCTACTATAGAGTGTCCTGTCCATATAAAGAGTCTCCATGTCTCTCCAGCTCTTTATAAAACAGAAAATGTATTTTGTAGTTCTTTTTTTTTTTTTTGTAGTTTCATTTCCAATTTTATCCAACCAGGACAGAGAACTCAATCAGGATATAGATTAAACAAGTGAAATTGGAAGTGATGACACTAAGAAATGAGCAGACAAAATTTTAACTGGAACACTATACAAATTAAGCTTAAAAATGGGTACTTTCTCCTGATTGGCTGAGATTTTGACACCTACCGAAAAATGTATTTTCTGTTTATTAAAGAGCTGGAGAGACAGGGAGACATCTGTTACTGAACAAACACTCTATAGCAATGATTACTATCAGAATATAGTATTTTAACCTTTTAACAAAATACTTTTTGTTTTAACCAAAAAATATCACTTACCCTACCTTTAAGTAAGTAAAACAGATACCTCCACTCCACCCTATCAAAGGCCTTTTCCGCATCTAGGGAAAGCACAAGTTCAGGAAACCTAGTGGTAGGAGAGTATATAATGTTAAACAGCCTTCTCGTGTTGGAGGACGAGTGCCTTCCCGGCATAAAGCCAGTCTGGTCCGGATTAATTAGGTTAGGTATAACTCTTTGGAGACGGTTAGACAAAGCCTTAGACATAATCTTGAAATCAACGTTTAAAAGAGATGGGTCTGTAACTACTGCATAAAAGTGGGTCCTTATCCTTCTTCAGCAGCAGTGTGATTGATGCTTCTGATAGGGACGGGGGTAGCTGGCCTTTTGAAAAGGCATCGTTAAATACCCTTACCAAGATTGGGGCCAAAACGTCACAAAATGTTTTAAAGAACTCTGTGGTATAACCATCAGGCCCAGGTGATTTACCGCTTTGTAGGGATTTAATTGCCTCCGATACCTCCAGGGCCGTTAATGGTGCTCCAAGACTGGTGGCAGAGCCCTCTTCCAATTTGGGATATTCTAAATTTTCTAGGGGATTCAAGTAAAACAATTCTAACTAGGATTAATGTGGCATATTTGATATCCAGTAGACAGTGAATTTACTTAAGCTGTGATTTTCTTTGTTCAAAGGCAGAGAAAACCCACCAGGAAAGGGTTTTCAGTCAACAGCTGGGAGATGCCAAGCAGGAGGTAAAAGGAAAATAGCCTACATGGTGCTTTTCCTCTTATCTTTTAAAAAAAACCTTAAAGGGGTGCATGGTGCTGTAAGTGAGTTGGTTTCCTCTTATCTTTTAAAAAAACCTTAAAGGGGTGCATGGTGCTGTAAGTGAGTTGGTTCACCATCAGCCTTCATTTGCCATTGCACAGGATATGTTGTAACAAAGTAAGTGCATGTATATCCCAACATGTCTGCTTCAGTTGATGGTGTAGTTTATTTAAAGCTTTATTTTAAGGTGTGTAGAGTTGAGCCATGGCTCATTACCAGATGACCTCAATGTCCTTGAGACAAACTTTAAAGTTATCATCTTTCTACAAAGAACAGTTCAGAAGTTATTTATGACAATGTGTTAATCTATAACTCTTGAACCGTAGGGCGTACATTTGTTTCCCCCCTGGATTCCTTGGATTTGACGCAACTAACTCCCCATATAGACCCTGCCCATTTGTGCCCAGCTCGATTGTTTGCTATTACTCCTACAGTTTTTGTCCAAAAATCAGTACACATTATCCCTGGAGTCATGTGATCACGATGTATCAGTCAGATGTTATATCCCATTCCAATTGAATATGATTGACTTCCAAAATGTGCCAGCCCTGGGTAGCCAACCTGCAATCCTAAATTCAATAGTTTGAATGCTATTTGAAATGACCAAATGCTGTATATAGCCTTGTGTAATTTATGCAATTATATTATAATTATGTAATGTAATTTATTTGCATACTTCATGTTTGCTTTGATCCTATTTGACATGATCTGTAACATCTGTTTGCAAACAGTTGGCTGACAGTAAGGAGCGTCTCCAGGACAAAAACAAGGAGCTAGAAAAGACAAAGGTATGCTTCTGTAGTCATTATTATTGTCATTATATTTTTTAAGGCATGGCTATGTAAGAGGCTAGCCTTAGAGGGTCTGTCTGTCTGTCTGAAGCTAATGTGGTGGATTTTCAGAACTCTGTTAGTATAACTTCAGAAACAAAGATGCAAGAAACCATGTTTTCCTAAAGCTGCACAGCATACTGCATAGCATTTTGTCTCACAAGTAAAACAATTCTAAATATAGCTGCAAGCAGCGATAAGCGGGGCCAGGGAATGCAGAAAGAAAACAGAAAGAAGCAATGACAAGTAATATGCACAATAAGCCATAGAAACATAGAAGGATGAAGTTGAGAGAAAGAAGACCATGCAATTAACAAATGAGCATTTTAAACCCTCACTAACCCTAACCTCAGTAAAACAACGCCTAAGCCTATCCTCAAGAAACACTATGTGTAAACCCAAGAATGCCAAATCATGATCACCTCAATACATTGTCATGGACAGGGATCGAACCAGCGATCTACGGACTCCGAGGTTACCTCTCTTCTCATTGAGCTAGATATATGGCCTCCCTGGTAGTGTCTGTTGATATTTATAAGTATTTACGTCCATTATGAACCAAGCCTCTGTGTCCCGAACTACTCTAGATCACTGGTTCACATACCATTTACCAATAAAGGCATTTTTGTGTCTCCTCGGAACGAAAACTAGTGAACGTAGCCGATCTACAAGCTCACAAAACGTTGCTATCTGAAAAGTTGTGAGATTGTAGATCGGAGAGAGAGAGAGACATGGAAACGGAATATATTGAAGAGATAAGGATAATTCCTTTAACAGGTCCGTTCATGAAAGTCCTTGCGGTCTTGTTTCCAATGAGGGCTTGTGAGCAATTAGGGGTTAAGAGTCTTGCTCAGGGACAAATTTCATTTGCTGGCCTGGCCTGGAATCGTACCTGGGGCAACTAGGGCCTCTGGCTCACTAACCACTCAGCTATGGCCGCCCCTCAAGAGAGAGAGAGAGAGAGAGAGAGACATGGAAACGGAATAGATTGAAGAGAGAGACATGGAAGCGGAATAGATTGAAGAGAGAGAGAGAGAGAGAGAGACATGGAAACAGAATAGATTGAAGAGAGAGAGAGACATGGAAACATAATACATTGAAGAGAGAGAGAGAGATGGAAGCAGAATGGATTGATTGGACATCTCAACCTATTGCCATTAACAGGGATCGAACGCGCAACCTTCGGATTGACAGGCTGCAACACTACCTATAGTGCTATAGCTTTGTCCAGGCTAAGGTTGTCTGTTGAGGATAAAACTGAACCAGTGAAAGCAGCCGATCTACAAGCTCAGAAACACGTTGCTATCTGAAAGGTTTTGAGATTGTAGATCGGCTATTTTTAGAATGAAGTATGTCATACATTGCAAAACATACCTTCTCAGATAAGCATTTCATGTTATCTCTATCAATTGCATATGTATTCATTAATACAGTCTTGTTGTTTGCAATGCACTTTAATGAAGCCTGCATCAAGTGAGGCTTGAACTGGCAACCTTGGTGTTGTGAGGCATTCGTTTAAGGGAGAAGGCATGGGACCAACAGACAGAACCTGTGAAAAAAGAGATCACACAGATGATACAGTTTCACGCAAATAGCTGGAAAATCCTGGGTTTAAGTGTTTTTCAAACTGCTCCAAATTGCGGACAATCTAAGGGCGGAGCTTACTGGTCAACGTGATAGATGTGTTCCTCATGAGTCAAGGCACATGTGTAAGCAGGTTTAATGGCTGTCGGCCAAAGGAGGCATGACTTTTGCCTGTTTAAGGTTTGCATTTTCAAAAAATCGCTATAGCGCCCCCCTTTGACCAATTGGAGTAAGATTGGTTTCAGTGATATTTGGAATGACCCTCAACATTACCGCAAAGTTTCAAAGAAATGTGAGTCTGCATGTATGTGATAGGGGCAGATGAATAATTGTCATAAAACTGCAATATTCATTGGCTCATTAAAGCTTAATTTTTTCACTTATGGAAAATCTGCTGCATTGTAATGTCGGCATAGGTCCAAAGTTCATGTGTAAACAGTTTCGTGCAGATTGCTCAAAAAATTTTTTTAACTGCTTTTCATATAATTCAAAATGTTGGGAGATCTAAAGGTCAGAGGTCAAAAGTCAGAACACGAAAGTTGTCATTTTCAATTGATTGCTATAGCGCCACCCTTTGACGAATGACTGTGAGATTCATTTCTTGACTGTTTTACATGAAACACTACCATATGGCCGAATTTCGTAAAAAGCGACCGCACGGTTAAGCAAGAACTAAGATTAGCCTTGAATCGAGAGGGAGCGAAAACCAAGTATTAATATAGCTGCAAGCAGCGATAATACGGGGCCAGTGAATGCAGAAAGAAAAAAGAAAGAAGCAATGATAAGTAATATGCACAATAAGCCATAGAAACATAGAAGACTGAACTTGAGAGAAAGAAGACCATGCAATTAACAAATTAGCATTTTAAACCCTCAGTTTGCTATCTGGTTGCCTGACGGGCAGGTGCGGATTTGCAGTGGGGATGCAACTGTTTTTTGTTCGCTATAAAACACAACGCGAGATATCCGTCTTTAGACGCTTGAGCATGGCCAGAGCGCTCCGTCTCCCCCTCTCCCTCTCTCCCACACACACACACACACACACACTGAACCTGCGACGCGGCGAAAACAGCTAATCTACAAGCTCACATAATACTGAAGGCACGGGCACGCAACTAGTTATATATATATAAATCACCGGGTTGCAAAATCAAGCTTGGAATCTAGTGTGAAGAGATACGTTTGTGAGAAAGTGCAGTTGATGACGAGCATGGCTGCTTGCATCCCACCCGGGATATAAAACAAAAACACCCGCTGACTTTTTTCACATGTGCTGCAGTTCCCTACTTGTCCCTAACCAACGTGTGAAAATACAAGAAGCAACTTGTAAAGCCTTCCTTATGTCAGTATCAGTTCAAAACAGCAGCATCAGCCCAGCATCAGCCCAGTACCCTGAACGGTCAAAGCTTAACACTTGTCAAGTCAGAAGAACGTAAACCCTTGACTTCTGGTCGGTGGACTTCAAAATAAGAGCGCTTTGTGAAGTTATGGGAAAGTAAGTGTCTTCATGTCTGTGGAATGTAAAATAAGAGCACTGTTGGCCTATATTGTGCTGTTTTCACTGTTGCTACACTTAAAAATATAAAATAACAAGTGTTAAGGTAGGGTAAATGATTTTCTTTTGTTAAAATAAGGGTTAAAAATATTCTGATAATACTCATTGCTACAGAGTGTTTGTTCAGTAACATGAGTCTCCATGTCTCTCCAGCTCTTTATTAAACAGAAAATGCCTTTTCAGGTCAGGATACCAATTTTATCGAATCAGGACAGAGAACTTAGACAGGATACAGAGTGATGACACAAAGAAATGAGCATGTAATTTTGGAACTGGAACACTATAAAAAATTAAGCTGATAAATGGGTACTCTCCTGATTGGCTGAAATGGTGTCACCTACCTGAAAATATATTTTCTGTCTATCAAAGAGCTGGAGAGACAGAGAGACCCCTGTTACTGAACAAACACTCTAGAGTCTATAGCAATGAGTACTATCAGAATATAGAGCTTTAACCCATAACAAAAACCTTTTTGTTTTTACCAAAAAATATCACTTACCCTACCTTTAACCCATAGTCATATTCATAGCTATTTAGATATTTGGCATAAATATTGAGGTATGACATTTTTTATCGTGCAGCCCCATAATTCGCAAGTAGAAAGTAAATAATAAGTGTTTAATTGAACGGTAATTAAATTTAACCTATTATTTTATAAAGGACTATTTACTTTTCGGGCAAGTGGGCAAGACCTGTGGGCAAGTAGAAAATGACCTGTACTCTAGTGCCTCTGAGACCTTAGTGTCAACCCCTGCGCCTATCCTCAAGAAACACTATGTGTAAACCTAAGAAAGCCAAATCATGATCACCTCAATACGTTGTCGGGGACAGGGATCTAACCAGCGACCTACGGACTCAGAGGCTGCCTTTCTTCTCATTGAGCTAGGTATATGGCTTCCCTGACAGTATCTGTTGACATCTATAATTATTTCCGTCCATTATGAACCAAGCCTCATTTTTTTTGTCTCCTCGGAACGAAAACTAGTGAAAGTATCCGATCTACAAGCTCACAAAGGGTTGCTATCTGAAAAGTTGTGTGATTGTAGATCGGCTATTTTCACAATGAAGTATGTCACAGATTGTAAAAACATACTCTCAAATAAGCATTTCATGTTATCTTTAAAAATTGCACATGCATTATTTGATGCAGTCATGTTTTGTGCGATGCAATTAAAAAGTGGAATGACCCACCCACAGACAGACAGACAGACAGACAGACAGAGAGACAGACAGACAGACAAAAAAAGCAATAATAGCACAATAACACATGGAAACGGAATAGATTGAAATTGAGACAAAGAGAGAGAGTCAAGGCACATGTGTAAGCAGGTTTAATGGCTGTCGGCCAAACGAGGCATGACTTTTGCTTGTTTAAAGTTTGCATTTTCAAAATAAATCTATAGCGCCAATTGGACCAATTGGAGTAAGATTGGTTTCAGTGATATTTGGAATGACCCTATCAAGGTTTTATGGATCTAGGTCAAAAAGGGCATGAGTTGTACCTGTATAAAGTTTGCACTTTCAATTGAGTGCTATAGCGCAACCTTTTGACGAAAGATTGTGAGATTAATTTCTTGATCATCTACCATATGGCCGAATTTCGTAAAAAGCGTATGCACGGTTAAGCCAGAATTGCCAAAAATGGCAGAAGAAGGAGAAGAAACAGAATAATGACAATATCAAAACGGAGCCATGCTTGAAGCCTGGCCCCATAAATAGTGAATAATGCCAATAACAAAACGGAGCCTTGCTCTGCAGAGCCTGGCCCCATATTAAAGCAGGTGTGTGGATGGCACAGCGTGAGGACAGTGTAGTTGAGGACAAGAGGAGATCAGGTTTGACCAGATGTGTGTTTGTCACGGTAGCTTTAATAGCTGTGGTTTCCATTCATGTGAACAGGCATTCTGTGTTGATGAGAGAGTCTTAAAGCATGCGTGGGTGAGATGTAAGGTGTGCTAAAAGGAACAATGGGAACAGATACTGAACCTGATAACACATGAATTAAGGTATGAGACCTTTTAAAGGAATGCAGTGTCAGCGGTTTGATGCCAGGGCTCCTAACTGCCATCAGATTATTATTATTGTCTCCTCCAAGCCGAAGGCGTGACCGAGACTATGTTTTGCACCGCGTGTGTGTGTGTGTGTGTGTGTGTGTGTGTGTGTGTGTGTGTGTGTGTGTGTGTGTGTGTGTGTGTGTGTGTGTGTGTGTGTGTGTGTGTGTGTCCTCACAAGAAATATGTTTGTTTTATGGTTAAGAAAGATTTTTAGAGACACGTTTACAATTATGAAAATATTCAGGTTAGGGTTAGACATTTAGAGGTTTGGTTTAGTGATTAGAGATAGAGTAATGGCTCATTTACACTTTATTGCAAGTCGGTGTTGTGCACCGAAAAATAGCTGACCTACAAGCCCTTGTAGATCAGCTATTTTTAGGCACTTGGCTTATATGACAAAAATGGAATAAAATAAAATAAAGAAATGAGGCAGGTGTTTGGATAATAATAAATAATAATAAAGCAGGTGTGTGGATAATGATAAATAATAATAATAAAGCAGGTGTGTGGATAATAATAAATCGTCATAGTAAAGCAGGTGTGTGGATAATAAATAATAATAATAATAAAGCAGGTGTGTGGATAATAATAAATAATAATAATAAAGCAATTGTGTGGATAATAATAAATAATAATAATAAAGCAGGTGTGTGGATAATAATAAATCCTAATAGTAAAGCAGGTGTGTGGATAATAATAAATCCTAATAGTAAAGCAGGTGTTTGGATAATAATAAATAATAATAATAAAGCAGGTGTGTGGATAATAATAAATAAATAATAATAAAGCAGGTGTGTGGATAATAATAAAGAATAATAATAAAGCAGGTGTGTGGATAATAATAAAGAATAATAATAAAGCAGGTGTGTGGATAATAATAAATCATAATAAAGCAGGTTTGTGGATAATAATAAATAATCATAATAAATAATCATAATAAAGCAGGTGTGTGGGTAATAATAAATAATATTAATAAAGCAGGTGTGTGGATAATAATAAATCATAATAAAGCAGGTTTGTGGATAATAAATAATAATAATAATAATAATAAATAATAATAATAAAGCAGGTGTGTGGATAATAATAAATAATAATAATAAAGCAGGTGTGTGGATAATAATAAATCATAATAAAGCAGGTTTGTGGATAATAATAAATAATCATAATAAAGCAGGTGTGTGGATAATAATAAATCATAATAAAGCAGGTGTGTGGATGCCACATCGTGAGGACAGTGTTAGTTGAGGACAAGAGGAGATCAGGTTTGACCAGATGTGTGTTTGTCACGGTAGCTTTAATAGCTGTGGTTTCCATTCACGTGAACAGGTATTCTGTGTTGATGAGAGAGTCTTAAAGCATGCGTGGGTGAGATGTAAGGTGTGCTAAAAGGAACAATGGGAACAGATACTGAACCTGATAACACATTAATGAAGGTATGAGACCTTTTAAAGGAATGCAGTGTCAGTGGTTTGATGCCAGGGCTCCTAACTGCCATCAGATTATTATTATTGTCTCCTCCAAGCCGAAGGCGTGACCGACCGTGTGTGTGTGTGTGTGTGTGTGTGTGTGTGTGTGTGTGTGTGTGTGTGTGTGTGTGTGTGTGTGTGTGTGTGTGTGTCCTCACAAGAAATATGTTTGTTTTATTTTAAAGATTTTTAGAGACACGTTTACAATTATGAAAATATTCAGGTTAGGGTTAGATATTTAGAGGTTTGGTTTAGTGATTAGAGATAGAGTAATGGCTCATTTACACTTTATTGCAAGTCGGTGTTGTGCACCGAAAAATAGCTGACCTACAAGCCCTTGTAGATCAGCTATTTTTAGGCTCTTGGCATATATGACAAAAATGGAATAAAATAAAATAAAGAAATGAGGCAGGTGTTTGGATAATAAATAATAATAAAGCAGGTGTGTGGATAATGATAAATAATAATAATAAAGCAGGTGTGTGGATAATAATAAATCGTCATAGTAAAGCAGGTGTGTGGATAATAATAAATAATAATAATAATAAAGCAGGTGTGTGGATAATAATAAATAATAATGATAAAGAAGGTGTGTGGATAATAATAAATAATAATAAAGCAGGTGTGTGGATAATAATAAATAATAATAATAAAGCAGGTGTGTGGGTAATAATAAATCCTCATAGTAAATCAGGTGTGTGGATAATAATAAATAATAATAATAAAGCAGGTGTGTGGATAATAATAAATCCTCATAGTAAAGCAGGTGTGTGGATAATAATAAATAATAATAATAAAGCAGGTGTGTGGATAATAATAAATAATAATAAAGCAGGTGTGTGGATAATGATAAATAATAATAATAAAGCAGGTGTGTGGATAATAATAAATCGTCATAGTAAAGCAGGTGTGTGGATAATAATAAATAATAATAATAATAAAGCAGGTGTGTGGATAATAATAAATAATAATGATAAAGAAGGTGTGTGGATAATAATAAATAATAATAAAGCAGGTGTGTGGATAATAATAAATAATAATAATAAAGCAGGTGTGTGGGTAATAATAAATCCTCATAGTAAATCAGGTGTGTGGATAATAATAAATAATAATAATAAAGCAGGTGTGTGGATAATAATAAATCCTCATAGTAAAGCAGGTGTGTGGATAATAATAAATAATAATAATAAAGCAGGTGTGTGGATAATAATAAATAATAATAAAGCAGGTGTGTGGATAATAATAAATAATAATGATAAAGCAGGTGTGTGGATAATAATAAATAAATAATAATAAAGCAGGTGTGTGGATAATAAATAATAATAATAATAAAGCAGGTGTGTGGATAATAATAAATAATAATAATAAAGCAATTGTGTGGATAATAATAAATAATAATAATAAAGCAGGTGTGTGGATAATAATAAATCCTAATAGTAAAGCAGGTGTGTGGATAATAATAAATCCTAATAGTAAAGCAGGTGTTTGGATAATAATAAATAATAATAATAAAGCAGGTGTGTGGATAATAATGGGTGCGTGGGTGAGATGTAAGGTGTGCTAAAAGGAACAATGGGAACAGATACTGAACCTGATAACACATTAATGAAGGTATGAGACCTTTTAAAGGAATGCAGTGTCAGTGGTTTGATGCCAGGGCTCCTAACTGCCATCAGATTATTATTATTGTCTCCTCCAAGCCGAAGGCGTGACCGACCGTGTGTGTGTGTGTGTGTGTGTGTGTGTGTGTGTGTGTGTGTGTGTGTGTGTGTGTGTGTGTGTGTGTGTGTGTGTGTGTGTGTGTGTGTGTGTGTGTGTGTGTGTGTGTGTGTGTCCTCACAAGAAATATGTTTGTTTTATTTTAAAGATTTTTAGAGACACGTTTACAATTATGAAAATATTCAGGTTAGGGTTAGATATTTAGAGGTTTGGTTTAGTGATTAGAGATAGAGTAATGGCTCATTTACACTTTATTGCAAGTCGGTGTTGTGCACCGAAAAATAGCTGACCTACAAGCCCTTGTAGATCAGCTATTTTTAGGCTCTTGGCATATATGACAAAAATGGAATAAAATAAAATAAAGAAATGAGGCAGGTGTTTGGATAATAAATAATAATAAAGCAGGTGTGTGGATAATGATAAATAATAATAATAAAGCAGGTGTGTGGATAATAATAAATCGTCATAGTAAAGCAGGTGTGTGGATAATAATAAATAATAATAATAATAAAGCAGGTGTGTGGATAATAATAAATAATAATGATAAAGAAGGTGTGTGGATAATAATAAATAATAATAAAGCAGGTGTGTGGATAATAATAAATAATAATAATAAAGCAGGTGTGTGGGTAATAATAAATCCTCATAGTAAATCAGGTGTGTGGATAATAATAAATAATAATAATAAAGCAGGTGTGTGGATAATAATAAATCCTCATAGTAAAGCAGGTGTGTGGATAATAATAAATAATAATAATAAAGCAGGTGTGTGGATAATAATAAATAATAATAAAGCAGGTGTGTGGATAATGATAAATAATAATAATAAAGCAGGTGTGTGGATAATAATAAATCGTCATAGTAAAGCAGGTGTGTGGATAATAATAAATAATAATAATAATAAAGCAGGTGTGTGGATAATAATAAATAATAATGATAAAGAAGGTGTGTGGATAATAATAAATAATAATAAAGCAGGTGTGTGGATAATAATAAATAATAATAATAAAGCAGGTGTGTGGGTAATAATAAATCCTCATAGTAAATCAGGTGTGTGGATAATAATAAATAATAATAATAAAGCAGGTGTGTGGATAATAATAAATCCTCATAGTAAAGCAGGTGTGTGGATAATAATAAATAATAATAATAAAGCAGGTGTGTGGATAATAATAAATAATAATAAAGCAGGTGTGTGGATAATAATAAATAATAATGATAAAGCAGGTGTGTGGATAATAATAAATAAATAATAATAAAGCAGGTGTGTGGATAATAAATAATAATAATAATAAAGCAGGTGTGTGGATAATAATAAATAATAATAATAAAGCAATTGTGTGGATAATAATAAATAATAATAATAAAGCAGGTGTGTGGATAATAATAAATCCTAATAGTAAAGCAGGTGTGTGGATAATAATAAATCCTAATAGTAAAGCAGGTGTTTGGATAATAATAAATAATAATAATAAAGCAGGTGTGTGGATAATAATGGGTGCGTGGGTGAGATGTAAGGTGTGCTAAAAGGAACAATGGGAACAGATACTGAACCTGATAACACATTAATGAAGGTATGAGACCTTTTAAAGGAATGCAGTGTCAGTGGTTTGATGCCAGGGCTCCTAACTGCCATCAGATTATTATTATTGTCTCCTCCAAGCCGAAGGCGTGACCGACCGTGTGTGTGTGTGTGTGTGTGTGTGTGTGTGTGTGTGTGTGTGTATGTGTGTGTGTGTGTGTGTGTGTGTGTGTGTGTGTGTGTGTGTGTCCTCACAAGAAATATGTTTGTTTTATTTTAAAGATTTTTAGAGACACGTTTACAATTATGAAAATATTCAGGTTAGGGTTAGATATTTAGAGGTTTGGTTTAGTGATTAGAGATAGAGTAATGGCTCATTTACACTTTATTGCAAGTCGGTGTTGTGCACCGAAAAATAGCTGACCTACAAGCCCTTGTAGATCAGCTATTTTTAGGCTCTTGGCATATATGACAAAAATGGAATAAAATAAAATAAAGAAATGAGGCAGGTGTTTGGATAATAAATAATAATAAAGCAGGTGTGTGGATAATGATAAATAATAATAATAAAGCAGGTGTGTGGATAATAATAAATCGTCATAGTAAAGCAGGTGTGTGGATAATAATAAATAATAATAATAATAAAGCAGGTGTGTGGATAATAATAAATAATAATGATAAAGAAGGTGTGTGGATAATAATAAATAATAATAAAGCAGGTGTGTGGATAATAATAAATAATAATAATAAATCAGGTGTGTGGATAATAATAAATAATAATAATAAAGCAGGTGTGTGGATAATAATAAATCCTCATAGTAAAGCAGGTGTGTGGATAATAATAAATAATAATAATAAAGCAGGTGTGTGGATAATAATAAATAATAATAAAGCAGGTGTGTGGATAATAATAAATAATAATGATAAAGCAGGTGTGTGGATAATAATAAATAAATAATAATAAAGCAGGTGTGTGGATAATAATAAAGAATAATAATAAAGCAGGTGTGTGGATAATAATAAATAATAATGAAGCAGGTTTGTTGATTTAAAACCTTAAAGCATTTTAAACCCTCACTAACCCTAACCTCAGTAAAACTATGCCTTGCACTAATCTCAAGAAACATTATGCGTAAACCTAAGAATGCCAAATCATGATCACCCGACACATCGTCAGGGACAGGGATCGAACCAGTGACTTCCAGACTCATAGGCTGCCTTTCTTCTCATTGAGCTAGACATATGGTAGCCCTGGCAGTGTCTGTTGATATATAAGTCTTTCCGTCCCTGATGAACCAAGCCTCTGTTTTGCTAACTACTCTAGATCACTGGTTCCCTAACCATCTACCGATAAATAAATTGTACGTCTCCTCGGAACAGAAACTAGTGAAAGTAGTCGATCTACAAGCTCAGAAACACGTTGCTATCTGAAAAGTTTTGAGATTGTAGATCGGCTATTTTCAGAATGAAGTATGTCATACATTGCAAAAACATACCCTCTCAAATAAGCATTTCATGTTATCTTTACCCTTTGCACATGTATTCATTGATACATTCATGTTTTTTGCAATTAAACTTAAATGAGTATGCATCATGTGAGGCTTGAACTGGCAACCTTGCAGTCATGAGGCACTCACTTAAGGGAGAAGCCATTGGACCAACAGACAAGACCTGTGAAAAAAGAGATAACACAGCAGCCAATCTACAAGCTCAGAAACACGTTGCTATCTGAAAAGTTGTGAGATTGTAGATCGGCTATTTTCACAATTTTGTCATATATTGCAAAAAAGACTCTCTCCAAGAAGCATTTCATGTTACCTTTAACAGTTGTGCATGCATTAATTGATACAGTCATGTTTTGTGCGATACAATTGAGAAGTAGCCAGCAAGAGTTTAGGCTTGAACTGGCGACCTTGGATCTAGAGGGTGATGCTGAAGCGAGACGCCATTGGACCAACAGACCAGAACCAGTGAAAAAATAATTCACACTAACACTAACACTAAGATCACTCGTTCACAAACCATTTACCAATAGAGAAATTGTATGTCTCCTCGAAACCGAAACCAGTGAAAGCAGCCGATCTACAAGCTCACAAAACGTTGCTATCTGAAAAGTTGTGAGATTGTAGATCGGCTATTTTCACAATGAAGTACGTCATACATTGAAAAAACATACTCTCAAATAAGCATTTCATGTTATCTTTACTGTTTGCACATGTATTCATTGATACAGTCATGTTTTTTGTAATTCAACTTAAATGAGTCTGCATCAAGTGAGGCTTGAACCGGCAACCTTGCGGTCGTGAGGCACACGTTTAAGGGAGAAGCCATTGGAGCAACAGACAAGAATCTGTGAAAAAGGAGATCAGACAGATGATACAGTTTCACACAAATAGCTGAAAAATCCTGGGTTTAAGTGTTTTTCAAACTGCTCAAAATTGCGGACAATCTAAGGGCGGAGCTTACTGGTCAACGTGATACATGTGTTCCTCATGAGTCAAGGCACATGTGTAAGCAGGTTCAATGGCTGTCGGCCAAACGAGGCATGACTTTTGCCTCTTTAAAGTTTGCACTTTCAAAAAATCGCTATAGCGCCCCCCTTTGACCAATTGGAGTAAGATTGGTTTCAGTAATATTTGGAATGACCCTCAACATTAACGCAAAGTTTCAAAGAAATGTGAGTCTGCATGTATGTGTTAGGGGCAGATGAATAATTGTCATAAAACTGCAATATTCATTGGCTCATTAAAGCTTCATTTTTTCACTTATGGAAAATCTTTTGCACAGGTTTGTCGGCATAGGTCCAAAGTTCATGTGTAAAACGTTTCGTGCAGATTGCTCAAAAATCCCAGGAGGAGATAGATTTTAGCTGCTTTTCATATAATTCAAAATGGTGGGAGATCTAAAGGTCAGAGGTCAAAAGTCAGAGGGTTAAAGTTGTTCATCATGAGTAGACGCATGTGTGTATTGAAGTTTTATGGCTGTAGGTCAAACAGGGCATGAGTTGTACCTGTTCAAAGTTGGCATTTTCAATTGAGTGCTATAGCGCCACCTTTTGACGAAAGATTGTGAGATTTATTTCTTGATAGTTTTTCATGACCATCTACCATATGGCAGAGTTTCGTAAAAAGCGACAGCACGGTTCACCCAGAACTGCGAAAAGTGGCGGAAACAGAATACCTACAATATTAAAACAGGTCCAGAGCTGAACTCTGGCCCCGTAATTAGGATTAATGTGGCATATTTTATATCCAGTAGACAGGGAATTTACTTAAGCTGTGTTTTTCTTTGTTCAAAGGCAGAGAAAACCAGACAGGAAAGGGATTTCAATCAACAGCGGGGAGTTGCCATACAGCAGGTAAATGGAAAATAGCCTACATGGTGCTTTTCATCTTATCTTTTTAAAAACCTTAAAGGGGTGCATGGTGCTGTAAGTGAGTTGGTTCACCATCAGCCTTCATTTGCCATTGCACAGGATATGTTGTAACAAAGTACGTGCATGTATATACCAACATGTCTGCTTCAGTTGATGGCATAGTTTATTCAAAGCTTTTTTTAAGGTGTGTAGAGTTGAGCCATGGCTCATTACCAGATGACCTCAATGTCCTTGAGACAAACTTTAAAGTTCTCATCTTTCTACAAAGAACAGTTCAGAAGTTAATTATGACAATGTGTTAATCTATAACTCTTGAACCGTAGGGCGTACATTTGTTTCCCCCCTGGATTCCTTGGATATGACGCTACTAACTCCCCATATAGACCCTGCCCATTTGTGCCCAGCTCGATTGTTTGCTATTACTCCTACAGTTTTTGTCCTAAATTCACACAAATCAGTACACATTATCCCTGGAGTCATGTGATCACAATGTATCAGTCAGATGTTATATCCCATTCCAATTGAATATGATTGACTTCCAAAATGTGCCAGCCCTGGGTAGCCAACCTGCAATCCTAAATTCAATAGTTTGAATACTATTTGAAATGACCGAATGCTTTATGTAGCCTTGTGTAATTTATGTAATTATATGTATGCAATTATATTATAATTATGTAATGTAATTTATTTGCATACTGTTTGCTTTGATCCTATTTGACATGATCTGATACATGTGTTTGCAAACAGTTGGCTGACAGTAAGGAGCGTCTCCAGTTCAAAAACAAGGAGCTAGAAAAGACAAAGGTATTCTTAGTCATTATTATTGTCATTATATCTTTTAAGGCCTGGCTATGTAAGAGGCTAGTCTTAGAGGGTCTGTCTGTCTGTCTGTCTGTCTGTCTGTCTGTCTGTCTGTCTGTCTGTCTGTCTGTCTGTCTGTCTGAAGCTAATGTGGTGGATTTTCAGAACTCTGTTAGTATAACCTCAGAAACAAAGATGCAAGAAACCATGTTTTCCTAAAACTGCACAGCATACTGCTCTGTCTCACAAGTAAAACAATTCTAAATATAGCTGCAAGCAGCAACAAGCGGTTTCGAGGGAGAGGGAGGGGGAGGGAGAGGGAGAGGGAGAGGGAGAGAGGGAGGGAGGGAGGGAGAGAGAGAGGGAGAGAGTGAAGGAGAGAGTGAGGGAGAGAGTGTTCGGATCTTTCAAATCTTAAGCCCTCCGAATAGGCTGACAGGAATCACACGTCTTTGTCACAACTCGTGTTTGTCTTTTGTAGTTTTATTTTTAACCAAAATCCACAGATGACCACTGTACGCAGTACACAGGTCAGACCACAGGTTATAAACCTGGAAATAGAAAATAAACATTGCATTACCATATATTAATGACATATATGATGCACAAATAAGCAGCATGTAGTGGAACACAGTATGTAGTTGGCTCAACACAGTAGGACCGAAATAAGCACAAATGACTACATTACCCATGATGCATTCTGAACGGTTACCAACGCGTCCCCCAGCTACCACTAAGTTACAGTGTCCAATTTACAAGACACAAAATACACCAATATACAACTCTTCAATGTACTAATTAGGTAGCATTGTTAACATTAACCACAGTAAGGTTCATAAAGTTTGTTGATGAGACGTTTACATTGTTGGTTCAGTCACGGCGACGACGTTAGCATTAGCTGCATGCTAACGATCACTCGGCCGTTAGCTTAGCTACACGCTAACGGCTCATATTAAGTTGGTTTGGCTAATAATCATTAATCCCAACTAACGCCAACACAGTGATGGACATAAACATTCACATACATGCTTTAGACGTTATCATCAGGTTGCATTATGAACCAGCAGTTAACACAATACAAGTAGCAGGCCAAGCTAGCAGCTAATACTGTCAACAACATACTAACTGGCTGTGTGATCCTGTCGCTGGTAGATTAGGAATGAACGTCTCCACCATTGTGAAGACGACTAGTAGCATCTGCGCATGCGCACAAGTATACCAGTCTCACGTAACCATAGCATTACTGTTACAATCATTTTAAAGACATGTATAAATGTAAATACTATATATCAATGAAATGTAAATATATGAAATATATATAAAAATGTAAATATAATGTAAACATATGAAATGTATTCTTACAAGTCACATTATTTAGACCCATTAATGCTTTCACAATACTTTTTACTTAGTGACCTAAAAGTCTTGACAGAGAGGGAGAGAGGGAGAGGGAGAGGGAGAGAGGGAGAGAGGGAGAGAGGGAGAGAGGCAGTTAGAGAGAGAGAGAGAGGCAGAGAGAGAGAGAGAGAGAGAGGCAGTTAGAGAGAGAGAGAGGCAGAGAGACAGAGAGAGGCAGTTAGAGAGAGAGAGAGGCAGAGAGACAGAGAGAGGCAGTTAGAGAGAGAGAGAGGCAGTTAGAGAGACAGAGGCAGTTAGAGAGAGAGTAATCTCTCAAGAACAGATTTTGCTCTGCGTTTGAATCTGTCGGGGGGGGGTTCGTCGTATCGCGTACGCACTGGCCTACAAGTGGGCGTGCCTTCAGATCAGGAAGCAAGCCGCTCTTTATCCAATCAAATGTAGTGGGCGGGATTTACGTGTCCGCCGATCCTTCCCCACTCGAAACAAACCGAGACTCATTTAACAATAGCGTCCTTT
This sequence comes from Gymnoscopelus braueri, assembly GCF_963280865.1. Taxonomy (NCBI): domain Eukaryota; kingdom Metazoa; phylum Chordata; class Actinopteri; order Myctophiformes; family Myctophidae; genus Gymnoscopelus; species Gymnoscopelus braueri. Next base: position 52,742,979 of record NC_137605.1, read on the forward strand.
ATAAGGGCACGGTGGCGCTGTCGCCTCACAGCTAGAAGGTCCTGGGTTCGATTCCCGCAGGGGACGCTGTGGGCGCTGGGGGTGTGTTCTCTCCTCCGCGTCATCAGTGCCCACACCCTAGGTGGGGTTGGCGAAAGGGCCTTTCTGTGTGGAGTTTGCATGTTCTCCCCGTGTCTCCTAGGGTAGGTACCCTCACAAAAAAGCTCGGCCCTGGCCTCCCTAGGTTGGCAGAGGGAAGGTATTGCCCAGGATTACACGCTTAGGCATTGGCACTAGGGTGAAAAAATAAGGGTTACAAAATCGTGGGATAAAAAATTTGAAAAAAAAAAACAATAGCGTCCTCGGAGCAGACAAAACCACAGAAAGATATTCACATTTTAACTTGCTCTTTCATCATAGAAACAAGTGGGCTTATAACCAAAACGATCCATGTTCTCTGGGAGAAGTGGTGTTAGTGTTCTGTGTAGAAATATTGTTAGTGGGAATGAAAACATAGTCGCACCACCGGAAGTGATGCGCTGAAGGCAGACCAAAACCCTGGTTTCCTTGCGCACGGGTGCTACGTCAACTTCCTCCCAGAGCCAACTGAGATAGTAAAAAACAGCAGAGGGCGCTGTTTTTCCTTTTCATTTGGCGATGGGTTCCCAGATTGGAGAGAGAGAGAGAGAGAGAGAAAGAGAGGCAGTTAGAGAGAGAGAGAGGCAGAGAGAGAGAAAGAGAAAGAGAGGCAGGCAGAGAGAGAGAGAGAGAGAGAGAGAGAGAGAGAGAGAGAGAGAGAGAGAGGCGCAGAGAGAGAGAGGCGCAGAGAGGCTCAGAGAGGTAGAGAGAGGCGCAGAGAGGTAGAGAGAGGCGCAGAGAGGTAGAGAGAGGCGCAGAGAGGTAGAGCGAGGCGCAGAGAGGTAGAGAGAGGCGCAGAGAGGCAGAGAGAGGCGTAGAGAGGTAGAGAGAGGCGCAGAGAGAGAGGCAGAGAGAGAGGGCAGGTGTGATTATGGATTGAGAGGGAGTGACAGCAGGTGAGGTGGGTGGATCCAATCCATGGGAATAGGCCAGGGGGAGTGTTGCACACCAGGATGACTCTTCTACAAGAACATATGTCAGAAAATTGACAAACAAATACTGTCAAAATGCCATTTCATCTTGTGAACATGCATTAATTAAGTCATGATTTTTGTTCAGTAAATTATATTTGGACTGGTTCAATTGGGGTTTGAACCAGGGACCTACAGACTTGCAGGTAGACAGTGTACTGACTGAGCCATTGGATAGACAGAATTGGATTTCATGTGTGGTAGATTATCATACAGCATGGATTGCTTATTATATATCTACAAGCTCATAACGCGTCACATTGTAGACCGGCTGTATGTGGTTACTGTAGGTGTTGTATTAATAATACATCTGCAAAGGAACAAGTAACTAAAGCTGTCATCTGCTGTAATTGTAATAGAGTAGAAGTAACAAAAATGGAAAGTCAAGTAAAAGTACCTCAAAATTGTACTGTGCATTGTAAGCACTTGTATTGGTACTTGAGTAAATGTACATAGTTACTTTTCAGTACCATTGAGGAGCCAATGACTGACAGGCTAGGTTTCACCAGGTGCACTGATTGCTAGAGTGCAGAGGAACATGGGTTGATGTTAATGGTCTTAACTCAAAATGTATATATCACACAGCTTAGATTTTATTAAATCGGAGAGTGATGTAAAAAAAAGATCTGTAGTGTAAAAGTTGCACATTCATATAATGTCAATGTATGTTGTTTCTTGTGTCTGGGTAGCTCAGTTGGAAGAGCTCTTGACTCTGAACCGTAAGGTCATGGGATCGAATCCTGGCAAAATTAACACAGCATATGAGTTTAGTGTTTGTTAATGTTGCTACCCTTTAAATGGCCATGGGCGCTAAAGTTAAATATTTGAAAAACTACACATTATTTCAAAGAAAAAGCCACCAGGCCACTAATGAGTTGTGAGTGAAGACAGGTGTGATTGGTGATGAGTGAGAGCAGGTGAGAGGGGTGGATCCAATCCATGGGAATAGGGAGAAGGGTGCAGACTAGATGACTCTTTTCTACACCCACCCTCACTAACCTTAACCTCAGTAAAACAACGACCTAACCTTAAAGGAGCATTTCACCCCTGGAAGAAACTGCAATCACTCAATGGTAATAGTATTTGTAGTAGATAACAGTAGCGCAATTTAAAATTTGCAACCTATGGCCAGAAAAATTATGAAATCTGTGTGTTTGACTAGGGTTTGACTGGACTGCTGCATTACTACAATGACCATAATGCTTTGGTGCACTGCACCTCCTTGTGGCAGGGGAGGTCGCATGTGGGTGTGATCTCCAACAATAACATCCAAACAGCATGCCAGTGTTGCCATGTCTGCTTATTATAAGCGGCTTCTTTCTAAAATGTAGTTGATATTTGGGCTTGTTTCCAAATGTTTTGATTGCTGTTTAAACCAGTGGTTCTCAAACATGTTCATGTATTTTTCCACAGACCCCCATCTGAAATTATAATTTGTGGCAGGGAGCCCCTAACAAATATGTGTCAAAAATATTCCACATTTTGAAAAGCAAATAAAAATATTTTGCAAAAAAAAAAAATCCACATTTTGGACTTTTTCCCCCTCAAGATTTTTTTGTAAATAGATCTACAAGCTCACAATGGGTTGCGAAGCGTTGTGAGCTTGTAGATCAGCAATTTTCAAATATATAATATCCCATGTCTAGGTAAAGTGCTCTTGGCATAGTTATTTTTCTTTTGGGCTTGTTTTCATAGACCTGGCTGCTTATTTCTCTCACAATATCTGGCAACACTGGCTGTCCTCGCACACGTTCAACTAGTTACATATATGTCCAAGGATTCGTTAGTGATGTCATATCCCTGCAAATCCTTAGTATCTTCATGCAGTTTCACTTCCGTGTCGCATAGTATTGACATCACTGTCACATCCTTGGTATTATGATCCTAGCCTTTCGTGACGGTGTTTGTTTACCAGCGCTGCTACTCCACGCTGTATTTTTTTTTTCAAGCTTGCGCTTATGAAACACTACACAGGATTATTATTTCATGTCAACATTCAAGTACAACTATCAGAAGATAACTCAGGTAAAGTAATGCCACACTCTGCAAGGGGGGTTGGCCGCTGGCCACAGCTAATGGGAGTGGCCGAGTGGGGAAAGAAGGTTGAACAAAGTGTTACGGACACACCATTGGGGCTGTCTTTTGAGCTGGTCTGACTGAGACACGCCGAGACATGTAGTGCGGAAAGGAATGAGACCAATCTCTCATGACGCAAATAACGTCACGACGTGTGCGAAGATTACTAGATATCTAAAAACACAGATTATTCACAAAAAAAAACCAGGATCTTGTTTCTTGACTCCTAAACTTCATTAAAAGACCGAAAACTTCTTCCAGGGGTGAAATGGCCCTTTAAGAAACACTATTTGTAAAACTAAGAATTCCAAATGATGATCACCTCAACGCATTGTTGGGGACAGGGATCGAACCAACAACCTATGGAATCTCAGGCTGCCTCTCTTCTCATTGAGCTAGAAATATGGCCTCCCTGATGGTGTCTGTTGATATCTATAGGTTTTTCCGTCCGTTATGAACCAAGCCTCTGTTTCGCTAACTACTCTAGATCACTGGTTCACAAAACATTTAGCAATAAAGTATTTTTTTGTCTTCTCGGAATGGAAACTAGTGAAAATAGTCGATCTACAAGCTCACAACGCGTTGCTATCTGAAAAGTTGTGAGATTGTAGATCGGCTATTTTCACAAGAAAGTATGTCATACATACAACTAATCTCAAAAAAGCATTTCATGTTATTGTTTAAAAATGTGCACATGTCTGAATTAACATGGTCATGTACAATGTACATGTCATGTACAATGTAATGAGTGGTGTTTGAACCGGGGACCTTCGGAAGATGCGGCTAACACTTTACTGATCAAGCTATTCAATCGACAGCCTTGGTCAGTGAGAAAGGAGAATCCAACAAAACAAAACAAAACAAAAGGGGGAATGAAGTACGTCATACATTGAAAATAACTACTCTCAAATGAGCATTTCACGTTATCTTTAACAATTGCACATATATTCATTGATACAGTCATGTTGTGTGCAATGCAATTATAATGATGTCTGCATGAGGCGGGAGTCGAACAGGCGGCGCTGTGGTTTCAAGGCACATGTGTAAGCAAGTTTCACGGCTGTCGGCCAAACGAGGCATGGTTTTTGCCTCTTTAAAGTTTGAATTTTCAAAAAATTGCTATAGCGCCCCCCTTTGACCAATTGGAGTAAGATTGGTTTCAGTGATACTTGGAATGACCCTCTACATTATTGCAAAGTTTCAAACAAATGTGAGTCTGCATGTACGTGTTAGGGGCAGACGAATAATTGACGAATAAAACAAATGTAATTGGCTCATAAAAGCTTAATGTTTTCACTTAGAAAAAATCCACGCCATATTTTTGTTGGCATAGGTCCAAAGTACACGTGTAGACAGTTTCGTGCAGATTTCTCAGAAATCCCAGGAGGAGTTTGATTTTAACTGCTTTTCATATAATTCAAAATGGTGGGAGATCTAAAGGTCAGAGGTCAAAAGTCAGAGTATGAAAGTTGTTAGGCATGAGGAGACGCATGTGTGTATTGAAGTTTCATGGCTGTAGGTCAAACAGGGCATGAGTTGTACCTGTTCAAAGTTGGCATTTTCAATTGAGTGCTACAGCGCCACCTTTTGGCCAATGGTTGTGTGTTTCTGGTCTTCGCCGTTTGGCATAGCCCTCTACCATATTGCCGAGTTTCGTAAAAAGCGTTTGCACGGTTGGGCCAGAACTGAAAAAACGGCGGAGGAAAGAGAGAGCCAATTAGGAATGCAATAATGTTTCGAGCCTTACAGGCCTCGAAACCTTAAAAATTGGTTGATTGAGTCATATACTGATGTTCCTCTTCACCCATGCAGAGCTTAAAGAGGTAACATCTCTTTTTTGTCAGACCTCAAGTATCTCCCCTTTCCCTGAAATTGAATTTAGCATTTGGCATTAGGGTACTATGTTACTTGTACACATGAGGGAATATTTCAGCAAAACACATGTCTAACTAACATTGGGTAAAGGTTGACCATGATGGTTTGAATAAACCTGACAAAGCTCACCTGTTCCACCAAACATGCTTCTCACTTGTATTGAATCCTATACACCAGTTTTGCGTCAAGGCTGGTGTGATCCTATTGCAAGATGGTCTCTAGTGTTTATGTATATGTATTTGATATCCATGACTTTCCTTTCTATTTTTAGGTGCCTTCCCATGTTGTCCTGGGGACTCATTTAAAAGATGAGAAGATGGACACTGTGAAGCAAAAAGGAAGTCTCACACCCTCCTCCTCCACAGCTGAGGTGGTGAAGCCTCCTGTGATGGAAGACACTCCACCTGAGAAGAAAGATTTGGATGAAGAAAGAGACATTAAAGTGTGCCTTAGAGGAAGAGGCAAGCATAGGGAGATGGAAGACACTCCAAAGGAGACAAAAGACTTGGACGAAGAAAGAGACAGAAGAAGAGTGAAGCATGCTACAGAGATGCCTGAGGGGAAATCTGAGTGGACTCTGTTTGATCCTCCCTTCACACCTAGTGATAACCCTCCCATTCAGTCCCCGTCTCAACCCAAATCTTACCCATTGGATCCCATCAAGCATCAATCAAGCACTGAAACTCCTAGCACATCCTCTGACTCCACACTCAACAGACCCCACATGGTTTCTTCACAGAGAACACAAGACAGAAAGAGAAGAGAAGAGTTGAGTGAGACTGGTCTTCACTCATCAAACCTCCCTTTTTTTCCCTCTTCAACTCTGTCAACCAGCCTCAATATGTCGTCCTTATTTTCTATGCCCCATCTTCCCAGAAATAGAAGAAAAGAAGCAGAGATAGAGGAGTCTGATATTCCCTCTTCTCAAGATGTCCCACAGGAAGTAATTACACCCAACATGTATCCCTCTGTTGCTGTAGTCTCCCCCATGTTGTATTCCTCATCCACATCACAACAGTCCTCCCATGATTCCCCAGAAGAAATGATGTCATGTGACACAGCCTGTGATTTGTCAACCACAGACCAGCCTGTTGCAGAGTCACTGTCCGCTGTGCATCCCTCTCTGGAGCTCCAAGATGAAACTGATCAAAATGATTCTAGGATGGGAGAATCCATCTCTCTGCCTCGTTCTCACAGCTTACACTCACTGAGCCAAATTCCATGTTTAGAGAACAAAACAGGTTTCAGAGCAAAGCGCTCCCACAGCGTAAATGATGTTACACTACTGGACAAAACACAGAAATTTACACCTGATATAATTGTTATGGAAAACAAGGAAAGCTACAGGTTCCACTGCACCCAAACAGGACTGTTCCAATGCAACGTGACCGGCCTGGTGTTTAAGATGGAGGCAGAGAGAGATGTGACTTACAGGACAGTCCCCTGGGACCGAAGGCTTCTATCCGAGCTTAGCAAGAGGCCTGCAGGACCACTGTTTGACATCAAAGGTTCTCAGGGGTCTGTGTGTCAGTTACACTTTCCACATTGTGAGATCCTCTCCATGGGTGGAGGCAAATCCTTGTATGTTCTCCATGTGATGGATAATGGGCACATTGAGCTGATCTACCCCGATGTGATCACAGAAACTCATGTCATCATAAATGTAAATACATTTTCTCCCCATGGTCTTGTCACCGATGTTGACAGCACCAAGCAGGCATTGGTGTCACTGTTTTATACACCACCAATTGATGATGATGACCCCATATCAACCCTGAAAGTATTGCTGCTGCCTGGGAATGTTGTGCTGGATGAAGTGATGACCAAAAGGAGGAAGCTAGTTGGAGAAGAGATTTTCATTGAAAAGCCTCCCTGTGAACTAACCCCAAATCAAGAATACACCCTCTCTGTTTCACCTGAAGATGAATCCATTATAATTGAACCAGATAAGGCAAAATTTAAAGTTGATGAATCATCCTATCACAATTACATCTCAACATTTGAAGTGATTTTAGAGGGAAGGTTTAAGCGTGTTAGGCTGCTTCTAAGACACAGTAACCCATCCATCTGTGCATGGAAAGGCTATGTAGACCTTTCAACTGCTGCTTTAAGAAAACAACAAGTTCAACGCACACTGACTCGTCCAGCAGAAGACAGACTGTTTGATGTGCGGAGCAGCTTCATCAACAGCGTTTCACATCCCGTTCTCAACGGTGTCCTGGACGAACTTTTCCAGAATAAGGTGATAATCAAAGAAGAGTATGATGAAGCCCGTGTGGAGCAAGTGAAACATGAAAAGGCTCGTTTTGTCATCGATACAGTGATGAGCAAAGGAACTGCTGCAAGTTCAAGCATGATATTCATTCTTTGTGAAACTGACCAATTCTTCTCTAAACATCTTGGGTTGATGTTGTAAAACGGTACAGATGTACGTAAAGTACCTTCAGTATCTAGGCAATGTCCTGCATCTTTTTATCTTTTTTGTCAAGTTGGACACATTGAAGTTGGATTATTATATTGTATTCATCTTTTTTTATTACACAATCATCCAGAGCAACTTAAAGTAAATGAACTATTACAGGTACTTTTTCAGAAGGGAGTGATAATCAAAGAAGAGTATGATAACGCCAATGGACAAGGCACGTTTTGTCATCGATGCAGTGAGGATCAAAGGAACTGCTGCAAGTTCAAGCATGATATTGTTTCTCTGTGAAATCGACCCATACCTTTCCAAACATCTTGGGTTGATGTAGGACTGTACTGATGTACTCGAGTTGGACACACTGAAGTTCAGTGTGTGTGAAGATAATTATATTTAACTGTTATCTTTTTTATAACATGATCATCCAGAGCAACTTCAAAGTAAACGAGCAATGACAGGTGCAATGCCTTGCTCAAGGACACTTCAACAGGGTGCCTGGCTACGGCATGGACACACATTGACTGTTTCAGAGATTAAACACATTTTATGTTTCAACTACGACCTCAGGACACAAAGATATGACAAATGCCTTTAAAATGTTTTAACTCAAGAAGTGGAATCTTGTGTCTGACTTCTGTTTATTCAGACACCTGATGAAGCTCATGGACAATGTTAAGTGGACTGTGTGAACACATACTAATCACCAGCAGTATGTTTATAGGTAGGGAGCCCAATGTCAAGGGGTTTCCTGCATTACCTGCTGTTGAAATAGCTACAGCAAAATGTAAATACATGAGCCTATGGGCCTTAACAAGAGATAAGACCCCCCCCCCCCCCCCCCCCCCCACACACACACACACACACACACACACACACACACACACACACACACACAATGGGGTTTTGAGCGTTGTATGTTTGGGCACCGCATTCAGATGTTCTCTCATGAGAAGCAAGAGGACGCCTGCAAAAAGCCATTTTACTCCCTGCTCCCCCTGACAAAGGGAGGTTCACAGAACAGCTATTGTTTAGACCTGGTCTCTTCACTCTGGTTTGCACTAAACCCAGACCATATCTTCAAAACAAGTCTACTGGAAAAGAGGGAGTTATGGCACATATACCATGAGCTGTTCTGAGAGAGGTCCATGTCCCTCTGGCTTCCTCACCACTAGCATATATATCATGATAAGAAGACGTCTGTACCACCTACTCCCTGTTACATCCTGACAGGACGTCTGGAGATACATAACATGTACAATAGACCTTTTGAGTATGCATAGTGGACACATAACCCTTATTAAACAGCTGTAGATTATCCAATCATATTAAACTGTTAAAATCTAATGCCCTTTCCTATTCATTGGCTATCTTGTCCTCTTTGCCTGGGCACTAATACAATCGAGAGCGGAAAGACAGAAGTCAGACAATTTTGGATTCTTACTGGAATAAGCTTTTTTGGACCTTCTACACGGCGCTATGAGAATTTTTCCAAAAAAAAACTCCGAGATTTCATGGGGATGTGGCGAATATATTAACAGAGAACTTTTCCTACCTAAGTCTCCACATGACCTTTAACTCATTGACTTCCAGAGTTTAAACATCATCTATCGTCCCCTTGCCAGCGAAAAAGAACGATTGTACTGTACCTGTAAAAATCATGGAATGCTTGGACTTTGGGGGCAGCTTTTTGATGCTCAAGGAATACAGACTGTTGGATTTCTATTACAACTATTGTCAACCAGAATTCTAAGACAATAGTTTCTCCTGGATGCAATATATTAAATCCTGGACCCCTGGAATCCTCTATATAGATTATTATAGAGTATACTACAAAGTAATTTAGGAATGAAATCGTTGCTGATATTTCAAAAGTTCCTGTAATCAATTATTCTGTATTTTCAAGTAAAACCTATGTTTGTTCTTTATCAAGACTCTACTTTCCTTCTTTTCTATTCAGCCCTTGATGTTTGTAAATGTGAACAGTGGTGAGAAAATTAATTTACTCAATGTACTGTACAGCTAAGTTGTATATTTAACTTAAATTGTTATTCATAAGTTTTTCAGAAAACTGAAAAAGACGACATTTTGTAGAATCGGCATCAGGTCTTAATGGGTTAACCCACCTGGTAAAGAATCTGTGAATTCTTTTGAATATATATGTTTTTAAAAGCGTTTTTGGAACATTTGGAACTGAAATCTTTGCTTCTGGGCGAGGGTCCATGGAACAAAACATTTTTAGATGGGGGTCTGCGGCCAAATATTTGCTTTAAAAAAAAAAAAAAAAAAAAATATATATATATATATATATATATATATATATATATATATATATATATATATATATATATATATATATATATATATATATATATATATATATATATAAATGTGCACAAATTGTCAAGATTAAAACTAAATTGCCAAAGAAATGTAAAAATGACACAGATGCATTGGGTTAAAGGACTTCAGCGTCTTGCTCAAGGACACTTCAACACTAACTCTGGGGGAGCCCGGGATCGAACCGGTTTCCAGTTCACTCTACCGGCCAATCTACCCCTGAGCCACTGCCCCCCTTGTACATAGCAACAACATAGCAACAACAACTCTAAAAGGGGTTCCTGTCCTGAAAGGTATAGTTACAAATAGGGGTTCCTGCCCAAAATGGGTTAATATGCATTTGTCCGCACACGTCCATCTGAACATATACTTTGTGCCAGGGACCCCCATACAATCTGTGCTGTTAAAATGTATTACAAACATCCACATTATTTTTCAAGATTTCTTTAAAAAATATCAGATCTACAGACTCACGCTCTATTTTTGATCAGCTGTATAATCTACGTATACATTAGGTTAAAGCGGTCACGCTGATTTAGATGTTTTATTAACTCATTTTGTTGAAACCCTTTAAAGACCCCCGGGGGTCCCCCAGACCACACTTTGAGAACCACTGAGGCTTTATCCTTTTGCTTTTTATATGAAATATCAGAGAGACTAGTAAGATTTGATGGAAGATGCTTCTGAACATAATGTGCTAGTTTGACGTCTTAAAAAGCGCTCGCTGGCCTAGCGGTCCCGACAACCTTTGCTGCGTGTCACTCCCTCTCTTAATGCGGCCCGCAGGTTAATGTCAGAATACTGATTATTGATTTCAGCTGTTATGATTCCAAACATGCAAACATAACCCGCTTTAATTACTTCAGTCTATATTATAGTAGCTTAATGACTAGTATTAAAATTCTATTGTCTTTTTTATGTCCAATGTATTTGTATTTAAGTTCATAAAGTTAACATACAGTAAGTATATATATGGCAAAATAGCAGATCTACAAGAGCTTGTAGATTGGCTATTTTTGCTACTTTTGTGTGACATAGAATGGCGAAGAAGGCGTTAATTTACAAAAAAAGTTAAAATTCAGAGATAAGAGGTGTCTGCCCGACAGTATATGCAATGTGTTCCTCTGGAGTGAGTGTGGAAATATAGTGGCCCTCTACATCATCAAAGTTGCATCACCCTTGCTTTAGGCACACAGCATACAGATATGCAGTGTACAGTTTGTGTGGTTTCTGAAATAAATCAGGAATATATACAATCAGGTCTGTATACTGTACTAAATATGACATCAGTCACAAACACAGTGAAACAAACACAGCCAGGTAATAATATAATGAACCAAACAGTCTCTACTCTCATCCACAGCAACAACATCAAAGGGCTCCAACGACAACGAGGCCCCTGTAGCCAGGTGTTGGCAATGAGTGATTAGTAGGGCTGTAACGATACATTGTAACAGCGATACGATACGCATCACGATACATGGTTGACGATACATGGCGATGGCCAAAATGCAAAACCTCCTATGTGCAAATTTCATGATTTTCGGATTTCACTGTGGATGAGGACTATAGGCTATGCTGCACATGCTCAGTCTATCTGCAAGATAGTCCCGCCCCTCATTTTGTCAGAAAAAGTCATTTGACTAAAACCTCCTATCTTGTTCAGTGCCAATTAGTGCTAAAATGTTGAAGCGCAAAACCTCTTATCTGCACCAGAACTAATTGAGCAGCAGACAGAGCTGAAACTTGGGAATTCTATGTTATGTAGACCGTCTAAATGTCTTTCAGTTTGTAGTCATCTATTATTTTCAAAATAAAAAAGTGTCTTCCCCCCTTACTAGTTAAGTATTTGTTAGTAACTCTGTCAAGTTAATTGCATTGCCTTGTTGATTGCTAATGATTAGTGTCAGGTGGTGACACTTTTATCACACCAAGAGTGTGAGTTAATGTAATGGTAATACTTGATACAGTACTGTAGAATGTCTTGATCTCAAAATGAGCATAAAAAAAGCATTATTTAACAAAGATAATGTTTGTTTGTAAGCCTAACTATTTCTAGGTAAAAACCTCCTATGTGCATCTATGTAGATAGTGATGTATATTCTGGTCGAAAGAGTGGCTGTATTCAGTCTCCTGGAGAGAGGTTCAATAATGGAGGATCCGGTCCAAGGTTTTAAGTTAGATATAATTTTATTCCACCCAACAGGCAGACTGCCGGGTTTAAGGTCTGATTCAGCAGCGCGCCGTCATCACATACAAGCATGTCATTTTATACTCGGTCTACCTTCTGCTCACAAGGGGAGGAGGCTAGGTGGCTAAGCCCAGCCCCTAATCCCAGTGGGCCTATCACACATCGAATACATGAATATTTGAGGAGTCGTGGCCGAACCCCCACAAACATCCTGTTAAACACATTAGCATTGTCCTTACAGTGTGCCAACTTGTCTTATTTCCAATTATCAAACTTTACTACTACACAAAACCTTGTTTAGTAATCCTTGTTCAAAATCTCTTAAGCTTTATAATAAGACCACACACTTTATACTTTCATGTTTGCAAACAGTAGTTAGAAATCCAATGAGTCAACATAAGACAACAGTTACTTCAGACTGAATATTTTCCCTAAATGACATTTCTCTTTGTTTACAACACAGGTCATAGTTATCAAGACTTTAATCATTTCAACTACTCATTTAAAAGGCTCTTAGTATTGTGTACATAGTCTTACTCAACTTGACAGAGTTAAAGCCAAACTCAAAGTTCTTCTGTAGCCATTCTGTCCTCTGTCTCTATGCATTCACTGTCTACGGCCAACACCCAGGAAGGAACAAAGGATATTTTAATCCATTCCAATTAAGACAAAAGAATGACTCTGGGTTCAAACGCAAGAAGGGGGTAGCATCTCCTGGACTCCAGGGGGGCTAGCTTCAAACAGTCTGTATACACTAGGACAATAGTATTATAATCAACCACTTGGTAACAAAAGGTTTTGGCTCAGCGACTTGTTTTGGTTCTCACTTAAAGCGGGTAGCTTCTGCTCCAGGACAAAGACCAGGATCTTAAAGGGTTGACTTGATCAACACATCAATAACAAATTCAGATTGGAGGGAATTGTCCGGGTTTTTTCCACTACCTGCCGCTCAGCTCCACACAATTCTGCATCTCAGTATGGGATATGATTAATTATATGGAACCCATGTTTGAACGGATACTTCAATAGGAGGTCATTTTTAGGTATAGATAGGAGGTTTTGACATTGAACATTTTGAACTTGTGGTTAGAGGTTGTCATTGCTGCTTAAATGTGAACGTAATTGTCGTGATTCTTTATTAATTGCAAATCAAAATCACACGTGAACACCGTGGCAGCCAACAACCCTGTGAAAATATTGTGGTGTGTCGGTTGGGGGGTATGAGGGTATGGGGGTGGGATGGGGTTTGGAGTTATAGGGTGTGGGAGGTGTGGGTGGTGGTTGGGGGGGTATGGGGTGGGGGGTGCATGAGGGTTTGGGTGGGTGGAGTTTGGGGGTTGTGGTGTGCTGGTTGGGGGCATGGGGACCGGGGGTTCTGGGAGTGGGGGTAATGGGTTGGGTGGGATTTGGGGGTATGAGGGTATGGGGTGGGATGGGGGTTTTGAGTTATGGGGGTTGTGAGGTGTGGGCTGGCAGTTGGGGGGTATGGGGTTTGTGGGAGTGGGGGAGTATTGCAGGTGGTGGAGTTGGGGGGTAGAGGGTATGGGGGATTATGTTGAGGGGGGCATAGGCCAGTTAGGCCGGATCATACAGGATAGGGTCTTTGTGATGTGAAAGTGTGGTCTAGCCAACACCAACTCAGGACTCCTGAAGTGGGATGGGGTTTTGAGTTAGGGAGGTGGAGAGGTGTGGGCTGGCAGTTGGGGGGGGGGGTTGTGGGAGTGGGGGAGTATTGCAGTAGGTGGAGTTGGGGGGGTAGAGGGTATGGGGGGGATTATGTTGAGGGGGCATAGGCCAGTTAGGCCGGATCATACAGGATAGGGTCTTTGTGATGCGAAAGTGTGGTCTAGCCAACACCAACTCAGGACTCCTGAAGTGGGATGGGGTTTTGAGTTAGGGAGCTGGAGAGGTGTGGGCTGGCAGTTGGGGGGGGGGGGTTGTTGGAGTGGGGGAGTATTGCAGTAGGTGGAGTTGGGGGGTATAGGGTGTGGGGGGGATTATGCTGAGGGGGGCATAGGCCAGTTAGGCCGGATCACACAGGATAGGGTCTTTGCGATGCGAGAGTGTGGTCTAGCCAACACCAACTTGGGACCCATGAAGTGGGATGGGGTTTTGAGTTATGGAGGTGGAGAGGTGTGGGCTGGCAGTTGGGGGGGGGGGGTTGTGGGAGTGGGGGAGTATTGCAGGTGGTGGAGTTGGGGGTAGAGGGTATGGGGGGGATTATGTTGAGGGGGGCATGGGTCAGTTAGGCCGGATCATATAGAATAGGGTCTTTGCGATGCGATGTGTGAGTGTGGTCTAGCCAACACCAACTTGGGACTCCTGAATCGCTGCCCTCCACACTCTCCTATCTAGCATCAGGGTCTTGAGCTCTACAGTATTGTTCGCTAAGCTGTTACGCCGAAGTGCATCTACGTAGGTGGTGCACTTCTTGTCTCTCCTGGCTTTGCCCTGGGTTGGCTCTCATAGTGTTAGTTTGCTTGCCACTAGTTATGGGTCCCTGACGCAGTGCCCTGCCTCATCCTTCTCTCTCTGACTTTGTCTGTGACCCATGGTAGGTTCCTGTAGAGGACCACATTTCTGATGTGGTCCGTCCATGTGACTCCTAGTGCCATTCATAGCATTCTTGTGTAGACTCCATCCAAGGCCCTTTCCTGTTGTGCTGTGACGGTCCATGTCTCAGCCCCATACAGCAGTACTGACTCCACTGTAGAACAGCCGCCTCTTGAGGTCTTCTCCCATGTCTGATTTCCACACTCTCCTCATCCCATGCAAGGCATTCCAGTCAAGTGCCCCCCGGACCTTCAGGTCCTGTTCCATTGAAGCAGTCCAGGCCCAGGTTATTAGAAGTCCTGGACTGCCTCGAGTAGCTTGTCTCCATCATCTGAACCATCTTCTCAGGAACTCCATAGGCCCGGAGAATGTTCATCAGATTCCCCCGGTGGATGGTGCCAAAAGCCTTTTGGAAGTCATGAAGGTGATCACCACTGAAAGATTCCGCTCCTTACTCCTTCCAGTATCCTCCTCAGCACCAGTATCTGCCCGAGTTTCTCATTACAGGGTCTAAGATGGGTCTAAGACGGTTGAGGATCTTCCTGTTAGCCATCTTGGCAACTTGTGAGATCAGGCTAATGCCTTGGTGAGTTCGCCTGACTTTGGTACTGGATCGATGATCATTTTGCTCCACAGCTTCGGCAGCTTGCTAGACGTGTGTGCTTGATAAAATCCAACACCACCTCGTCTATGGGCACATACATCAGAACCTCTGCTGTCACTCCATCTTCCCCGCAGCTCTTGCCTCACTTGATAGTAGCCTTGGCCCTCTGGTACTCATCAATGGTGAACCGTCTGGTTTGGGAAGGTCATGGTAGACAGGAGCATCGGATCATCCTCTTCTTCGGTTGAAGGAGGATTAACTAGGAGTGTTTTGAAGTGCTGGTACCATGTTTCAACTCGTTCCTCTGCGCTTTCTCCCCAGATCTTGGAAGTCTGAGAAGAGCTTCTGCCAGAAATGTCATTGATGAGCTTCCAGCTCTTGCCATGTTTCTGGTTAACATGTACCTCTTTAATGTCCCTGATCTTTTGGGTCAGCTCCCGTTGTTCCAGTTGCATACACTTGATATAGCTCCTCCTTCCTCCGCTTATATTCCTCCCTCAGACCCTCTCCTTTTTGGTCAGCGACAAAGTCCCTGTGTGCTGCTCTCATCTCCTCCCTGGCTGTGGTGATTCTAGGGTCAAGGCATCCGTCTTTCCTCCTTGCTTATAGGCTCTTTAAGACATTCAATGATCTTACATACTATTCCACTATCCACACCGGACACAAGGTTGGTGATCCAGTTGTATGAGTTAGGGGAGTTGGAGGGCATGAGGGTTTGGGTGGGTGGGGTTTGGGGGGTGTGTTGTGCTGGTTGGGGGGAATTGGGGTTGTGGGAGTGGGGGGGTATTTCAGGTGGTGGAGTTGAGGGTATAGGGGGGATTATGTCGAGGGGTGCCTGGGCCAGTTGTTTTGTAGTCCACCTAATTGTTGTTGTTTTTGGAAAAAAAGCGTATACAGTCTACTAACCATTTCATCCATTGAAAATGCGCTAGCGTATACCCACGACCACGCGCATCTCGTGCAGGGAATGATTATTGTATACCTCAGAAAACAAACCTATAGACCACACCACTGATGCAACTGTTTGCAGCTGTAAATGTATGTATTTACAGCCTGTACTATTTATCATTATTTAGTTATGCAATCACTTAACATCACAGTGCAAAAGCTCCTATCTGCAGAATTATCCAGGAAAAGTGGGGAAAAACCTCCTATCTGCATTTGCTATATGAGATCAGTGTAATTAACATATAATATTGTAATATAATCCAGAAATCCAGAAACGGTGAATTATGTGATGGGTATCATAAAAAAATAGCATTGTGCAAAAAAGATACAACATTTTGTAGTTTTCTTTTTCATTTTCCCAACAATGTAAATTTTTCAGATAGGAGGTTTTGCGTTTTGGCCATCGATGGACAATATTGGTTCATTCATGGTGATACGATACTATTCAATGATTTAAAATCCATACAGTAACTATTTAGCAAAAAAACTTGAAACGTGTGGATAGTGCAGGTTTTTTAAGGGAAACATTAATTATAGATATAAATAAGTAAACAAAGTGATTCTCTGGCGAATACATGGACATTGTATTTGAACACATTATGGACAAACCCACACCTTGACATGAACACAGAGAATACACACATTTATCTATAAACCAAGTGTAGAGATATGTAACAGAAAAGTAATTAAACCCCTCTCTCCCTTTTTTCTTCTTAAAATTGCTAAATACAACGCACAAGTACTTAGTATCCATACAATTGATTATTTGCATTGCAGAACGATACGATATGATACAAAGTCAAACGATACGATATTTTGCTGCATATCGATATAGTAGATCGTTGAAAATTCAAAAATATTTTTCGATGCAGTTATCGTTACACCTCTATTGATTAGCTAAAGCAGAGTGATGACACTTCTAGTGATTAGCTAAAGCAGACTGATTAATACAGAGCATCCGTGGATATAGACCAATTATTTGTTTACCAGCATTGCGACTGGATGCACAGGTGATTGTTTCATGTAATCAATTCTCAACCTGTTGTTTCGGGGTGCGCTGGTTTCAGCACACCCCAACCCCCTCTTGTGTGTTGGCTAGTGCTGCGCGCCCTAGCGGGACCTGACAGAACGGGTTTCATTTGCAACCAGTATGACGCTTGCAACCAGTGTGACGTCATCTGTTAAGGGGTCTATATGGAGCTAAAGTAAGGACACATCACAGACTCCCGTTTAGTCCAAATACATACAGGTAAATGATATATGTAGGTAGATTAGGTAGATGTAGATACAACCATAATGACAGGAATTAACCTAGTAATCAACCTAAATGCTTCAGGCCACAGAGGTAGAACGGCACATCAAACAGTGGCACAAAATTACCCTAAGCAGAATATACCCGCAATAATAACGGTGGAACATATAGCAGACATAAAGCACAACTTACAGTTGTTCAATGAAGCACACAGGTAAAAGAATGGATGGTAGAAAAGAGTATAATAACCAGTGGTGGGAAAAGTACTCAAATTCTTTACTTAAGTAAAAGTATCAATACTGCAATATAGAAATACTCTGTTACAAGTAAAAGTCCAGAATTCTAAATTGACTTAAAAGTACAAAAGTATTGGCATCAAAATGTTTTTAAAGTACCAAAAGTAAAAGTACTAAAATATTTGAAAATAGTAGATCTACAAGCTCACAACGCGTCGCGATGCGACGCGTTGTGAGCTTGTAGATCTGCTATTTTCAAATACCCTAGGTATGAAATAGGGCTATAGTGGTTAATGTAACTCAGGGCTCTGTCCTAGGACGTCAGTATTTGTCTATAGGCTGATGGTCAGTCAACAGTCTCCACAGGTGTTACGGCCCCTTTAAACTTGGCTCCAACACCCAAGGGACCACAACACAATAAAGGATATAGTCAGGTTTCACACTAAATTGAAGGTTTATTTTTCAATACATCAAGTGCGTAAGTTTATACACCATGAAATCATGACATACTGAATAATGTAACACAAAGAATAATAGTGAACCAACATTTAAACCTAACTAAAGTCCTAAACAAACAGAGAAGTGATGGGCAGGACAAACTGAAAAGTGGGGAGTCTGGTGAGCCAGGCACTATGTGCCCGTAGTCTCACCAGACTCCCATAAACTACCAAAACATACACTAGAACTAAACTAACCAGTAACCAGAAAACATGTACCAAACAATACTTATAACCAGCCCATCAGAACTGAAATAAAGAAATACACATTAGCTACAGGAACAAAACACTGGTGTTCTCTACTGGGGTGCTCAGGGAGATTACTGAGAGCTGGCTACAGCTCCTGTTTTATAGACCTATAGGCCCTAATCACACATGAGACACAGCTGTTTTATAGACCTATAGGCCCTAATCACACATGAGGCACAGCTGTTTTATAGACCTATAGGCCCTAATCACACATGAGGCACAGCTGTTTTATAGACCTATAGGCCCTAATCACACATGAGACACAGCTGTTTTATAGACCTATAGGCCCTAATCACACATGAGGCACAGCTGTTTTATAGACCTATTTAGGCCCTAATCACACATGAGACACAGCTGTTTTATAGACCTATAGGCCCTAATCACACATGAGGCACAGCTGTTTTATAGACCTATAGGCCCTAATCACACATGAGACACAGCTGTTTTATAGACCTATAGGCCCTATTGCCCTAATCACACATGAGGCACAGCTTTACCCATGTTTTTCTTTTAAAACATTTATTATGTTTATTATGTTTTGACACTTGCGTTGGCAATGTAAACGTATGTTTTGTCATGCCAATAGCTCATTTGAATTGACATTTTTTTGTTTGTTTATTTCGGTTTGGGTGGTGGGGCATTGGGGCAAACATATTTGCCATAAAGTATTTATTACACAATATTGGGCAATAATTTAAGGCTTTTTTCCCTTTTATAGAAAGACAGAGAAAGTTCCTGTGTGTTGCGTACAAGATGTGACATTTATTACCTCATGCTCCTACTGGTTAATGTCATTGGCAATAGTACATTTTCATCTCTGCTCACCAGATCGAATCCCATGCATATCACTGTTTAAACTTGTTCAGCTTCCATTCTTCTCTTTGTAGAATTCCGCCATTCCATTAATTAAAGCCAAACATATTTCCTCAGTTTATACTATTCCCTGTGTTCGGTCAGTTTGTTATTATTATTAGACCTTCCGCTGTCCCATTAGTTAATGTCAAAAATGTACCATGTTCAGTTTCAACAATTCCCTGTGAAGAGTAGATTCTACATATCTCAAAACGAGACGGGAAAATGGGCCGCTACTTATCAATGACATGAATGAATATTATTGTGCCAGTGCATAAATCAATAAATAAAATAAAGTAACGTGCGTCACAAGCTAAAAAAAGGAAACTGTGGTGAAGTTCTGTCAAACTAATTGCCGAAATATATATATAGGGCAAATATATAGGGCAAATATATAGGTCAAGTAATAATAATAAACTTTATTTGTATAGCACCTTTCATGACATGAAATGCAGCTTAAAGTGCTTTACAGAGCAAGAATACAATTACAGTTACAACTAATTTAACAATAAAGCAAAAAAGAGAAGTAAAAGCATAAAACAACATTAAAATAATAGCAAAAAGGCAGTGAATCAGGCAATACAGTGAGGACATGGATAACAACACAGAGATTTAAAAATCAACCAAAAAATCTGCTAAAAGCAAGAGTGAATAAGTAGGTCTTTAGCTGTGCTTTAAAGCTATCGACAGAGGCTGCCTGTCTTAGGTGTAATGGGAGTTTATTCCCCGCTGTCGGTCCGTAGAAGTAGTAACTGTATGTTTTGTAATAATTATCAAAATCTACAAAGTTTTCAAATAATTGTAGTGGAGTAGTACAATATTTGCCTCTGAATGTAATGGGGTAGAAGTAAAAGTACTGAAAATTGGAAATACTCCAGTAAAGTAAAAGTCCCTCAAAATTGCACATAGTAATAGTACAGTACTTGAGTAAATGTACTTATTTACTTTACACCACTGTTTCTCCTACTGTACATATTCTCGTATTTTTTTTCTCTCCCCCAAAGCAGGTTACGGTAGCCTATTCACACCTTAGACCCCATGGAGATTGCTCATTGTTACATAATAAGGATATTTATAGGATACTTTGGATAGGATAATTTGCGTCATTTCGTTTTAATGGATGAAATTGTACTCAATATTCCTTGATTCTCACAGTCCAAATATTGTAATGTTTTTGTTACTGTTGACTCTGTTTTTGATCATTGTAATGCAGTCAGAGTCTGTTACGTCTGTGAAACAGTTCATAACAAACACTGTAAGCTTTGTTCTGTAAACCCTTTCCAGTGAAAGTATATAATGTTTATTTTCCAATGTTGAAAAGGCATTGCAATGTTGACAATGCAATGTTATATATGGTTGTGTGGGTTGTGTGAATCTCCTGGATTCTGACAGTCCAATTAGTCAGGGAATATAATCAGAAACATTTCCAATCTGGGAATAAATTCCTTACCAAGAAATGTCTTCACCAATGTGTTTGTAAAGGTTTCTAGTAACACATCTCACAAAGACTGAAATTCAGTTTCCCTAGGTGAATCTGTGACAGCTGCTGAAAGCTGGGGTACCCTTAACCTTATGCGAGAAAAAGATATCTAAATTGAATTCTGCTTTAAGTAGCATGCAAGGGGGTCAAATTAGGGGTTTTTCATGATTCTGAATCCATTGCAAGCATTTGTTTTGCACCAAAACCACTCCTTAGCAGACAGGCCAAATCAACAAGTCATATCTATATTTCTTACACATTTTAGGAAACATTTCACCATTATAGCTACCTTGTTGTAGCCCAGGTCTCCCTTCTAAAAGGGATTATTAATCTCAATGGGCAAGACCATGAGTGTTGGAGGGGGTTTTAAACTGTTCTACCATGGGGTGGACGAGAGGAGAAATGAATAGAAGGTCAGAAGGTCAGTGATGAGAATGAGCATATGTGTCCATGTAGCTCAGTTGGTAGAGCACTCGCCTTTAGACCACAAGGTCATAGGTTTGATCCTGCGCACCGTCAACTCAGTGTATGAGAAGCATGCACGCCTTGAGTCCTGTGTTAAGTACTGTGAGCTGATGTTAGGTGTGAAGAACAAACGGTGGAAGATGAAGAACGAACAATGCTGTGTGGAGCTCTGGGAGGAGATAAGAAAGGCAGCCAGAGAGATGAAGAAAGTAGGCAGGAGTACAAGTAGACGATGCTGTACGGTTTTGGCAACGGTGGCACTGATGAAAAGACGGGCAGCGCAGCTGGAGGTGGCAGAATTGAGGATGCTGTGATTCTCTTTAGGAGTTAAAAGTAAGGACTGAATAAGAGGATCAGACTAGGTTAGAAGGTTTGGGGACCAGATGGGGAAAAAAAATTGTATACATGAGATTTTTCTTTGCTTTAATCCCTGAGTTTGTCTGTGAGCATGAACAGTTCTATGGCATGTTTTTGAAACGTTTTATATTTTGACGGTTATAAATGGTAACAATACATACAATGGGAGTAATATTTGGTGATTTGGTGATTGACCTCACAAAAGTATAGGCAAAGACAATGTTGTAATGCAAAATCAGTCTAATTTTGGCGGCCATATTGAAATAAATGGCCGCCATCTTTGATTTACGAGTGGCCCGGTTTCTTAAATCGAAGGGTGACCTCCAAAGATGATTTGTACCAAATTTCACACTTGTATCAGTATCACCATTTGAACGATTCTCGTCTTTTTACACAATGGTATGTGATGACCTGGAAAAGTGTCTATGACCGTTTTTAGCCGAATTTTTCGTGCAAAACAAATGCTTGCAATGGATTCAGAATCATGAAAAAAAAAACTAGTTTGACCCCTCACATGATACTTCAAGCAGAATTACATTTAGTAAATGTTTCCTGCATAAGGAAGGGTACCCCAACTTTCAGCAGCTGTCACAGATTCCCCTTGGGAAACTGAATTTCAGTCTTTGTGAGATGTGTTACTAGACAGATTTATAAACACAATGGTAAAGAAATTTCTCTCTTTTTTTATATCCCCTGACAAAATGTTGGCAACCCTGGTCTTATCCTGTTGTTGAAAGGCCACTGAAAATTAAAATTGTGCGCCTTACTAGAAAATGCAATAACAATGCTGGCACCTTAGGCAAACTAATATTTCAGCGGGCTGTGACTAAAAAGACATGTAGGAGATGGAACGGAACGGTAAACTGGGATGGTTCCAGGGAGAAAAAGGAACTCCCAGAGAACCTAAAGATGTTCATTCTTAGCCAGGTCAAGGCGATAATTCCCGGCGACCAGAAAGAAAATAAAAAGAGAGTTATTGATAAAGTGAATCAGTACCTCCGAAAAGAGAGAACAAAAAACACAGCAAGAGACCTACCTGATTTATGTAGGTCAGAGTTCCTGTTGGGTTATTCCATGCCTCCGACGCCTGTGATATTATTATGATTATAATGATGTGTGTATTTACTGCTTATTTAGGATTATACCAAAGTGGTAGGCCGACATATAAAGGCACGGGTAAAATACATACAGTACATATATGAAGGTTATTACTGCTTGTTTGGAGTCATAACTGAGGTTATATGCCCTATGAAGGTTAATGGAAAGAGACTTGCTAGGTGCTCATCGTATTTGCCCAGTGAGTAAAGGCTCATACTTGGCATTTAAATCTTCACATGTCTTTGCTGATGCATATACAGTGGTATCATGGCCCATCATTGATTTGGCATTTTTAAGGACGAGAGGTAAATCATTTGTAAAGATGGAGTTCATAAGTGGACCTAGGCTGCTCCCTTGAGGAATTCCACATTCCATATACCTGCTATCTGAGAAACTTCCATTAAGGAAGACACTTTGTGCTCTATGTATCAGATAGCTTGCCATCCAGGCAATAGCAGATGGTTTAAATCCATGAGACTCCAGCTTTTCAAGAAGGAGCTTGTGGTCAATTAAATCAAATGCAGCTGTAAAATCTAAAATGACTGCCCCACAGATCATTTGGTTGTCCAGATCTCTGTACCAGTCATCTGTCATTTGCTCTAGAGCTGTACATGTAGAATATCCCTTTCTATACGCATGTTGGAAGTTTTTAATTACATTATTCACTGCAAGGTATTCTTGTATTTGATTGAACACTGCCTTTTCAAAGATCTTACTTAGTGCTGGTAGCAGGCTTATGGGACGACTATTAGAGCCACTAAAAGATGTTTTCCTGTCTTTGGGCAGTGGAATGACTTTTGCTTCTTTCCAAGCCTGTGGACAAAATTTTTAGGAGTACTGTCAAAAAATATATTTTGCAAAAAGCAGCCTCCAGGTGGCGCTATAACAGGCCCATGTGAAAAATGTGGGGCATAGGTTCTGAATTGGCATCCAGGGAGTGTGTGTGCACAGTTTTGCTGCGATCAAGCCAACAGTGCCACAGATTAGCTGTTCACAGACGGACGGACGGACACACACACACACACACACACACACACACGCACGCACGCACGCACGCACGCACACACACACACACACACACACACACACACACACACACACACACACACACACACACACACACACACACACACACACACACACACACGGACAGACAGGGTGCAAAACATAGTCTCGGTTATGCCTTTCGGCCTGGCGGAGACAATAAGCTGGATGTGGCAAATCACTTAGACAACTTCTTTACAACCATAACAACCACAGTGGTTAACATAATGCCCTCTCATTCTGGGCTATATGAGGTAATGCACATCCAAGCATTCTACAAAAATCTAGGTGCCCGCGAAGATGACTTTAAACTCACCAGGGGGACAACTGATGATGCGTTTAAAAAACTGAGTCCGAGTCTCACTGGGAAATGGGAATAGCTTACATGACTGCTTTATTTTAGTGTAACTCGAACGCACACTGCTCGGTATGGGTTAAATAAATTCATATACAAACGTATAATGGAATACGTTTGTATATGAATTTATTTAACCCATACCGAGCAGTGTGCGTTCGAGTTACACTAAAATAAAGCAGTCATGTAGGCTATAGTCATGTGATGTCGATGTCGTATCATAATCTGTCATTCATGTAAGCTTCTAGCCTATTTGGTTGACAAAGATTGTACCGTTACGCAGTTGGGCTTGCAAGTAGGTGCGTGTGTGCGTGTGTGCGTGCGTGCGTGCGTGCGTGAGTGACTTGACAGGCAGCGAGGCGAGCCGGCGAAACTCTTTCTTATTGGGTTTCCATGCTCTGTTTGGTGGTATTCTGGTTCTTCATGTCGTAAAATCGGTGCGTTTCGAGAATATTTAAGGCCGTGTTATTTAAATGACGCTCGGTTTCAGCCATCAGATTTATCAAAGCTTCGACCAAATGTACGCTAGGATTGGCTGTATTGGATCGCTTCATAAATGTGACTTTGCCTTGCATTTATCACATCTGCTTTTTATAGCGCCACCAGGAGGAGGACTTATGTAAAACACATTTCTAGATATTACTCCTTCAGATTTCATCCAAATTTTACGCAAATCGGTACACATGATCTCTATAGTCATGTGATCAAGACGGATCTGTTTTTCATATACATCAAAAGTTTGCAGGAGTGGCCCATTTTGGACAAAATGCCGCAAATCATGAACGCAGCGTTCAATTGTGGTGAAACTTTGCACGCACATTCGCACTACGTTGAGGAACAAATGCCACCCTTTCAACATTGCCCTATTATAGCGCCACCAGGAAGCTGAGTTTTTGCAGATTTTTTTTTTTAATTACTCCTACAAATGTTGTCCAAACATCACGCAAATCGGTATATATTATCTCTTTAGTCAAGTGATCAAGACGGGTCCGTCCGATTTTTCACATTCCAGCCTGATTGGCAAATTCCGAGCCTTGCTGGCCCACACTAACCTGCCTGACCTGGCGGAGACCTGTGCTCTAAGGAGCACTTTTTCTAGTCTTTAACTGCAGCCTATCTGATTAGATATCTTCCAGAGCTAAGAACGTAAGGTTCTTAATGTAACATATTACATTATGGAAAAATCTGTTATTACGTTATGCACTCATGATTTTATTACTACGTTAAAATTGCATTAATCACACTATAGTTACATTACCAGTACAGCCGGGGGGTGCCAGTGGTGTCCACGCACAGGAGGAAGGCAGGGAGTGAGGGGAAATCTAACAGTTTCACCGCCACCAGACGAGACTGCATTTAAAACAAATACAATATAGCCAGCCTTACCTCAGATTAATAGAGCCACACTACTAGGCAATGTGAGTTCCACGCCGTCATCTGCACTCTGGTCCATGAAGCAGCACACTACTGAAACAACAGGAGCTGAACTCAAGATTTTGCCTAGACAAATTTACATTTACAAAAACAAACCGGTGAAGTGCATACCGTCAATGACATTCTCCCGCACCCACGACCCAACACACCACCAGGCAAACACAAGCCAGCCAGCTACTCGACTGATGGCCGTGCACGGTTCACTATTAATCAGCCAGCAGCCAGGTGTCTCAGCTGTCCTGAATAGACCATATTCACACGGCGGCCATTTTGGAATCTTACATTGAAAAAAACACCTTCAGGAGGCTGCAATTCCAAACTGGCCCCTGTACAAGTCTTAACCTACCCCCCCACCCCATCCCACCCCCCCCCCTCCTCCTTGAACTGTTTATTGTACATATTTCTTGTTTTCCGTACCAGTAACCTGTAAGCTGATTGTTTGACGTTCTGCATAGTAGTGTGTATCTGTCTGTTTTCTTAAATGTCATCATGATTTGAGTGCGTGGCCGTGGGGATCTAAGCCTTGTGCTTTTAAGAGCGATCCAGTTTAGAGGACCATTGTATTGTGAATTGTACTCCAATGTACTGTTTCCATGTCTTTCTAAATAAAGTACTAAAAGTAAACTACAATCAATCAATCAATCAATCAAGTCACATAACTAGGGATAGGCTAACCCAGGAAAAGCTCAGCCCACTACAGATATTTATTATTATAAAAATGTTGGGTCCATTTGGTTCCATTTGTACACTTTCAGAGTTAAAGGTGCAATCCATAAAGTTATTTTTTTTATTTTGACAGAATAAAGCATTATTTTGACCAATACAACAACACTACAGTGGTGGTAGCTGGTACTCCTCTAGCAATATATTTAGAACCATGTGGTCAGGTAGGACACCTACTGGTTAACAAATGGTATTGCATGAAAGTCAAGCGGAAACCATTGCCCTCCTCATTGAGCTTTTATATCTCAACAGTAAAAAGTTTGGCACTCACGTGGGCAACCAGGATTTGACCAGTAGGACATGAAAGTGGATTGCAGCTTTAGATAAATACAGCTATATAATAAAAATAGATTTTAGTGTAGATTGTGGTTCCAGAGATCAAATAGGGGTCCACAGCAGCCTTATGCATATCAAACTGTAGGTCTTTGAAATCAAAAGTGTTGAGAATCACTGCTGTAATCAACCAGCTCACTGCTGGCTGATGTTTTAAAACATTAAAACCTCCACTGTCTTTACAGGATATTATGCATAACATGTACTATCAAGGAAACTAGGAAAGTGCATCTCTTGCCTCCGAATAAAGTGACGCATCCAAGCACTGCTTGACTACATAATATAATTGTTGTAAACAGGAATAAAATAATAATATTAATCTTGTAGCACATGTTTTACCACAGAATGTCACACTGTAGGATACAAAAATGACCTGGAAAATAGCTGTTAAAAAAGAAGCTAGTGCTCAAGTAATAAATTGTACCCTGGATTTCAGAATGCTTCAAAATAGAAAAGCATTCATTCTCTATTTTGAGATCAAGAATTACTTTAGGAAAAAATGCTCAAAGTATATCTCAAGTGAAAATAGGAAGCCATATACATTCATGTATAAAGTCCCTTTGGAATGAACTATTCAACCATTAGCTTTGATAGAACAATATTTTGGCACAGGACGTTTTGCTGTTCTAGACTCTATACCGTTTCCATGGTCATCCATCATGTATGGTCCATAGTCTCCATAATCATCATTGTATCCATCTCCATCATATTAGATCGGCCTAGTCCAACGTTTTTAAATCCTTACTCAAGACGTATTTATTTTCCCTTGAGTGGATTTTGATTTATTATTATTTTTACTTTATTTGTTTATATTATTTATTTATTTTTATGTGCTTAGTTTTTTTCTTTCTGTGCAGCACTTTGGTCAACAGTTGTTGCTTTTACATAAAAGTTGAATTTGATTTGATTTGATCATACATGGCCGCAACACACGTATGCTCTTCATAGAAAATCATTTGGATCTGTTCACTTGATGTAAGTCATCACTTTTGCATCATTGCATGCACCTGAATACTCTGACAATTGTGCATTTGGTGTGCTTGCACCTGAAATGGCTGCTCTGCAGTGCCAACTGTGGCATTTGCTATGCTGCAGTGATTTGTTTGGGTAACTTGCATCACATATCTATTTCTATCTAACATATCAGTTGACACCACATTCGTCTGAACAAGGACATTAGACAGATATAATCCTCTCTCATTGCAAACCAAATCAGATTTCTGTGCTGAACAACAGCATGGAGAAAAGTCTACAGATGCTCTTATTTTTCTTTGGTATTTTTTATGACCTCTGTGTGCACACTCAGATAAACCAATGTCTCTGTGGTACTGGGACAAGACACCAAGGTTGAAAAAGTACTAAATGTTTTTACTACTAAAAGTATCGATACTACAATGTAGAAATACTCTGTTTCAAGTCAAAGTTTGGTATACTGTAGCTTCTGACGATCGGGTCCAATATTTAGTTCAGTGACCATGGAGCTAAAGGATGGTTCAGATCAGAAGCTGTGTTCACGTTCACTCTTCCATTGGAATGAATAGACTCCAACCTCTGGTCCATAGCGTTAGAAGGAGTTCTCCTTAACTGAGAACTCCGACTAACGCTTCCGGTCTCCTATTGCAGGATAGAGAAAATTACGTCGGTGTCCCTTCCATATAAATAAGCTTATTTTGTGTAGCAGGAAGCCCCCCCGGCTTTTTAAAGGGAATAATAATAAGAAAATATACAATGCCACCTTTTTTCGAGAGGGAAGGTCCTCTGTAACAATGAAATGCACAGGTTCGTGTAACCAAGGATGAGCATGGAAATAAGACATAGAATGACTTCATAAAAAAGGCTGTTTATCATTTTCCTTCATAAACATCCTTCATGAATATCCAACATTCCTTCATGTACATAAAGTATTCAAGCTTTTAAAATACACACTAGACTAAAACCCAACAATCAAATAAATAACCAACACATACAATACCATACATTGGGCTGGCGTAACAGAGGAGGAGAAGGAGCACAGCAGCATGGAATAAGGGCATACTTTGTAACATATAGGGGCGGCCATAGCTGAGTGGTTAGTGAGCCCGCCTAGGGAGCCAGAGGCCCTGGTTGCCCCAGGTACGATGCCAGGCCACGCCAGCATATGTGTCGATGAAATGAAATTTGTCCCTGAGCAAGACTCTTAACCCCTAATTGCTCACAGGCCCTCATTGGAAACAAGCCCGCAAGGACTTTCATGAATGTCCTGTTAAAAGGAATTATCCTTATAGTTACTAATTCACCAGGTGGCCAGCAATATGCCGATACATTTAGAAAAGCCATGCTTTCCAGCTCTTGTCCTCCTCAGGTACGCCAACCTTACAGCAAGCTAGGGGATCCCCTGAATGAAAGCAGCCCAGCCCTTTTATCTCCTGTGACAATAAACCCCACCCTTAATTTGAAACAAGGAGGACCTGGCTGATGCTGCCATAGTAACAGGTCTACCTGGTTACACTTGGGACGCACCAGCGTAGTCCAACCAAAGACGCGGCAGTGACAGTCCATGAAAGTTATATGGAACGGCATCACATTATATCAAACTAGACAAGATTGGATTTGTCTGCGGCCGACAGCTCTGAAGTGTGTCATCCTTGTTCGGCCTTGTTGGACCAAGAGGTAGAAATCATTAACTTGCTTCCCCACACGGAAAGGAAATATATGAACATATATGCCAATATATGGCAGGTATATGCAGAATATTAAGTTAGAGATAACTTTCCCCCCCTCTGCTCTCTGCTTCCTGTCTCTTTACATTTTAGATTTTGTGGGCTTACCAATAGCAGAGTGGTTAGGGCACGTACCACATACTGTAGATGCCTGACAAGCGAGTCCCCGGTTTGGTCCCTGTCCCTGGACCTTTTGCTGCATGTCACTCCCCGAGTCTCTCTCCCTGTTTCCTGTCTCTCTCCACTATACTATCAATAAAGGCAGAAAAGCCTGAAAAAAATATAGATTGAAATTCATGTTTTATTTAATTTCAAGTGAACCTGTAACCATGTGACAACAACCCAGGAGCATTATACCAAATTAATCACACCGATGCGACATCACCTTATAAATGCGTCAATCACGCACACACTCTCCCTAGCCTCTTTCTTCCTCCTGGTCGGTAAGAGCTTATACCGCTTGTGATTCGACATTGATTCCTCACGGTGCTGGCTGCCTACTCTGTGCAGCCTTGTATGTGGCAGCACAGAGAAAAAAAATTCTTGAACCAAACCGAACTTCTCCCAAATGTCCGACTTGGCCCTTGACGAATAATTATCCACTATCTGGTATTCACCGCTCGTTATCTTTGACCCATGTCTCTTCTGTATGTGGGTGTGTGTCCGACGCTGTCTGTGTGTGTTTGTTGTTAAGCGTGGTGGAATGGTGGCATTATGCTGCTCATGTTAAGTGGCGTTGTTTGGGCGGAAACAGTGCTCTCAGATTTTCACAATAAAATGTTACCCGCCCGTATTTAGTTTAGCACCGCCCGTACCCGTGATCTTATAAAAGTAACATTTTCACAAAATGCGGTACCCGTCGGGTATCCGCGGGTACCCCGCCCGTTGCAGGACTCTGCAGACAACACAGCCGTGGTGTCTTACATCAACCGCCAGGGTGGCCTGAGGTCCCCATCTCTGCATGCAAGAGTGCACCAGTTGCTCCTGTGGGCACAGTCCAATGGTGTGACCCTGATGGCTTTCTATCTTCCGGGACCCCGGAATGTAGCGGCAGATCTGCTGTCGAGGGGAGGTCCCCACCCCGGCGAGTGGCGCTTACACCCCCAGGTAGTGAACCAGATATGGTTTCCCTTTGGTCAGGCAGAAGTAGACCTCTTTGCCACGGAGGGAAACACTCACTGTCCTCTCTGGTCATCAATGCATGGACTACCAGGACCACTGGGGATGCTCTGAGCCTTGCATAGCCTCAGCAGAGGCTGTATGCTTTTCCCCCACTTCCTCTCCTGCCGGCTTTCCTCAGGATGTTGAGGTTGCTGCACACCCAGGTATTATTGGTGGAGCCGAATTGGCCACAGAGACCATGGATGGGAGAGGTCTACAAGAGGCTGGAGGGCCAGCCATGGCGTCTTCCAGTCAGACGGGACTTGCTGTCCAAGGTGCAGGGCAGGCCTCAGATGATGAGGCTTCATGTGTGGCGTTTGAGAGGCGGCGTTTGAGCAGACTTGATGTACATGCGGTGGTGGGATTGGCTGGTGTCCCAATCTACCTTCACCTGAGTTTATTTTGTTTACAGTTAAATATGGGCACCCTTGGTTTGTGCTCCAGAATGTTTGTTTCCCTTGATTCGGAACATTTCAGTTTATTGGTATTAATCTGGAGAATGTTTTGTAAACATGACTTTCAGTTGACAATACAGTGCTTGAACTCATAGTTTACTCCTCTTGTATGGCTTTTGACCTCTAGGTTTTGGACTCTTCACTCTCCTCGCAACTAATTTGGTAAACTGTGTACTTTGTACCATGTTGTCACATGGTTACAGGTTCACTTGAAATGAAATAAAACACATGTTCACGTATGTACACACGGTTTTATGAATGAAAGTGAACCTTTAACCCTTCATTGTCACTCGCGGTGAAGGCTGGCCCTGTCATGCCTTCCCAGTCGGTAGAAAGAGGAAGAGTGTGTGGGTGAATGACGCACTTATAAGGTGACGTCACACCCACGGTGTGATTAATTTGATATGTTGCTCCTGATCCGAGGGTTGTTGTCACATGGTTACAGGTTCACTTTCATTCATAAAACCGTGTTTACATACATACGTTTTATGACTGTCAGTCGACAAAAAAAAACTAAATGGGTCACGTGCAGCTTGTGTTGACACCATTATTCCATTGAAAACAAAGTATAAATCTGTGTTCATGGTCCACATTTAGTGTCATGGATTCTGTCTCCTTCTCACTCAGGGGATGATCATGGCCTTCACATCGGACATGATCCCTCGCCAGGTTTACTACTGGTCTTTCTCTGTCTACCCGTACGGAGACAGTAGCAACCCCACAATGGAGGGATACATAAATAAAACCTTGTCTGTGTTCAACATAGAGGACTTCACCAATCAGAGCAAACCCACACAAGCAAACACACCAGACTGGTTCTCCAACAGCACCACCTGCAGGTACGCAACATAACATAATCCTGTCTCATTCAAGCTCTGTGGGTTGTGGCACACTATGAAACTGAACTGGTGAAGGGTACAGCCTGCCACTGACCATGTTTCATATTCACTGTTGATATTCTGCACATAATCCATTCCTATATCCATTGATGATATATGTACTGTATTTACTGTACTGTACATTCATGCATAGATTCATTGGTGATACAGTAGTTTGTACATTTATAATTACGTATATTTATTGATAGAATATATGTTAATATGTATGTTAACTCAGTCAGTTCAAGTGCAGATGTCTCATGTTAGACTCTAAGTCTATTTATTTGATCTTTATTCGGCCAAAGATTATGTTTTCCCCCATGTCCGTCAGTCAGTGTGCGTGCGTGTGGTGTGCGTGTGGTGTGTGTGTGTGTGTGTGTGTGTGTGTGTGTGTGTGTGTGTGTGTGTGTGTGTGTGTGTGTGTGTGTGTGTGTGTGTGTGTGTGTGTGTGTGTGTGTGTGTGTGTGTGTGTGTGTGTGTGCGTGCGCGTGCGTGCGTGCGCGTGCGTGAACGTGCGTGAACGCGTGTGAACAGCTAGTCTCTGGCACCACTGGACTCATTTGCACAAACACTCCCAGTAGGCCAAAACTGCCACCCCAAATCTTTAAAAATGTTGCTTCATAGTGGCACTATAAGAGGTCACTTCATGTTCTATCCTATAACCCATAGGTAGTACAATCAAATACAATTTTGATGACGCAACTTCCCGTATAGGCCTAACCCATTTGTGCCAGACTAGATGTTCCGCCATTTCATGTTTTCTTCAAAACACACTTTTTCCAAATCTCACACAAATCAGTACACATTATCTCTGGAGTGATGTGATAAAGTTGTATAGGTCCAATTTTTCATATTCCATTTCTAATTGACTATCGGCTCCCAGATGTGTGGGCCCTTGGTTGCCAAACCGCCCTGGCGGAGATCTGACTTTTCTTATTCCTACTGTTGCTGCTATCACACTTGAATTTCCCCACAGGGATCATAAAGACTTATCTTATCTGGTGTTCAAGTGCTCAAGAAGCCAACGTTGTTTTCAGCTGGTTTTCCTTGACTCGGTTTTCGTGTAACAGACAATGTTGTCCCCGTCAGGTATCGAGGTTCCCGCTATCCACCAGGACACTCCTTACAGTATGAATACAATAACTACTACTGGCTTGTCCTCACCGCCAGATTGACTGTTGTTGTTGTTGTAGTGGTGAGTAAAGAACGCCACGAGCCAATGTCTTTGAAGCTGAAAATGTATGGTTTTACTGTCAAAATAATCAGTAGCAGAAACAGGGCCCTATCTTGCACCTGGCACAATATGCCACAAAGTGGCACAAAGTTTGAATGCTGGTTTCCAACCAACGCAGTTGTCATTTTCACACCCTACGCCAATATTGTATAATTAATGTCAAGGTTTCTTTATTAGTCTATGGTGATATACCTACTGTATGTATAATGTTGCACCTTTCCTGGAACCAAGGATAATATCTCGCTGTCCGGCAGAAACCAGCAAACTCCAAAATGTTCATTTTTCAGCAAATGACAAAAACAAAACAAAAAGTGTAGTTAGGAGGTTTTGTTCATCATTGGTAAGAATAACAGCTGAATGAACCTCCAAGCTCACAATGAGGTTGGAGGTCAAAAGGGGGTGGAGCCTGGAGTCAGCAAAACCAGCTAACTCCACCCCCCTTTGGTGGACTTAGCTGGTTTAGCAGAAAGTTTGAGGAACCAATGGAGTTAGCTGGTTTTGTCAGAAGCGCTTTTTAATACTTTTCATTGGTTCAATATTGTTTTAATCAACACACGTAAAGGGTGTTCAATAGCACTGATTTATGGAAAAACTAGAAAAAGTGCTCCTCGGAGCACAGGTCTCCGCCAGGTCAGGTACGTTATTCTAGCCTCCTGGTGGCGCTATAATAGGCCAATGTGAAAAGGGTGCCATTTATTCTTAGGTCTTTCACGGCAATCAGACACTGCATTCATGATTTGAGGCATTTTGTTCCAAAAATTTGTTTTGCTAAATTAGACCTGCTGGTGGCGCTATAACAGGCCAATGTGAAAAGGGTGGCATTTCTTCCTCGGCCTAGTGGGAATGTGCGTGTGAAATTTCACGGAAATCACAAGCTGCGTGCATAGTTTGAGGCTTTTTGTTCAAAACGGACCAATCCTGCAAACTTTGGAAGCCAACCTTAGCCAATGAGGATAGAATATGGGAAATCGGACAGATCCGTGTTGATCATATGACTATAGAGATACTGTGTACCGTGTATTGCATGACGTTTGGATAAAATCTGTAGGAGTAATGTAAAAAAATGTGTTTTGCACAAATCGGCCTCCTGGTGGCGCTATAACAGGCCCATGTGAAGAAATTGGGGCAGAGGTTCTGAATTGGCATCCAGGGAGTGTGTGTGCACAGTTTCGGAGCGAACGGGCCAACGGTGCCGGAGATTAGCTGCTAACACACAGACAGGACGGCCACACGGACGGACACACACCCACACGGACGGACGGACGGAGGGTAAAACATACTCTCTCGCCATGCCTTCGGCCTGGCGGAGACAAAAATGCAAAAGCGGAAAAAATGGAGAACGATATATAGAATGTACTGTTAGCATTGCACCTTCCCTGGTCATCATATTATTTTTTATTACAAATTTGACACGTTTTCAAGTTTAGGTATGTAAAAAGTACCATTTACTTTTTCTTATTGTAACAACATTTCTTGATATCCTGAGAAACAACTATTTTAACACAAAAAAAATTGTTACCATTTTAGTAAATTCTAAAATCTCTAAAAAAGAAGTAACATCTGTGGTGTTATGGGTCAAATATGACCCAGCAGATGATATTGGTTGTTGCAATGTCCAGTGCTCAATTTGAAAGTGTCATTTTGACACACTAACAGTCATAAACAATGTTGTTAATGTTCAATGTTCAATTTGAGAGAAAGAAACGTGCTCTTGTTCTTTATCTTTGGCAGGCCGAAAGGCCGGTAAGTGGAGATTATGTTTTGGGCCTTGCACATCCGTCCTAATCTCGGACACTGCTGGACACAGGCCAAGGAAGATGCTCCACCCCAAATGTTTCATATGGCTGGCACCAATGCATGCTGTTTCATGTTTTGGTCTAAAACGCCCATTTAGATTATCCACCTACCGTTTTTCTACGACTAGATTTTCTCTGGAGTCATGCGATAAATGCATCGGTCAGATGTTTAATATCCCATTGCAATTGCCAATGATTGGCATCCAAAGTTTGTGGGAGGGGCCTCTTTTACTCTTTTTTAAATTTGTACATTCCCAAAATTCAGTCGATGCTTCATATCCACATGAGTAAAATCACTGGGGTGATGTTGTCATGTGAATGAATGTACTGAAAGTACAATTGTGTGTGTGTCTTTAAGACCATGACTGTATTGGGCGCGTATACGCCGGAAGTAGTTCATTCCATGTATGCTACAACACAACACAGCTGTGTACCTACGTGAGTAGCTAAATAAATACAACAACCTCTGCAGTTAAAGAACGTTGTCAAGAGTGATTCATTATATCGGTCATAACCTGAACAGATGTGTTTATTTTTCGAACACAGTTCTTATATGATGTGATCTAAGATCCCCCTATGGGGATTTCAACACAAAAAAGTAACGCCACGACCAGGGGATAGTGCCCTCTAGTGGTAGTGGCATCAGGTATATGCTATTAGTACACCTCCTAAAGCAGTTTCACTTCTGCCCGTGAAAAGTTGCACCGTCTGTCGTATTTACTCCCGCTACTTGTCTTGACGGCTGCACCTCATGACTGACACAACCCTGGGTAGGCAACCCAGCCTGGCGGAGAGCAATGCTACAATTAATCAGAGAATTACATTTATTGCATACATTTTTTATATTGAATATTGTATATATATGTCTATTCCCTTTACAGCTAATCTTGTACTTTGCAAAATCATCCCTGTCCTACGCAATTCCAAACGTGCCCGAGGCTGTCAAGGTGCAGATCAAACGAGAGCAGCACCGGATTGAGCTGGCCTTCAAGGCCCTTGAGGAGAAGGACAAGGTAGAGAAAGTAAGTATGTACTAAATCCAGTATGAGAACTGCCGATACTTCTCTTTGGAAAGTAGAATGCGCGTGTAGATGCTACACACTTTGCTTATAGGCTTCACATATTATATATCATCGCTGTCGGGCAGAAACCAGTCATGTTTTAAAATTGTATACGTTCTAATTGTAAATAGTTATATTTGTTATATTATTTCTTTTTTTATGCTTTAAAATGCATGAACGTGTTTCAACATTGACGATTATGATGACAATGATCTGGAGTATCCAGCTTTGAGTTGCTATTATTATTTACATTTGTTTTTTTCAAGAGGCACCCTGAAAAAAGCGTGCGTTCTTTTCAGTAAGCGATGCCATCGTGCGTTGGAGTATAAATGAAGGTTACCTTTTGTCTTTCTCTTCAGGTGTCTGCATTGACAGAGGGCATGGAGCGTGCCACGCAGGAGGAGAAGGAGACGGTGTCAGAGAACCAGAAGGTAGAAGGTCCTTGTCTTTCTCCACAGGCGTCAGAATTGACGCAGGGCAGTGAACAAGGCACACAGGAGGCGAAGGAGATGGAGTCAGCGAACCCGAAGATAGAAGGTCCTTGTCTTTCTCCACAGGCGTCAGAATTGACGCAGGGCAGTGAACAAGGAACACGGGAGGCGAAGGAGATGGAGTCGGGGAACCAGAAGATAGAAGGTCCTTGTCTTTCTCAACAGGCGTCAGAATTGACGCAGGGCAGTGAACAAGGCACACAGGAGACGAAGGAGATGGAGTCAGGGAACCAGAAGACAGAAGGCCCTTGTCTTTCTCCACAGGCGTCAGAATTGACGCAGGGCAGTGAACAAGGAACACAGGAGGCGAAGGAGATGCAGTCAGGGAACCAGAATACAGAATGTCCGGCCATCAAAGAGCAGGTTCAGGGCAGTCAGAATAAAAGGGGCTCTTTCTCACCTAATACATACAAGGGACATAAACCGGCTAGCCACACATGAGCTCG
The DNA here is from genome assembly GCF_963280865.1 of Gymnoscopelus braueri. Taxonomy (NCBI): domain Eukaryota; kingdom Metazoa; phylum Chordata; class Actinopteri; order Myctophiformes; family Myctophidae; genus Gymnoscopelus; species Gymnoscopelus braueri. Next base: position 52,779,669 of record NC_137605.1, read on the forward strand.
CCACGAGAGCAGAGCAACTGTCTTCAAGCTACAGGACCGCAATGTAATGGAGTACGCCTCACTCATCTGGATGTGTGTGTACCAGGACACTGCCAGTACAAAACTCTCCATCCCCAGCCTTATCCATAGAAGACAGGTTGCTGCTGCTACAGTCCTGTACAAAATGCACACCCACCTCTACCCCACAGACCTCCAGGAAATGCTCCCTCCACCATACACCCTAGAACGGCGAACCACAGGTACCTGCCTACAGCCCCACCAGACACAGCTGTGAGCCTTGCAGACTCCAGAACATGCACCTTGAAAAGAAACTTTATCCACACTGCTGTCCGTGTGTGCAACAGCCTTCCAGAGCATGTAGTCTGATCCATCACAGTCTGGTCTTCAGATCATAGTCATCTCCTGATCACTGCTCTCATTGACTGTTGAGCTGCAATGAACGATTGGCCAAATGGATATAATTATATTCACTGACTTGGCTATCGTTCACAATTGCAGCCAATTAAAAAACAAACAACAAACAAACAACAACAAAAAAAATCATAAATTACATTCTATCCACTTTGTGTACTTAACCTTTAGCGTTGAATCTTTATAACACACACAAAAGTGCACACGCGCGCATGCACGGCACGCACACATTCACACTAAAGGGCCACAATGGAAATATGCTCTTAGCTATCTGTGTCAAAAAGAATAGATCTACAAGTTGAAAATTTTCTTCGCAAAGCCTGTACAGCTTGTAGATCTGGCAGATTTGGCAAGTGGATGGATTTTCAGCTGAATTTTTGGGACAGTGAATAAATTGCTCTCAAGTGTAAATGAGAAGAAAACTGTTACAAAGTCACAGCACCAAATAATAGGTTAATAAAGCGTGGCAGGATATATATCACTGAACAATTGCTCACCGTTGCTGAGGTAAAAACAAACAAACAACAAAAGATGATGATGGAATGCAGGACACTGGAACGTCACTATCCATTATGGATTAGAGCTTTATTGATCATCACTGGGAAACGCGTCCTTTGGATTAACATATTCTATCCACAGTCCTACATAGGGAATGGACACAGATTTGATCCATCTTCATCAGATGGTACGACTATGAATTGTAGGCTATTTGTGTGGCGTTCATGTGATCAACAAAGTTTAATTATATTTTTTCATTGTCTTTTCTTTTATTGACACCTTCTTGAATGAGGCCCATGTTCTTGTGTTCATTTTAGATTCACTTGTCTAGAATCTGTCCCAGTTATTTTTCCTTCACCATTAACTCTACCCAAAATGCGTGACCGGGTACAGCACTTTGAATAATGACCATGATAATGATTTGAAGTGCTTCATCTGGCGATTGGGCAAAGCAACAGCGATTGGACCACAGCCTTTGGAACAGCCTGCCCCTTCCCATTAGATGGGCCCAGTTCATCAAGGTTTTTAAATCCTTACTTAAGGCTAATTTCCTTTCCCTTGCTTTTAATCACATCTGAGCAGATTTGATTTATTTCATTTTATGTGTTTATGTATTTTAAGTGCGTACTTATGTGGGCGCAAATGCATTTGTACATGTTGATGTTTTGTTCATCTTCTGCAGCTGGTCAACGGTGGTTGTCTTTAATGTGCTCTATAAATAAAGTTTGATTTTATTTTATTTTAGCAGACTTTTTATTTGTATGAGTATGAGATTGAATTAATTAGGTTGTAGGTCCTACAGTACCTGTAAAAAGCTGATGGATGTGCACCAACATGTTACTAGCATTTTTGTAGTATTGTCAGGATGGGGGGGGCATAGTTGATTGGCACTGCATGTAAGGTGAGCAGCCCCGTGAGCCCATGGGTTAATTTGCGCCTGCATTGTAGCCTAATTGTTTAACAATAGCTTTTACGTCATGTCATGCATTATTTTGAAATGGGGATTCACTTGATAAACAAATGCCTGTTACTGAACAAACACTCTACACAGCCATAATTAGGCTACTATCAGAATATAGAGCTACTGTATTTAACACTTATTTTAGCAACAACAATCACTTATTGCACCTTTAATTAAGTAGTCCTGATTAATTATATTCCTTTTCTTGTGCAAGCATTTGCTGAGTAGTTCTCTGTATGGTTTCTCTGCTGAATGTTTTCATTTGACCAAATTATCTGACTCTACATCTGTCACTCAGGAGGCATTTGAAAGATTGTCTGTGAGAAACCCAATAATATCCAGTGGTACTGTACATTTATTGCAAAGTTTTTCTACTGTAGCATGTTGGAAAGAAGCGCCGCACCAATGGTATGGCGATCAGTTGAATGGTGCAAACACCACATGAATTACATTATGGCTGATTAATTTAGCACTTGGCTGGAGAAATGGAATCTTGTCGGTCGCGGTGGCAGGGGTCATCAACATGTCCGTACACGGACAAACATGTACGTGGCAAGACATGTCTATGTCATAGAGTTAAAAATAATAGAGAGGGCACCCGAAATCTCCTCCCATCCACTTGCATTGAGTTGCTCACCCAGCGCATGGGCCTAAATCACCCCTTCTTCCGGGTTGGAAATTTGGTGGGCGCGGCCTATTTAGGGCCTCAGTGCGTCACAGAGGTGACACGTTTTGCGTCTTAGAAGTGCGCAGCCCCGTGCGCAAGCACGTGCGCACGCTCGTGAGTCGAGCCCATTGGTCGAAACCGTTTTCGCTCGTTCATGTTGAGGCCCCAGGCCTGCAGTACCATGAATGGCCAGCATGTCCATTTGGCTTCAATGAAACCACTGGGTTCTGGGGGCTTGGGTCTATGTCCGTGGCACATTTTTTATTTTGAAAACAATATCTAGATATAGCCTATATATTTTCTTCATTATAATGTAGAAACATATAAAAATGTGTTTGAATAACTTTGGTGACTCGTAAAGGAACATGCTCATGACATGAGTTGCAGGAGATTTTTAGTAGGCCTATTGCACATGGTACCTGTACACACAATTGCATCAGGTGAAGACAACAAGACTAAGCTAAATGAAATGATTTCTAATAACTTTTGAGACAGCGCTGCTACTCGAGGTCCGTGAGAACTATGAACTGCAGCTGCCAATGCATTCCCTATGAGAGGATATGAGAGTTAGCCTACTTTTTAAATTATCCTACATTAACTGGAGACGATATTGATTTAAATAAAAATAAAATGTATGGAGTGTCTTTGTCAACATATCTTCTTGTTTTCTTAATAGTTGATGTGTTTCACATTTAATTTGCCACTTTAACGAGTTACCCATAATGTTAACACGGCAGAGGGTAAACGGCAGACAGACAAGTTGTCGCATTTCAGTGACATCGCTGTCTTTACAAGCGCCGAGCGCCAACCAGTGGCGTACCCACTGTAGAGGCAGGACAGGCGGTCGCCTGCCCAACTAGATCTCGCCTCCCCTAGAAACCCCAAACAACCCGAAAATGTGTCATTGCGTGCTTAATGTACTCAAAGTCACACATCCAACAAGCTCTGAACTGAACTGAGACATAATGACCAAAACATATTGAAAACGGCCACTTTCGCCGGTTTTCTGGGTATTGAAAACCTCAAGGGATGCGTCCATGACGTATATACCATGTGACCACTTAAACTCTAGATCTCCGATGCTAGCGGTTTTGACACACTGATGGAGTATATTATAGTATATTGTGGGTAGTATATCGAGATGACAGATATGGGACATTAAAAAGGATAAATTAAAAAATGGGACACTTTATTAGAACACAAAAGAAATCGCTACAGCCTCAGTAGTTAACCAGTGAAATTACGGTATTTTACAATGCCTCTCATAGAGATTGCATTGAGAGCTGCAGTTCATCGTTCTAAAGGACCTCGAGTAGCGGCGCTGTCTCAAAAGTGGCCGTGAATTCGTAGGCCTTCCGCTTCCGGCCGTGTGTCTCTATTCCATAGCGCTACACATTTTAAAACAAGCCACTTATCAAATAAATAAATAATATTATTTGGGGGGGAAAGCCCATCTACAAGCTGGATTATTATTATCCAAATAAATCAATCACAACACATCAGACATCACAGCATGTTGTGAGCTTGTAGATCAGTAATTTTCTTATCTTTTTAGCCTATAATGACATGCCCAAAATTGGGATGTCAGGGTTAAAGTGGTAGCTATACTTTCGAAAAAACCTAGAGACTGGGAAGTTACCCACTGTATACTGGCAGGTGGCAGTCCTGAGACAGGCATTACATTTGGCATGGTCCAAGTATATTCCATGTTTGGGATTTCAATAATTAAAAAACTATAATAACACTCCACAATCATAATCCATGGAAACCCTCCATCCACAGCCTCGGACCTCCTCCAACCTGAAAGTTAGCTCACATCTGATCGAAGTTAGGTGCCTTCACATTAAACTATTGTGACACTGCAATCAATTAAAATCCTGGCATGCCCTTCATTAATCACTCATCATGTACATATCTTTTTTGTCTCTCAAGTTTCCTTGTTCCAGTGTTCCATTGGCATTTTATCCTTGACGTTTCCGTGAGAAGCATTTAACATGTAATTATTATGTCTAATAAATCAAAAACAAATCAAGTGTAGCTTGTAGGGTGTGTCTTTTTCCATTGTTACATGTGCATTCCTTGGACTTTCTCATCAACAGAGAATACCTGATCACCTTAATGGAATCCACTAGCTACCGTGCTTTGCACGAATGAGTTGAATGAGTAATGTGCTTATGTCACAAGCTGGTGAGGTGAGAATCCAAATGCAGGACAGCCGGTGGTGTTCAAAACCCATTATTGTATTTTAATACAAGACACAGGTGAACAGCAACATGACAAACTAAAACAGTGACAGGATTCAATAACTCAACAAGAACTGACTGGGGAACAAGACTGATATACACATGATCATAGGTCTATGCACATGATAGGGGGTGATTACAAATCAGATACAGCTGGGGCAAACAGAAACATAGCACCAAGAATACTAGACCAGGGAACAAAATACATAGAAACACAAGACCTATAAACTACAATCAATGACAAAGTCTGTGACTGTGACAGCTTATGTAAGTTGGTAGCTTCCTCAGTACAACATGGACCTAATGTCACACTCCTCTGACACGCAAACAAATTATTTACAACTTTGACATTCAAAATCGTCCACCTCCATGTGATCGGATAGGGTAATGAGCTCCATACAAATGTGTGGTGTGAGCGCGAGTCAAGGTGTGTGTGTGTGTGTGTGTCTGTGTGTGCGCGCAGTGTGTGTGTAAAGGTCAGCAATACAAAATCATATTAAATAATAGTAATACTAGAAAAGGACATTTCAGAGACATTTTAACTGTGCCTTTAGCTCGCAAAGCCCTTCAGGGGGCCCCATGCAGGAGCCTGGGTTTGAGGCTCAGACCCAGCAAGAACCACTGCTGTAAATACAGAGGAGGGGCCCACACATTTGATATTTGATTAACCTATACATTTAATTTCAGTAAATTGTCGATGGCCGCACGGTCCAGTTCCATCGAAGGGCCCCTAAGAGCACAGGGCCCTGGGGCCACGGCCCCGGCGGCCCAATGGCTAATACAGCCCTGCTCACATGACTTCATTAACACGAGTCTGGGCTAGACCATTCTATGGGTGAAACCATTATCCTCAGGATACTACACTCAGTTGACGTGCAGACAGACAGATACAGATATTCGAGATATTTAGATGGATATTATGTGTATTGTATACTGTTTGATTGACCTCAAATGTTAACAATGTTATTTAGTTAGAATGTAGTTTAGACAGATACTAGGTTTGATGCTGACTTAGTGATTTTTTTCTTTTGGTTCAAGTGTGCAGTGGTGGGGAAAAGTTCTCACATTTTTTACTTACTTAAAAGTATCAATATTGCAATGTAGAAACACACTCAAAATTGACTTGAGTAAAAGTACAAAAGTAATGGCATCAAAATATACTTAAAGTACCAAAAGTACAAGTACTCAATATGCAGAGTGTCATAATGTATAAAATTGATACAAATCTTTTGAAAATAGCAGATCTATAAGCTCACATCGCTTCGCGTTGTGAAATTGTTAGTTTAAATAGGGCTGAAGTGGTTAATGTATGTTTTGTAATAATAATCAGAACTTACAAAGTAACTAGTAAACTAAAGTTTTCAAATCATTGTAGTCGAGTAAAAAGTACAAGATTTGTCTGTGAGATGTAGTGGAGTAGAAGTAAAGTATTGAAAATAAAGTAAATACTCTATTGAAATACTCCAATAAAGTAAAAAAAATACCTCACAATTGTACTTACTGTAAGTACAGTACCTTGAGTACATGTACTTAGTTAACGCAGAACTGGGAAATTATCCTGTTTTTGGTGGAGAACTGGACAATGCTTTTGGGGCAGGACAAATCCCTGTTTTACTGAGAACCCAGTTCTTATCATCCGTTCCCTGTTTTCCTGTTTTACGTTTTAAACACATTATTAGTACATCGAGACGAGACCCATTGTCCCGAATTTCTCGGGATGTCTGCATGTCACACACACACACACACACACACACACACACACACACACACACACACACACACACACACACACACACACACACACACACACACACACACACACACACACACACAGTATAAATCAAGGGTAAATGATGTGAGCTTTTTATGTAAATAAATGTTGAATCAGTTCATAAAGTCACTGGTCTCATTCTCTGTTCATTTTATTACTTTTAAATGAGGTGATGCTTCCTCGTTATCATGCAGTCACTTTTAAATGCCCTACGTTGCATTTTAGATATGAATCAGAATCAGCTTATTATTATTAATATCATTATTGAGCTGACACCCAACTCTATGTTGCTGTGTCTTCTGATGGCACAAGCCTTGATGCGTGTAATAAGTGTATTTCAGACAACAATGCTTGGATGGCTCAGAACTTCCTTCAGTTCAAATAGTACAAAACAGAGACACTTGTCACTGGATCAGAGGCACAGAGAGAGAAACTGACCTCTAACATTGAAGTCAATGCACGTAGTCCAAAGCACCAAGTGGAAAACCCAAGTGTTTTTAGATTTTTTTTTACTTTCAATGCCCAAGCCAGGAATGTGACCAAATCTGCCTTTAATCACTTCAAGAGTAATAATTTTTCTTCCAATACTACAGCTTTCAACCAAACGTCATCCAAATCGGTACACAGTATCTCTATAGTCATGTGATCAACCCGGATCTGTCCGATTTCCCATATTCCATCCTCATTGGCTAAGGTTGGCTTCCAAAGTTTGCAGGATTGGTACGTTTTGAACAAACTGCCTCAAATAACGAACGCAGCTTGCCATTTCCATAAAATTGCACACGCACATTCCCACTAGGCCAAGAAAGAAATGCCACTTGAACATTTTCAAATCAGCCTCATGGTGGCGCTATAACAGGCCGATTTGCATTTTTAACTAAAACTGCACGGATCTGCGTGAAACTTTGCAAGCTTTCTCCCTAGAGGTAAAGGAAAAACTTTGCCATGCATTTTTCACATCTGCCTTTTAGAGCGCCACCAGGAGGCTGACTTTTGGAAAACTACTTTTTTGCTATTACTCCTTCACATTCTGTCCAAAAATCACGCAAATCGGTACACAGTATCTCTATAGTCATGTATCAAGATGGAAGTGTCCGATATTTCATATTCCATTGTAATTGGCCAACATTGGCTTCCAAAGTTTGCTGGATAGGTCCGTTTGAACAAAATGCCTCAAATCATGAACCTGCGATTTCTGTGAAATTTTGCACACACATTTCCACTAGGCCGAGGAAGAAATGCCACCCTTTTCACATTGACCTGTTATAGCGCCACCAGCAGGTCTAATTTAGCTAAACACATTTTTGGAACAAAATGCCTCAAATCATGAATGCAGTGTCCATTGCCATGCAAGGCCTAAGAAGAAAGGCACCCTTTTCACATTGCCTTATTATAGCGCCACCAGGAGGCCACAATAACCTACCTGACCTGGCGGAGACGTGTGCTCCGAGGAGCACTTTTTCTAGTAGTATACCTGTTTTAAAACCTCTGCACTGGTTAGTTTTATAATTCATTGTAAGATTTTAATTGGTCTATAAATCACTTTGTGGTCTGGCTCCCAGCTACATATCTGACATGGTTTTAAGACAGGTGACCAGGTCCTCCCCCTTCTTTGGATTTTAAGGACAGATGCATCTTTAGTGTTACATGACTGCCACCTTCTGGAGTTATTTAACTACAAAGTCCAGTCAGATTTGTTTTTGTCTTTGAAATACTTCCAGCCTAATCCACTTCCACTACACTTCAGTATTACCATTAAACCTGCTCCTGTTAATGTGTTTTTAATAACTGTAATGTAGGACTTATTGAGTATAATTAGGGTCTTTTTGTTTACTGCCTAATATAGAACATATTATTTGTAGTTATTGTCTAATTTGATACAAAGTACACCTTGTTACGTCTTAGTAACCTAACATACTGTAAATTAGGCTTCGACATGCTTAGCTTTAATGACATGCCCAAAATAGGGACACCAGGGTGAATGTGCTTTAAATGAAATACATGGAAAATATCAATAAATAAATGTGGACTATGTTAATATCTACTTGCAGAAGTGTTGACAAGGTGTGTGTTGCTTCTCGAGGCCCCACTTTGAGTGGATAGATAGTAAATTACATCTAAGTCATGGAAATTCAGAAATGTCTTCAGAAAGATGTGTTAATTTTTTCATTTCATTTCACCTTTATTTATTCAGGTCAATTGAGAGCAAGCTCTCTTTTCCAATTACACCCTGATTACAGTAAACATAGCATAACATTGACTGATTACAGTAAACATGCTTCTTTATCTTTGAATTATCTTTTTTTTAACCATGTCAGCACTTTGGTCGGCTTTGGGCTGTTGTAAATGTGCTATACAAATAAAGTTTGATTTGATTTGATTTGATAGTAAAATATAATAGACATTTCAAATATTCAAAGAATGCAAGTACAGAAGAGTATTTTTCACAAACTGTTTTTCATTTAGACACTTCAGCTCAGGAATAACCAATACCATGTATTAACCATTACCATATATTGCATAATATAACCATTACAGCAATTGTACTGTCCTCAATATAAGTGTTAAATATCTTGACAGTCAGATAAACTCCTCCTTGACATTAAGACTCTGAAGACAGTTGTTCCATATCCACAGGTTTAATAACGTTCAAGGAAGGTGAAACTGAAACATACAAATATGCATAGTCAAAATATATATATCATAACAATATGTCAAAAATACTCATCTACAATCTTCCATAAACATGTTAGCAATAAGTACATACCCACGATGCTATCAAACAGCTAAGATGTAGGTAGATGTTGCTGGATTATGACAGATGAAATACACAGCCTCTCTGTGCTCAGCCATGTGCTAAACTGACTTTACTTCCTGGTTACAGGTGATCACATGACATGCTGCAGGTCACATGACTATTGATACATTCTGCTCTTAAAGTGACCACACCCAATTACAGAACATACAGAATTGCTTTAAACAAAACACTCTATAAAATATAAGCTTGCAACTTAAAATGTTGTAACTAAACACTCCCCGTATGGCGTGGTTACACGTCACTCAATAAGACTAAGACACCATATCAAAACTTAAGCATTTGGGGGGAGAAGAAGCACTATTTCTGTGATAGGCCTGCGGAAGAGTGAAGTCCCTCCTGGTTTAATGACCTTCACATCGACTTGGCGCACCCTGCTGTCTTTGCTAGGGAAGGTCTGAGTTATCAGTCCAAGAGGCCATTCATTTCTTGACACTTGGCTGTTCTTGAGGAGAACAACACTTCCTAGCTCGATGTTTGGATGAATGGACTGCCACTTCTTGCGTGGCTGTAGTGTTGGGAGGATTTGCTTCCGCCATCGGTCCCAGAAGGTGTTGGACAGGTGCTGAACCTGCCGCCACTGACTCTTGAAGAGGTCCGATGCTCCAAAGTCAGCTGCAGGAGCATGAACACTTTTCACTTTCTGCGTGAGTAGAGCAGCTGGAGTGAGTAGGAAGGAATCGTCGGGGTCAGTTGTCACAGGCACAAGAAGCCTGGCATTGATAATGGCTGCAATGTGGCGTTTGCCGGGAATAATCAAAGGAGTTCTTTCTCTCTGATCAAGGCTTGAATGGTGGAGACGACCGCCGACTCTCAGAAGGCCTTGTGCGTCAATGAATGGATCCAGGTTTTTAAGAGGACTACTTTTTGGTATCTTCTCGTGCTTTTGGATACATTTGATCTCTTGACCGTAAAGTTCCTCTTGTACGGCTTGGATGATGATTGCTGAGGCTTGATCGGATTCCTCGGTTGTGAATTCTGCTTTGCAGTAATGCCAGCCCTTGCAAGAGCTGTTCTTCTGAGGTGTCCTGAAGAGACGGGCTATGTGTAGGAGGCGAGTAATAGCACGACTTAGTGACTTCCAAGAAGAAAACTTGGTGAATCTTTGGGAACCAAGCTGCTTGGATGATGTGACAGTGCTTAGAGTGGACACTAGAGGCCGGATGTCTGGGTCTGAATTTGGATCGACAAGGTCGTGCACAGATTGGTGTAGGCCATGAATAGCCACTGCAGGTGAGGGGTTATTATCGAAGACGTGGACTGTCTTTTGATACTCTACAATGTCTTTGGAGTACATCTGTTCTATTTCTGCAGTAAAGGCAATTGCTTCTTTCCTGAAGCGGATCATTACCGCAACCAGTGTGTTGTTCCAATCAGGCCCAGTTAACAGCACATCGTTGAGCGATACACCGTTGTATTGGGCACTAGAATCAAACACTACTCTGATTTTCTTGGGCTTCTTTGGATGGTACACGCCGAATGTTGGCAAGTACCACTGTTCCTCCTCTTCACTGATAGGAGGGGCTAACTCAGCGTGGCCATTTTTGAACATCTTGTCCATGAAGCTGAAGAAGTGTTCTCTCATTTCAGGCTTCCTCTCAAGGTTGCGCCTGAGAGACATGAGATGCTTCAGTACTTGAGGCCTGTTGTTAGGGAGCCCCTGACGTGGGCACTTAAAGGGTAATGGGGCTATCCAACTGTTGCTTGGATCTCTCTTTAGTCCTTCATCCATTATTTTCATGAAGGAGATATCCTGAATTAAGGGAGCCACCTGATTGGCGTCTTTGATTCGCTTAAAGACAGTGCATCCCAGGTGGTCAGGATCACTGGTTGTTTTCTCCTCAGATGTTGGGGGGTGGCTGGTGATCTGCACATCACTGTATGTTTCCTTATCATGGAACACGTTAGGGCATGGTTCAAAGAGAGTAGGGCGTTTTAGCTCTGTGGTGTTCGTGAGGAAGGTGTTGACTGATGGTGGTTTGTGGACGCTACCTAGACATACATTGCCGACAATGACCCAACCCAAATCTAACTTCTGCGCATAGGGTAGGTTGTGAGGGCCGTTCACCCGTTTGCGGACTTTATGCACCCTGATAATGTCCCGACCCAAGAGAAGCAAGATTGGGGCATGTGGGTCAATGTCCGGGATGAGGTGTGCAACTGACTTTAGGTGTGCATGATGGAGAGCGACATTGGGGGTTGGAATCTCATCTCTATTATTGGGAATCTCATTACATTCTATGAGACTTGGTAATGGGATGCGAGCAGTTCCATCCAGAGATTCCACCTCATAGCCACTGGCCCTTCTTCCTGTGGACTGTTTTACTCCAGCGCACGTTCTCAGCGTGTAAGGAGCGCTTGGACTCTGGTCATTGAACACGTCGAAGAACTGTGAATGAACTAGCGACCTGTTGCTTTGTTCATCCAAAATCGCATACAGTTTCACTGCTTTGTCTCTTTGGCCAGCTGGATATACTTTGACAAGACAGATTTTGCAGCAGGATCGGTCTGTCAGATCCCCGCCACAGACTTTAGTGCATCTGGTGGTAACCTCAGATTGGGAGGACGTTTCCTCCTCCTCCCCGCAGTGCTCAGATGCAGGAGCCGCATCTACTGTCCAGGGTGCGGGCCCGGGGTGAAGCGCTGTGTGGTGTCTCTCACTTTTACATTCGGAGCATTGCACTTTAGCTTTACAGTCCTTTGCAAAATGTGTTGACGATGAACAGCATTTAAAGCACACGTTATTCTCTTTTAAGAATGTTTTGCGTTCTTCGATGGGCTTTTCCCGGAAGGTACGACACTTACGTAAAGGGTGCGGTGACCTATGAATGGGGCACAGCTTATTGCAGTCTTCAGATTTTGTTTGGGGCTCATCAGCAGTAGCTTTGGGAGATACCTCTGTTTTGTGGACGAAGACTTCCCGTGGTTTGTTTGACTTCCAAACTGTTTTCTCAGTCTTGGGAGCCATGTCTGATTGAGACATGAAGTTGAAGCTTGGATCACGTAGAATGCTAGCCTCCTGAGTAATGAATTCCACGAAGAAGGAAAAGGGAGGATAATGAACATGATTTCGCCGCTTAAAGGATGCACCAGCTGACGCCCACTTTTCTTGTAGACGAAAAGGGAGCTTCTGCACTATTGGGTTGACTCCTCTTGCTGTGTCGAGGAGAGCAAGACCAGGCAAGTCACCTTCTCGCTTGGCAGAATGAAGTTCCATTAGTAGATCACTCAACTTTGTTATTTTCAAATAATCTCGGCCTGTTATCCTTGGAAAGGTTTCAAGTCGCTTGAACAAAGCATCTTCAATCACTTCTGTTGAGCCATAAGTTTGATCAAGTCTGTCCCATATCATTTCCAATCCATCCTCTGGGTGGTTGATGTGTATTGCTCTTAACTGTTCGACTTGTTCTGCTGAGTCTTTACCAAGCCACTTAAGCAGAAGATCCATCTCCTCACTTGGTGTCAGATTCAATCCAATGGTTGCAGACGCAAAAGAGCGTTTCCAGGCCCTGTAGTTCTGCGGTTTGTCATTAAATTGAAGTAAGCCTGTCGCCACAAGCTCACGACGGGCTAGGTATCTAACAAAGTCATTCATGTTCGAGCTGTCATTTTTGGAGTTTGGAGATACGGGAGATGGTAAGGGAGTAGAACGGTTGTCGTCATTTTGAGATCTGGAATGCTGTCCAGAAGTAGTATGGTCCGTCTTGAACCTAACTTCACGTGTCTCATAAGCAGGATAAGGTGAGGTAGGATAAGGGGATTGGGAAGCAGAATTGGTTTGATCTGGAATGAAGGGTTTGGCTTCAGGTTTGAGAAGTGAAGGTGATATGCTGTAGTTACGGTGTGGCTCTGTTTTTACTGGGAGACCACCATCACGTGAATGGAGTTCTGTCTCTTGTACTCGTTCAGTCTCTAGTACATTAGATTGGTCAATGAGATATTGTTCAGTGCGTTGTGAGGCATTCAAGGCAGTAGAATCAAATTTGAACTCACCACTGAGTTTCTCGCTATATGCATCGGCAGCAGCTTCGAATATTTCCGCTTCAGCAACTGCCACAGCTGCCTCTTTTTTATAATTGAGCATGTCCATTGCTCAGCCATGTGCTAAACTGACTTTACTTCCTGGTTACAGGTGATCACATGACATGCTGCAGGTCACATGACTATTGATACATTCTGCTCTTAAAGTGACCACACCCAATTACAGAACATACAGAATTGCTTTAAACAAAACACTCTATAAAATATAAGCTTGCAACTTAAAATGTTGTAACTAAACAGCAATATTAAATATATTATACTAAATGATAAGATATTATTTTACTTCATATGGTTATTATACTGAATACAGAATGCTTTGCAGAGGAAAGTGTTATTTGAGGACAGGAGAAGATCCAGTTCTACCAGCTAAACTAGTTTTCTATTTGTCAAGGAATCTTCATAGGTAAACATTATTTTATGTTAATGTGATTCTAGGTGGGGTTGTAAGGTAGCTACCAATATGCCAGTTAAATGGAACCTTGAGGGTCCATTCCAGACCTGATGAGACATGATGAGTGGTTAATGAAGGGCATGTCACAACTGGTTTGATGCTGTAGGAAAGACAGAGGCAATTTTTGCTTTCACTTCAATATCTCGGTCTCAGTACATCTCACATTCATATATAAATGCATGCACGCGCGCACGTGAAAACTTTTGTTTTTTTTCGGGTGGTTTTGTTATTATTATAATTTTTTTGTTACTTTATTTTGGTTAATTTGGTTACTTCGGTACAAAAAATGTACTCCATGAAGTGTAGATGTCAGAGTTTTTTTCTTTTTCTTTTTTCTTCATCCCAAAAGTCAGCTGTAAACAAATGAACCCCTCTGTTTAATTAACTATACAATAATAAACGAAATAAAATCCTATAAATAGGTGTGTCACTTCAAAACGCCATTTATGTCTTTTGAAGTGAGGTAAGACAGGATCAATCAGTCTTGATTGGAACAGTACCTTCCAGTACAAATCACCCGTCCGTGCGTGTGTGTGTCCCTCTTGAGAACACCTAACATTGGTCAAGCAAAGGCGCAGAAGGCCAAAGCTAAGAAAGCATACTCATCTACAACAGTAACACAGAAGAGGACTATAGAGTTGAATTGATCCCACAACAAGGCCGAAGTCTTAATACTGTAACAATTGGCCGCCTTGATCAAATACATTATGTAGCACTAGAGAAAACTGACATAGATCAAACACACCAATCAACTGCTGAAACTGTTCAAGACAATGAAGATGAAGAAGACAGACAAGCATTTGAACAAACCAGTCAATTACGACGACTCCCATATGACACATTGCTTCAAGAAGAACATCTTTTAGATGCAGACACTACATATTCAGTCGCCCCTGCAGAACACCAAAAACCACGCGCATTCTACCAAGACGACCCGTTCTACCAAGACGACCCGTGCTATTAAAATAGCACGGGTCTGCTGGCGGAGACTTGTGCTCCGAGGAGCACATTTTCTAGTTATTATTATTATTATTATTATTATTATTATTATTATTATGATATATATTTTTTTTTACTGGACTGAATAGTGGGGGGGGACAGTGTCTTTTAATTAAACAGGCACCGGCGCCACTGGCTTCATCAGTGTCAGTGCAAGAAAAAACTGCACAACCCATGTACAGCAATGAATAAATGACAAATAGTCTACAAATGGGCAAGAAAGATTGATACTGTAAGGGTCTGTAAGGCCCTAAAGTCTATCCAGACCAAAATGCACTCCTTACAAGTGTTAATTCATAACAAATTACAAAAAAAAAAGAGAAAAAAAAGAAACAATTCATCCTGTACTATTTGAGTTTTTTTCAGTTCCAATTCCAAACCTAATGTGGCTGGGTTCTGACATGACTGGGTTTGAGCTGGGCCCTGGTGACGCTGTGATGAGAAGGATAGAACGATGTGTACAGTATACAGACCATTTTGTGGCCACATCATTTATAATCACGCAATTACTATATTATGTGAAGCACCTCACTCATCAGAGACTAATGTTATGAGAGTAACCTTCAATTTGCAAGTACACACTGGGGCACATTGTCACATGTGATGACTTGCCCCGAAAGCACTGCAGACAACTTGCTCCAAGATGACATACTGTTAGCTATACCACAAGTTAGCTTTAGCACAGGAGTCAGGACTTTGGTTTTAGGTATCAAAATACACCCTTCCCCCTCCTCTAATCTGTGCAAAAATAATATAATAATATAATAATATAATAATTTAAATATAAATGATATAAGTGTAACATACTTACTCATCAAAGTTGTTTATTTATTTATGTTACATTAATTACATAAATAGAGCCGTTTATAATTTTTTTTGTCTTTTGTGGTTGAGTGTTGACCCATTAGACCGGGACAGCATCTGTGTCATTTTGGATTTTAACCACTTTAAACATTATTTTATACTTATAAAAAAATGCAAGAATAGCAGATATACAAGCTCAAAATAGCAGATCTACAAGCTCATAGCGCTGCACCCGAATGCCGCGCTATGAGCTTGTAGATCTGCTATTTTTTTTAAATCATCAAATGTCAAACGTTTGGTGCCGTCTGGTGCCGTCTGGTGCCGTCTGGTGCCGTCCCGGGGACTTCCGCACTCCAGGAATCCGGAAGTGGCGTTCTGAAACCCAAGACGTAAAAAAAAAAAGGTAAAAAAATGTTTAGTCAATGTTTAGTCATAGTCTTTTGAATACAATTCTGTTTAGTTTTAGTCATATTTTAGTCATCTGAAATGTTTCACTTTTAGTCTAGTTTTAGTCGACTAAATATCATAAGATTACAGTCTACTAAATATATAGTGGATTTAGTCGACTAAAATGTATTTTGGCGGTGCCTTGATGGCGTCGTAATGGCTGATTTTACACTTGGTTGCATGCTGAAAATAGCCGATCTACAAGCCCACAACGCGTTGCACTGTGACGCGTTGTGAGCTTGTAGATCTGCTATTTTCAGAGCGCAACCAAACATAAAATGACTTGTCTTTTAGTTCTACTGGATCTCTTCTCCACTCGTCCCTTTCTAACATTTTAGTCTAGTTTTTATTTGTTGACGAAATTGTCGATATATTTAGTCTTAGTTTTAATCATCGTAGCTTAGTTTTTATTTAGTTTTCGTCAGTGAAAAAAGGTAGTCGACGAACATATTTTGTCATGGTTTTAGTCGACGAAATCAACACTGCCGTCTAGTCTAGGTCTTGTATTTCTATGTGTTATGTTCTTGTTTTCATGTTTCTAGGTTCATGTCTACCCCAGGTGTTTCAACTGTCTTAGTTCCTATACAGTATGAAGAGTGTTTGTACAGTGTGGTCTTAGTCCTATGAAATTTCTTTATGGAGAGTGGTCTCAGTCCTTGGTCCTGGTAGTTTCTCAAACATTTCCCTCATATCATTGCCACTGTTATTTCAAAATATTCCCACATTTGGGAAAGGACATTGATTGGATACGACGGAATGTTGATAATCCATACAAGGAACTTATGTCTGATGAAACTGTACATTTTAGGTGACAGCAATAGGACCGATGTGGCAAAGGAGAGGAGTTATGAAGTAAGTGCCTCCTGCTTTACCTTATTCCACCTCTAATCATGCAAATAGAATCTGTTGCTACCGAAGAAAGATGTACTGTATATTGACATAGCAGAGGGGTGTGTGAGGCCTTGTCTGTTTGGAGGTAGTCCAACATTGTAAACATGTTGCACAACACCATAACTTGCTTTCATCCACTCAATGTGATATCTTAGTCCAACTTGTTTATTTTTTTTATTTTGTTTAATAAATTGCAAAAATAGCAGATATAAAGCTCACAATGTGACGCGATGCCATGCATTGTGTGCTTGTAGATGGGTTATTTATTTTCATTATTCTTTGTACGAGAAGTATAGGGCTTAAGTTTTTAACATGTCTGAAAAAACACAAGTGTGTGCGTGCTTGAGTGCCTTGTGCATGCACGCACGTATGTGGGGGGGGTTCTTAGCGTCTATCAGATATCAGGCTCCAAGGAAAAGGTTTGGGAACCACTGTTCTAATGTAGCAAAAATAAGATTCATATTTTCAAGTGATTATATACTATTCCCCATATGAATACACATTTGTATGTGTCGGCATATGAGTGTGACGAGCATGAGTGTGACAGTTTCATGGTTTGACGCTCCACCGGTTCAGGTTGCCCCGCTACCTGCCTGCTCGCCTCTCATTGGAAATGAATTACTAGGCGTGTCAGTCGCTTCCCATGTTTACACATCACAGAGCTGCATTTCTCCTCACACTGAGGGATACAACATCATGGAAAAGAAGATTGAGAGTGAGTTTGATGGGCTCATGCAGGGAGAGGAGAATGAGAAGTCTTCCAAGGTCTGCCTAATCGATGGTGTGAAGAAGAGGATAGATTATGTCCTGGTCTACAAGAAGGAAGAGAAGAAGACGGTGCATGAACTTGTGGTACAGTATCTGCCATATAACTTAAACCATAAATAAACAGTGTTTCAAGAGCTATTTAGGGTGTTTCTTTATCAAGGTAGACAAACACTTGGCCGGAGGTACTCGGGATACACAGAGGCTCTCGGCACCCTCACATCGTGCACCCCAGCAGAGAGGCGCACTCAACTGTGTCTCGACTTTGCCAGGAAGCTGTTTAAGTCCAACTTCAGAAACTGGCTACCCCGCCTCAGGAGGGAGATCTCGGTTCGCCGAACAAAAAATGGAGACGATCTCTTACATTGCCGAACTGAGAAATACAAGAAATCACCAATCCCATATATGTGCAGACTTTTAAATGATATTTTAATGGCACCTGTCTTTTTAAACATCTGTGATCATGCTGAAAGCTGAATAAACATAAACAAAACAAAACAAAACAAAACAAAACAAAACAAAACAAAACAAAACAAAGCAAAACAAAACAAAACAAAACAAAACAAAACAAAACAAAACAAAACAAAACAAAACAAAACAAAACAAAACAAAACAAAACAAAACACGGATGATGATTCATGAAAACAAAACCTCAACTTTGAGGCTGGGGTGAAAGTGGATTGACTTTTCTTTCCTTTTTTTTTTACTATCCCAACCATCATCAATTTATTGTGTTTCCCCTCCTGCATCCCTGCACACACCCATTCCATTTTCATTTCAAATTTTCATTTTATTTTAAGTGCTTGGTGCCCCATTGCTGATGTTACTGCTATATTTATGCCTATATTTACCCTGCAGGCTTAACAGAGTGTTCATAATGTAGATTCATACTGTATTATCTCAGAAGGGCAGTAATTGATTCATATCTTTCAGAGACAATGGTGCAGCATTCAGACCAAGGAATCAGTGGAGATGGAGTGGAAGACGGTGTCCAATTTCAAGAAGGTGATAAAGATACACAGGGGAACTTTTGTAAACTTCCTTCAGTGAGCTAATATTTAATCACAAAAGCCAGGTGTAATTACAATTACCCCACAACTGCAGCACACCTGCATGATGTTGTTTATTTAATAGAAATAAATAAATATAGAAAGAAGAAGCTTTTTGGGACACATTTTGGAATGTCCTTCCGGAAATCTCCTTTCCATTTGATTCTGGAATAAAATGGAAATGAGATTTCCGGAGGGAGGGTTTACCAGGCTAAGAATGTCTAGTGATAGAACCAAAAAGGAGCGCCCCGCGGAGTGCATATCGCCACCAGACCAGGTGGCCTTACCCAGGGCTGTGTAAGTTGTGAATTGCTATTGCTTCTATGACATACCGTTCAACTTTTAGCATTTGTGGCACCCTGTATGGTCAGAAGTGAATGCGCTTTTGAAGGTGTGCTCTATAACAAACAATCCCAGTTTGGGTTGATTGGATGTCACATTCATGATATATAGCCAAAATGGGCATGACCTTTATGGGGAGTTGTGTCAAGGAATCCAGGAATAAATGCATTGTGAATGTACAAGTTAGGCCAGAACGTGGAGTGGGCTGGTATAGCCCACTTTGCAAAAGTGGGAATTGTTTTTGATTCAAGGTGATGACCACTTATGTCAATGATGACCCATTGCTGATGTTCCATATATTTATATATTTGCAGGCTTGACAGATTGCTAAAACTGTACATTCTGTATTATCCCAGCACTGAATAGCCACCAGAGACATGTGCTCTCTTCTCCCTGTCCAGGAAAAGAGACTGATATATGAAGACAAGCTGAAGAAGTTGGGGATGAAGCTGGAGACCACGGAATCAGTAAGTGCAAGGCAGCCTGCAGAAAGTGGCCAGACAGAGTTTTCATATTCCATTCCGATTGGCTATGACTGACTTCCAGAATTTCCAGAATCCTGGCGGAGACCTGCACACTTTTCTAGTCGTTATTTGACTCGGTAATGAGGTTAGATGCTTACGGTGATTAATGTTGTTGATGTATGTTTGTTTAGCCATTATTTGTCATGGGCAATAGGGATAGTTGCAGTAAGACACACGCCCCCATTTCATTGTCATACCCAAATTTCAAAATCTTCCTCTGCCCATCCATTTAACATCTTGTTTCAGAAGTAGCCTACAGGATAATTCTAGTATAGCAATTGCAACGTTCAGACAATACAGCAGAAAATGTGTTGTTTTATTATCATTTGGCTGCATCAACTGCTCCCATCAAAAAAGTAAAATAATTGCAGATATATCAGCCAAACCGATATATCGGTGAGGCTTCTTTTCCTGTGTTGTCAGACTCCCAACATGGCAACATTTCCTTTGTAAAAAAAAAATTCATGTTCAAGTTTTAACATTAACATTATAATTATCTTATCACTAATAATCATTATTGTCCCATTTTCCTTCAGAGTGAAGGAAATCTGATGTTTGTGAAGATCCACATGCCATGGGAGTGTCTGTGCAAATTTGCTGAGGAGCTCCACGTCAAGCTGCCCATCAAGGACCCTTCCAGCAAGGACCCTTCCAGCAAGGACCCTTCCAGCCAGGACCCTTCCAGCAAGGACCCTTCCAGCCAGCACCCTTCCAGCAAGGACCCTTCCAACAAGGACACTTCCAGCGAAGACCTGTGTACCAGCGTGGTGATGTTAGTATGAGTACGCCTACAGTAACTTAAGTAAAAGCATACTTGGCCATGCACTTAGATTTGCTTACTGGAGCAGGTGGGTAAATGCCGAAACCACAAACAATTTACTCTTCTTTAGCCAGCTCTTAATAATATAATCATTTTACTAGAAACTAGATAAAGTGCTCCTCGGAGCACAGGTCTCCGCCAGGTCAGGTAGGTTATTGTGGGCCAGCAATGTTCGGAATTCGCCAATCAGGATGGAATATGAAAAATCGGACGGAACTGTCTTGATCGCTTGACTATAGAGATAATGTGTAACGATTTGCATGATGTTTGGAAATAATGTGTAGGAGTAATATTTTTTATTAAAATAGTGTTTGCAAAAGTTGGCCTCCTGGTGGCGGTATAATAGGGCAACGTTAAAAGGGTTGCATTTGTTCCTCAACGTAGTGCGAATGTGCGTGCAAAGGTTCACCGCAATTGGACGCTGCGTTCATGATTTGCGGCATTTTGTTCAAAACGGGTCAAACAGGTCAGATATCAATCTTAGCCAATCAGGATGGAATATGAAAAATCAAACAGATCCGCCTTGATCACATGACTATAGAGATCATGTGTACCGATTTTCGTGAAATTTTGATGCAATCTGAAGGAGTAATATAAAATAATATGCTTTACATAAGTCGGCTGCCTGGTGGCGCTATAAAAGGCAGATGTGAAAAATGCAGGGCAAAGGTTTTTCCTCTAGGGAGTGCGCATACACATTTTTACACAGATCGGTGCAGTTATAGGTAAAAACACGAATCCATCTGTTATAGCGCCACCAGGAGGCTGCTTTGAACATTTTCAAGTGGCATTTCTTCCTCAGCCTGGTGGGAATGTGCATTTCACGGATATTGCAAGCTGTGTTCATGATTTGAGGCATTTTGTTCAAAACAGAGCATTCCTGCAAACTTTGGAAGCCAATCTTAGCCAAACAGGATGGAATATGAAAAATCTGAAAGACCGGTTTTGTTTAATGACTATAGAGACACTGTGTAACAATTTGTGTGATTTTTTACCAAGAGGAGTACTGTCAAAAAAAATATTTTTTCACAAATCGGCCTCCTGGTGGCACGCATGCAAGAACAAGTCAATGTGTTGACTCCAGTCTGAGAACTGCTGACGTTCACTTTGAAAGACAGAATGAGCATGATTTAACACTGCATGATTTAGCAATTGAACCAATAATCTGTACCTGGGTTACATGTATCCAGCAGGGACCTGCTCGGTGAATGTGCTACTACGCGCACAATGAACGAGAAGCCTGTCACCGTCCCCTTCAAGAATGCCCTGAAGGATTCTCACTTCAAAATCAACCGAGAGGACCCTGATAAGACCTTCACATCATCCATGAGGATCAGAATGGTAAAGTCGAGTTAATGTTATCACTCTCAAACTGGTTCAGATCATTTTAGTAGAAAATATCTCACACTTTCCTCCAAGTAAAATAACTTTTAAAGTATAAAAAGCATAAGAATACTTTATATAGTTTTTACTATACTTTAAAAGTAATTTTACTTGGATGAAACCAGTGAATTATTTCTGAACTTAAACTAGTGCTTAACCTATAGAGCACCAAAGTCTGTCTTAATTTACACATCCTACCTCACCTGGGTCCCATTCAGAATTCCCATAGACTTGTTTTATATAGCGTCAAAAAAAAATGAGCCCGGCGGTTTGACTCATATGGGTATGAAGCATCAACTGACGGCGAGAAAACCCTAATGTTATTTATATGAGAAGATTCTAAGACGACACAATGTTATTCTCCATAGAAAAATTACTTCCGTGACCCAGGGGATGAACGAGTGATGTCAGGACTTCGGTACTCTATAGTAACAACAGTTTACAATGTAAAATAAATATTTTAAAAAATAAAAATGAATAAGAGTTTAATAATAATCATGGAATAATATTTTTGCGCCGGTTCACTGTGCAAACACAGTGAAAAATGTGATATTTCACCCTCGAATAATCGGATATTCTAATACTTTTAGGTATTCGAAGTCGAATACCAAAAATCAGTATTCGTGAATGCCCTAACATCCAGTCAACTCGAAATTGAAATTGCATGTTGAGGGGCCTGTAAAGAGTGCGCCTCCAAAAACACTTTCACTTCTGCCCATAAGGCCATAAGGGTCACCACAAATGCGAAAAGTGACATTGTATGTCATAGAAATGCTGCGCCCTCCCCCAGCTTCCTTCAGTCCTGACTCCTGACTGCTGCAACCCACAATGTACACAGGCTTGGCAACCCAGCCTGGCGGGGATATGCGCTCTGCAACGTGCCCTTTTCTAGTTGGGTATTTCAGTTTTAAACAACACTGCAAAACATATTTATTTTATGTGCTGTAGGCTTACTACATCCTCAGCACTGTCATTGCAAAGGACGATGCAGGGTTCAACATCACAAAGTTGTTGGCTGATGGAGTGTACAAGGCTGCCTATCCTCTTCATGATGTGAGTGGATCATGTTTCACTCAGTTAGACACGCATCACTTTATTATTATTAATTACAGTGTCATTGTTTGTGGCCGTCAAGTGAGTTAACACCTCCACCAGTGGATCTCTCAAGCAGATATGATATCCAATCCCTCCTGAGCCTCAGCCATACTCTCTGAATTTATTATAGATCACCTCCATCTTAAAAGTGTTTCTAGTATTGCTTGCATGTGAAATGTGTGTGTTTATAGTGTTTTCTATCCCCCCATACCCACTCAGTGTAGCCTCAACAACAAGTCAGAAGAAGGAGAGAGGTTTCAACTCTACCAAAAATGGGTTCACCCCTGCAGCTTCTTCAAGACACAACCACTTCGTCGCATTAGGTAACTGGTCTCTTGTCCCACAGAAGCTCCATTAACACTAGAACCTACCAATGGCATGTTTCTGCAATTTTAAAGCAATTCATGACCACTGAGGTCAGCGCTACTGGACGATAGTCATTCAGACTGACTGGAGAGGTGTTCTTTGGCATGGGGACAATGGTGGAACCATTGAAGCATGTGGGGAGTGGGGACCACGATGGAAATGCCATTGCTATGCATAGACTGTAGGTATTATCCAGTAGAAAATTATTATTTTAATGCTGTTCACAGGGAGTATTATGGGGAGAAGATTGGCATATATTTTGCCTGGTTGGGATTCTACACAAGTATGCTGGCCTTCCCTGCAATCGTGGGCCTTGGCTGTTTCATTTATGGGCTCACGACTCTGCAAACAACCACCTGGAGGTACAGTATGAATCTGTTCATGTGCAATTACAGTATTTCACATTATTTTCAGAATTGTTTAACCATAACCCATGATAATATCACATAACATTAGTTATATAAATTAATGTTGTTAAATCAACCTTTTATCCGTTATGTACAATAACATACCTCATTAGTAGCTTGCTGTAAACAATGGTAGCGATGGCATGAGTTTATTTCATTCTGTTCATTGTGTAACCTCTCTTTCTTGTGATTGGACATTGTTTAACCTCTTTCTCTTGTGATTGGACAGTGTTTAACCATTCTCCTCTTTTATTGGACAGTAAAGAGGTGTGTGACCCAGAGATAGGTGGAGCTATAGTGATGTGCCCACAATGTGACAGGGAGTGTCCCTACTGGAGGTTAAACAGCACGTGTGCAACTTCTAAAGTGAGTGAAACAGTCCTTAAAGCTCAAAGCACGCACACACGCACGCACGCACGCGCACACACACACACACACACACGGATGGACGGACGGACAGGGGCAAAAACATAGGCTCCGGCCTTCGGCCGTCCGGCCTGGCGGAGACAAAAAGAGAAAGAATTGTGTGATAGAAACTCTGTGATAAAAAACATACACATACGTGTATGAATGTATGTGTATGAAGTACAGTATACCGTTTGTACAGTATATATGTATGTATGTATGTATGTATGTATGTATGTATGTATGTATGTATGTATGTATGTATGTATGTATGTATGTATGTATTTATGTATGTACAGTATGTATGTATGTGCATCTACAAAACCGTGCAGTTGGAGATCTTTATGAAACTGTCCTATTTAAATGTGATCCGCTACCCAGGGTTTCCAGTATCGCTGCTTTGAATGTGTTTTGAACTCATACACATCTAGGGACAGCTGAAATATATTGTATGTAAATAACTGTTATTTATTTCTTTTCCCAGACGCTTTGTATATTTGACAACTTTGGGACCCTTGTGTTTGCTGTGTTCATGTCAGTCTGGGGTGAGACACTCAATATCCTTCATGTCCTACATTTCATAATTTCTTTCATAATTGTCTCCGTCAGGCCGAAAGGCATGGCGAGAGTATGTTTTGCCCCCTGTCCGTCCGTCCGTCTGTGTGTCCATCTGTCTGCGGCGAAACTGTGCACACACACTCCCGGGATGCCAATTCAATTCCTCTGCCCCACATTTTTCACATGGGCCTGTAATAGCGCCACCAGGAGGCCGATTTGTGCAAAACCCATTTTTGGATATTCCTCCTACATTACTCAGAGGAGCACTTTTTCTAGTTTATTTTAGTACTTACTAATGGTCTCTCCCAGACTGGTTTAATCCTGTCTTTTTTTCCCTGGCTTTAGTGATGTTGTTCCCAAATATGTGGAAGCGGTACCAGGCAACGCTGAAATACAAATGGGATACCACCGAGTTCAGGGAACAGGAAGAGCCAGTTCGTCATGAATACTTGGACAAGTGTAGGCCTAAGCAGTTTGTTCACAGGACCAACCCTGTCACATTGGTAGGTTGCATGATCAAAACAACACATACAAATAGTGTAAGATTCTATTTGTGTCACATTGAAAATGTGGTTGCAGCAGGGTGAAAAAAATACATAAAAATGCAAAATTCATGAACAGCAACAGATACAAGATACAGGAACAGAAAAAAGCATGTGTTCAACATTCTGGGTTGACGACCCAGCCTGGCGTAGATATGCGCTTTTTAATGCTTTTTTTGTGTTGTTGTTGAACTTTTCTTGTTTAAGGCAATGTTATCCAAGCAGAGAACTTTCATGTAATTGTATTGTAGGAGAAAGAAGAAGTGCCTTATACAGCCTGTGGACGACGTGTTCGGCTTTCCATAGGAATAGTGGGCGTCCTGTTTGGGGTAAGGCTGATATGGTACTCCTATTTATCATTTAAATTGTAATATATAATAGCATGTTATATTTCATTACCGTACATAGCTATTTTCTTCAACCAGTCCACACCTGGATCGGCAGCAGATAATGAAGCTAGTTCACCTCCTTCTATGTACTAACACTATACTATAATAACACAGCATCACACATCATTATTTTCCTCTTCTCTCTTGTTCCCCAAGCTGCTGGTGATCCTGGCCATGGTAGTGGCTATCTATGTATATCGTCTGGCCGTGTTCATCACCGTCTCGGATCAGTGGCACAGCGGCTCCAAGTCCACTTTGTTGAAGTACTTGACACCACAGACGTTCACCTCGGTCACCGCTTCAATCATCAACTTCATCGCCATCGCAATCCTCAACAACGTGTACAGGAAGTTGGCTGTGTCGATCACAGAATTTGGTGAGGCATTGCCTTAAATGTTGATTCAAGGATTCCAGTTCAAGGCTTCTTTGTTCTTTCTTTTGCACAACACACAGTAAAACATAGCATGATATAGCCTACCCAATGTACCCATAATAAACAACATACAGACATATACAAGACACGTGCAGCATTGTTGTCACACCCTGTTTCACTGATCTGACACCTGAAAACAGAGATCCCACGGACCAAGACGGATTATGAGAACAGTCTGACCATGAAGATATTCTTGCTTCAGTGTGTTAACAGCTACTCTGCCTGTTTCTACATCGCTTTCATCAAGGGGAAGGTGGTTGGCTACCCAGGAGAGCCTGTTTATATCCTCGAACATTTCAGAAAGGAGGAGGTACAGTTTGTCATTTCGTCCATCAGTCATATTTGTTTTGTGGTGCTCCTGATGAATGGATGAAGGTTGTCGAGAATCAGACCCTGTAGCGTGAGGGATTAACTCCTCCTGGTGGACAGATGTTGTAGTACAAGTGTACAGATACATAAGATTAGAAATATTTTTTGTTCAGCTCCTTGGACATTGTAGCAGCATCAAACAATAAAATAATAATTTAAAACTAGAAATGTGCACTCCTCGGAGCGCACGTCTCCGGCAGGCCAGGTTGTCGACCCAGGCTTACCCTGCGTCAATCATCGGGTCTTTCTTTCTTTCTTTCTTTCTTTCTTTCTTTCTTTCTTTCTTTCTAAGAACAACACATATCTATTGAGAGAAATGTATATTGGTTGCAGCAACTTTGCTGTGTATCTTGGTGTTGCAGTGTGGCCCTCAGGGCTGTATGATGGAGTTGACCATCCAGCTGGCTGTCATCTTGAGTGGGAATGCCATCTTGAAAAACATCCAGGAGGTCTTGACATCAAATGCTGCTTTTGTCAGGTAATTAATTACTAATGTACGAAGTGTCATTAGCCAACAGCCTGGAGGGAGAAGCTTTAATGAATCCCTTTCATTTTCACAAATTGTTGAAGTAATTATTGTCTAGTGCTTACTATCTAGACTAGAGCTTACACAATGCATTTTCCTTGCTAACATTTCAGTACAATCTCCTCTCATATTCTATCCATTCTCCTGTACTCTGTACTATGTATATGTATTATGGTCTGTTCTGCTCATCCATAGGTTGGTGAAGAACTTGAGACGTCGGTGTTGTATGTGTCATACCAGTGTGGAGAAGACACGTTGGGAACAAGACTACCAGCTGGTGAAACACAATGAACTGGAAATGTTCTACGAATACCTGGAGATGGGTAAGGTGATGGATTTTGTATGTGAGTGCGTGTCTGTGTGTGCGTGCATGTGTGCATGCGTGCGTGTCTGTGTGGGTGTGCGTGTGGGTGTCAGTGCGTGCGTGCGTGCAAGTGTCTGTGTGTGTGTGTGTGTGTGTGTGTGTGTGTGTGTGTGTGTGTGTGTGTGTGTGTGTGTTTGCGTGCGTGCCCGCATGCCTGCGTGCGTGCGTGCGTGCATCTTATACACAGAAAGCATTGACTGATCACACATCTCATCTCCTAGTGATCCAGTTTGGCTTTGTGACTCTGTTCGCTGTCTCCTTCCCCTTGGCTCCGGTCCTGGCTCTGATTAACAACCTGGTGGAGATCCGGATCGACGCCTGGAAGATCACCACCCAGTGCCGCCGCATGGCACCAGAGAAGGCCCAGGACATTGGAGCCTGGATGCCCATCCTGAAGGGTATCGCCATATTTGCTGTGGTAACAAATGTGAGTGTTGACTCTCTTACTTTATGCCTTCAAAACAAAACAAAACCCAGCTCACATTTTTGTTGTAA
The DNA here is from genome assembly GCF_963280865.1 of Gymnoscopelus braueri. NCBI lineage: Eukaryota > Metazoa > Chordata > Actinopteri > Myctophiformes > Myctophidae > Gymnoscopelus > Gymnoscopelus braueri. Next base: position 52,807,500 of record NC_137605.1, read on the forward strand.
TCCATCTATTTACAGTATGCTGGCCCTCACTAGGAAGTTAGCCCTCACATTTAGCCTTCTAGTTATTCACTTTTTTGTAAGTGTCCCACTTTCTCTGTTCACCTGTTCACCACTTTATCTGTTCACCATACTGTTTACATCAGGGGTGGGCAACTTTGATGATGGAGAGGGCCACTATATTTCCACTCACTCCAGAGGGCCACATTGCATATACTGTCGGGCCGTTCTATGTCACACAAAAGTAGCAAAAATAGCAGATCTAAAAGCTCAAAACGCGTCGCGCTGCAACACGTTTTGAGCTTGTAGATCTGCTTTTTTTGCTACTTTTGAATTGGAATTCTGATTTATTTTTGTTATTTTTTAATTGGAATCCTGAAAAGTAAAATTTGTATTTAATTTCAAATGCATTTAGTTATACTTATGTTAACTTTATGAACTTAAATACAAATACATTGGACATAAAAAAGAATAGAATTGTAATACTAGTCATTAAGCTACTAATATAGACTGAAGTAATTAAAGCGGGTCACGTTTGCATGGTTGGAATTGTAACAGCTGAAATCAATAATATTCCCATATTAACCTGTGGGCCGCATTAAGTGAAGGTGGGGGCCGCATGTGGCCCCCGGGCTGCCAGTCGGCAGTCCTTGACACACACACACACACACACACACACACACACACACACACACACACACACACACACACACACACACACACACACACACACACACACACACACACACACACACACACACACACACACACACACTTCAGCTTACAAATTCAAGGAAACAGAGGGTCCCCGGTTTGTGGCCAGGCCCCTAGTCTATGTGTCAAAGTGTCCCTGAGCAAGACACTTAACCCCTCCCCAGGCGCTGCCCCAGTAGCGCCCGCTGCACCTGATACTATAGGATGGGATAAATGCAGAATGAACATTTAACCATATGTGCAAATATACAGTGACAAATACCCCAAGGAGTGGCGACCAAATAATTATCAGCCATATAATCACAATGTCACTGGCTCAGTTCCAGTTAGAGATGTCTTTCCCCCTCTCTGCTCTCTGCTTCCTGTCTCTTTACATTTTAGATTTTGTGGGCTTACCAATAGCCGAGTGGTTAGGGCACGTACCACATACAGTATATATGCCTGACAGCGGGTACCAGGTTCGGTCCCTGAGCCTTTTGCTGCATGTCACTTCCAGAGTCTTTCTCCCCGTTTCTCTCTCCACTATACTATATCAATAAAGGCAGAAAAGCCTGAAAAAAATATAGATTGAAATTCATGTTTTATGACTGTCAGTCGACAAAAACCTAAAAATGGGTCACATGCACATTGCGTTAACACGTTATTCCATTGAAAACAGGTTATTTCTGTGATTCATCAAAGTATGAATCCATGTTCATGGTCCACATTTAGTCTCATGGATTCTATCTCCTTCTCACTCAGGTGATGATCATGGCCTTCACGTCAGACATGATCCCTCGCCTGGTTTACTACTGGTCTTTCTCTGTCTACCCGTACGGAGACGGTAGCAACCCCACCATGGAGGGATACATCAATAAAACCTTGTCTGTGTTCAACATAGAGGACTTCACCAATCAGAGCAAACCAAGAGAAGCAAACACACCAGACTGGTTCTCCAACAGCACCACCTGCAGGTACGCAACGTAACATAATCCTGTCTCATTCAAGCTCTGTGGGTTGTGGCATCACTATGAAACTGAAGAGGTGAAGGGTACATATTGTCATATTCACTGTTGATATTCTGTACATAATCCATTCATATATCCATTGGTGATGTATGTACTGTACTGTCCATTCATGGGTGAATCTTTGAATCTTCTTCTTTTATTTTTGAGTAGGTAATATGTTTTGACCCCAGTTTACTCCCCAATTTAGTGGTTATGCCAATTGCTTCCTCCCCACACACATTTTTGTGTTGTCACTGCCGTCGTATCCTACTGACTCACTTGCCAGTGAGGAGCCCCCACCGGGAGGACGTAGAGCCTTCGCGCTACTCCTCACGCCCAACACTCCCTGCTGACAGGTGCCACACCAGCCCCATAGGGTTACATGCAATGACCAATATCACCCTCCCCTCCCGGCTTCTCTCCCCCGAACACGGGCCAATTGTGTTCACATAGACGCCCGACAAAGCCGGATGCACCACGCTGGATTCAAACCCACAACCTCTATGGTGGTGAGCAGGGACTTTCCCACTGCGCCACCCGAGTGCCTCCGTATATATTTCTTGATAGAATATATGTTAATATGTATGTTAACTCAGTCAGTTCAAGTGCAGATGTCTCATGTTAGACTCTAAGTCTATTTATTTGATCTTTATTCGGCCAAAGGCCAAAGATTATGTTTTCTCCCCTGTCCGTCAGTCTGTGTGTGTGCGCACGCGCGCGCGCGCGTGCGCGCGGGGGTGCGTGCGTGCGTGCGTGCGTGCGTGCGTGCGTGCGTGCGTGCGTGCGTGTGTGTGTGTGTGTGTATCTGTGAACCGCTAGTCTCAGGCACCGCTGGACAAATTTGCAGAAACACTCCCAGTAGGCCAACACTGCCACCCCCCCTCTTTCAAAATTCGGCTTCATGGTGGCACTATAGGAGGTCACTTCCTTCTATCCTATAACTCTTTAACCCATAGGTAGTACAATCAAATAAATTTTTTATGACGCAACTCCCCGTATAGGCCTAACCCATTTGTGCCTGACTAGATGTTCCGCCATTTCTTGTTTTCTTCGAAACACACTTTTTCAAATACTCACACAAATCTCTACCCCCGTCAGGTATCGAGGTTCCCGCTATCCACCAGGACACCCCTTACAGTATGAGTACAATAACTACTACTGGCTTGTCCTCACCGCCAGATTGACTGTTGTTGTTGTTGTAGAGGTGAGTAAAGAACACCACGAGACAGTGTCTTGCACCTGGCACAATTTACCAAAAAGTGGCGCAAAGTGTGATTGCTGGTTTCCAACCAAAGTTGTCATTTTCACACCCAGCGCCATGTTGTATATTGAAGGTTTATGTTTTGGCCTAAAACTCTTGTAGGTCATACAATAAAATGTTGGGCCTTGCCCATTTCCAACTAAATAGAACACCTAACGTTTTGCTACAACTAGATTTTCTCTGGAGTCATGTGGTAAACATGAATCAGTCAGATATCCCATATCAATTCCCCATTGCAATTGCCAGTGATTGGCATCCAAAGTTTGTGGGGGGGGAATCTTTTACCAAAAATGCCTAAAATCTTGAATGCAGCGTCCGGTCTACCCCAAATTTGAATCCCACATTGAGGGGACACTAAACAACGTAGAGCCAAAAATGATTTTACTTCCACCCATTGGGACACCACAAATGCTACAAAAGGCACTGTTTGTTGCAGAAACATGATTTTTCTTCAAATTAGGTTCAAAGGGTCTTGTGTGTCACAATAACTGTTAACCGAGTCTTGATACTCCATACGTTTGCTTGTAAGTGCCTTCACCATTCTGTCTGCGGGGACTAATTCTTACAAAGAAAATGCTATATATCATAACAACCAATTATACCCAAATTTAACTTGTATTTTGAATGGATGCTATAGAGTGCACCTCCTAAAGCAGTTTCACTTCTGCCCGTATTTACTCCCACTACTTCCTCGCGTCCTGACTGCTGCACCTCACGACTGACACAACCCTGGGTAGGCAACCCAGCCTGGCGGAGAGCAATGCTACAATTAATTATAGAATGGCATTATTGTACACATTTTTGTATATCGTATTATATCTGTCGGGCCGCCCGTCTAATGGCCTATATGATGGCTAATAACCGTCTATTCCCTTTACAGCAAATCTTGTACTTTGCTAAATCGTTCCTGTCCTACGCAATCCCAAACGTGCCCGAGGCCGTCAGGGTGCAGATCAAACGAGAGCAGCACCGGATTGAGCTGGCCTTCAAGGCCCTTGACGAGAAGGACAAGGAAGAGAAAGTATGTAATGTACTAAATTCAGTATATGAGAATTGCTGATAGTCGCTTTGGAAAGCAGAATGAGCGTGTAGATGCTACACGCTACATTGATTTGCTTATACGCTTCACGTACGCATTATAAATGTAACTTAGATAGCATAAAAAAATTAATGTAACTTCTCCTTGGAGTCAGGGAACCAGAAGACAGAAGGTCCTTGTCTTTCTCCACAGGTGTCAGAATTGACGCAGGGCAGTGAGCAAGGCACACAGGAGACGAAGGAGTCAGGGAACCAGAAGACAGAAGGTCGGGCCATGGAAGAGCAGGTTCAGGTAACTTATAGCATGTTATGTAGACAAATGCCAGGTCATTGTTGACCTGTTATCCTATAGTGTGTATAGTTTCAATGTACAGGCTGATAATAGGTTCTTGGTTTACTTTTGTATTAGTTCATTATTAGTGTGGTTGCCCTAACAGGGCAACCAGACTATAGTAATCCTCCGGCTTTATTATTAGTGTGGTTGCCCTAACAGGGCAACCAGACTATAGTACTTGATGAACTTTATTATTCTTTATAGATAAACATACTTTGCCGTGCTACTCCTCCCACAGTTTTTATCCCCCAATGTTGTGCCATATTTCAAAATGACCGGCTTCACCGGGAATCGTGTGCTTGTATTTTGCTAAGAGATTGGTTAAATATTTTAATTGATATTGATTTATTAGTGCATTAAATTTCCCCATCCGCTTTAATGGAAAAGTGAAAAAACTCAAATTCAAGTATTTTTTTCTCAGAAACCGTAAGAGCTAGAGTTACCAGATTTGGAGGGGAGGTTCATAATTTAGTCCAAAATTATTGAAAAAATAATTACACTAATCGGCCACATGGTGGCGCTATAACAACGCCCTTTACGTTTTGGCCTATAACTCTTGAACCGTAGGTCGTAAAATCAAAATTTATTTTTCCCTGGAATCCTTGGGTCACTACTCATCTCCCCATATAGGCCACGCCCATTTGCGTCTGGATAGATTTTTTGATATTGATTTATTAGTGCATTAAATTTCCCCATCCACTTTAATGGGAATTGCAAAAACTCCCATTCAAGTATTTTTTTCTCGGAAACCATAAGGGCTACAGTTACATGACTTGGAGGGGAGGTTAATAGTTTATTGCAAAATTATTTGAAAAAAAATCACACCAGTCGGCCACATGGTGGCGCTATAACAGCCCACTTTACCTTTTGGCCTATAACTCTTGAACCGTAGGTCGTAAAATCAAAATTTCTTTTCCCCTAGATTCCTTGGGTCATGACGCAACTCCCCATATAGGCCACGCCCATCTGGATAGATTTTCCGCCATTTTGAATTTTCTTCAAAACACACTTTTAGCTCCTCCTCCCACATATTTTGTCCAAATTTCACAAAAATCGGTACACATGATCTCTGGACCCATGCCATAAACGTCTCCAAGCTGAATTTTGAGAGTCCTTACGGTTCGTCCTTAAATGGCTTCCAAAGTTAGCGGGAGGGGCCCGTTTTACAAAAAAGGCCACAAATCACAAACGAAACCTCCAGTCAATCCCAAATTTGAGTCACATGTCAAGGGTGGTTTACTCAACGGATCCCCAAAAGCATTTCCACTTTGATTCATAGGGGTGCGCCACAAATGCGCAAAACGTAACCGTTTAATGCAAAAACATTATTTCGGGGTGGATCGATCCTCTCAAAATGAAACACAAGTGATCTCATGAGAGACGTGACAATGTAATTGGCGCAGCCTCCGACAGTATTCCTCCCAGCGTATTCCTCGAGTCCCGGCGGCCGCAGCCCACGACCGGCGTCGGCGCAACCACACTTTGCAATTGCCCTGAATTGCGACGCGTCTAGTATTAACATTGTTCCTGACAATGTTAAACTTTAAACCTTAACTCCTCCCACAGTTTTGGCAGCACACACTCGTGCCATATGTCAAAATGACCGGCTTCACCGGGAATCGTGTGCTTGTATTTTGCTAAGAGATAAGTTGTATTGTGTAATTGATATTAATTTATTAGTGAATTCATTAATCCCCATTGACTTATAATGGGAAAATGCAAAGACTCACATTCAAGTATTTATTTCTTTGAAATCGTAAGTGCTACAGTTACAACACTTGGACGGGAGGTTCAAAGTACAGTGCCCTAATTATGAAAAAATAATTACACCAGTCGGCCTCATGGTGGCGCTATAACAGTCCCCTTTACGTTTTGGCTTATAACTCTTGAACCGTAGGTCGTAGAATAACAATCTCTTTATCCCTGGATTCCTTGGGTCATAATGCAACTCCCTATATAGGCCACGCCCATTTGCGTCTAGATAGATTTTCCACCATTTTGAATTTTCTTCAAAACACACTTTTAGCACCTTTTCCTACAGATTTTGTCCAAATTTCACAAAAATCGGTACACATGATCTCTGGACCCATGCGATAATCTGGGCCGAAACAGAATTTTGATAGTCCTTACCGTTCGTCCGTAATTGGCTTCCGAAGTTAGTGGGAGGGGCCCGTTTTATCAAAAATGCCAAAAATCACGAACAAAACGTCCAATCGATCCCAAATTTGAATCATATGTCGAGGGTGGTTTACTCAACGAATCCCCAAAAGCATTTCCATTTTGATCCATAGGGGGCGCCACAAATGCGCAAAACGTAACCGTTCGATAAAAAAAACATGATTTTTGGGGGGATCAATCCTCTCAAAATGAAACGCAAGTGATCTCAGGAGTGACGTGACAATGTAATTGGCGCAGCCTCCGACGGTATTCCTCCCAGCGTATTTCTCGCGTCCCGGCGGCAGCGACCCCGCGACCGGCGTCGGCGCAACCACACTTTGCAATTGCCCTGAATTGCGACAATTCTAGTTAGTGTGGTTGCCCTAACAGGGCAACCAGACTATAGTACTCTATACACTTTATTATTCCAGCTAGATAAACAATACTTCGGGCTGCTACTCCTCCCACAGTTTTTATCCCCCAATGTCGTGCCATATGTCAAAATGACCGTCTTGACCTGGAATCGTGCGCTTGTATTTTGCTAAGAGATTGGTTAAATAGTTTAATTGATATTGATTTATAAGTGCATTAAATTTCCCCATCCGCTTTAATGGAAAAGTGAAAAAACTCAAATTCAAGTCTTTTTTTCTCAGAAACCGTAAGAGCTAGAGTTACCACATTTGGAGGGGAGGTTCATAATTTAGTCCAAAATTATTTTAAAAAAAATCACACCAATCGGCCACATGGTGGCGCTATAACAGCCCCCTTTACGTTTTGGCCTATAACTCTTGAACCGTAGGTCGTAAAATCAAAATTTCTTTTCACCTGGATTCCTTGGGTCACGACGCATCTCCCCATATAGGCCACGCCCATTTGCGTCTGGATAGATTTTTTGATATTGATTTATTAGTGCATTAAATTTCCCCATCCACTTTAATGGGAATTGCAAAAACTCCCATTCAAGTATTTTTTTCTCGGAAACCATAAGGGCTAGAGTTACATGACTTGGAGGGGAGGTTAATAGTTTATTGCAAAATTATTTTTTAAAAAATCACACCAGTCGGCCACATGGTGGCGCTATAACAGCCCACTTTACCTTTTGGCCTATAACTCTTGAACCGTAGGTCGTAAAATCAAAATTTATTTTTCCCTAGATTCCTTGGGTCATGACGCAACTCCTTATATAGGCCACGCCCATTTGCGTCAGGATAGATTTTCCGCCATTTTGAATTTTCTTCAAAACACACTTTAAGCTCCTCCTCCCACATATTTTGACCAAATTTCACACAAATCGGTACACATGATCTTTGGACCCATGCGATAAACATATCCAAACGGCATTTTGATAGTCCTTACCGTTCGTCCGTAAATGGATTCCAAAGTTAGCGGGAGGGGCCTGTTCTACATAAAAGGCCAAAAATCATGAACAAAACGTCCGGTCGATCCCAAATTGTAATCATATATCAAGGGTGGTTTACTCAACGAATCCCCAAAAGCATTTCCACTTTGATCCATAGGGGGTGCCACAACTGCGCAAAACGTAACCGTTTGATGCAAAAACATGATTTTTGGGGGGATCACTCCTCTCGAAATGAAAAGCAGGTGATCTCAGGAGTTACAGGACGTTGTCATTGGCCCGCTACATTTGTGGGAGGGGCTTATTTATTTTAGTGTGAGGGGCCTATTTCTTCAAATCAAAACGCCATGTATCACGAACACAGGATCCAATCAGCACCAAATTCGAATGGCACGTCAAGCGGCCTCCGACGGTATTCCTCCAAGCATATTCCTCAAGTCCCGGCGGCGGCGACCCGCGACCGGCGTCGACGCAACCACACTTTGCAATTTCCCAGAATTGCGACCCGTCTAGTATTAACATTGTTCTTGAACAATGTTAATAAACAATATTTCAAACTGCATCTCCTCCCACAGTTTTTATTCCCCAATTTCGTGCCATATGTCAAAATGACCGTCTTGACCGGGAATCGTGCGCTTGTATTTTGTTAAGAGATTGGTTAAATAGTTTAATTGATATTGATTTATTAGTGCATTAAATTTCCCCATCCGCTTTAATGGAAAAGTGAAAAAACTCAAATTCAAGTATTTTTTTCTCAGAAACCGTAAGAGCTAGAGTTACCAGATTTGGAGGGGAGGTTCATAATTTAGTCCGAAATTATTGAAAAAATAATTACACTAATCGGCCACATGGTGGCGCTATAACAGTGCCCTTTACGTTTTGGCCTATAACTCTTGAACCGTAGGTCGTAAAATCAAAATGTCTTTTTCCCTGGATTCCTTGGGTCACTACGCATCTCCCCATATAGGCCACGCCCATTTGCGTCAGGATAGATTTTCCGCCATTTTGCATTTTCTTCAAAACACACTTTTAGCTCATTTTCCCACATATTTTGTCAAAATTTCACAAAAATCGGTACACATGATCTCTGGGCCCATGCGATAAACATATCCAAACGACATTTTGATAGTCTTTACTGTTCGTCCGTAATTGGCTTCCAAAGTTAGTGGGAGGGGCCCGTTTTACCAAAAATGCCAAAAATCACGAACAAAACGTCCAATCGATCCCAAATTTGAATCACATGTCGAGGGTGGTTTACTCAACGAATCCCCATAAGCATTTCCACTTTGACCCATAGGGGGCGCCACAACTGTGCAAAACGTAACCGTTTGATGCAAAAACATGATTTTTGGGGGGATCACTCCTCTCAAATTGAAAAGCAGGTGATCTCAGGAGTGACATGACGATGTCATTGGCCCGCTACCTTTGTGGGAGGGGCTTATTTATTTTAGTGGGAGGGGCCTATTTCTTCAAATCAAAACGCCATGTATCACGAATGCAGGATCCAATCAGCACCAAATTCGAATGGCACGTCACGCGGCCTCCGATGGTATTCCTCCAAGCGTATTCCTCAAGTCCGGGCGGCGGCGACCTGCGACCGGCGTCAGCGCAACCACACTTTGCAATTGCCCTGAATTGCGACGCGTCTAGTTATTATTAGTGTGGTTGCCCTAACAGGGCAACCAGACTATAGTTCTAGGGATACTTTATTTCATGGTCTTCCAGATAAACAATACTTTGCCGCGCATCTCCTCCCACAGTTTATTTTTCCCAATTTAGTGCCATATGTCAAAATGACCGGCTTCACCGGGAATCGTGTGCTTGTATTTTGCTAAGAGATTGGTTGCATAGTTTTATTGATATTGATTTATTAGTGCATTAAATGTCCCCATCCGCTTTAATGTAAAAGTGAAAAAACTCAAATTCAAGTATTTTTTTCTCACAAACCGTATGAGCTAGAGTTACCAGATTTGGAGAGGAGGTTCATGATTTAGTCCGAAATTATTGAAAAAATAATTACACTAATCGGCCACATGGTGGCGCTATAACAGCGCTATTTACGTTTTGGCCTATAACTCTTGAACCCTAGGTCGTAAAATCAAAATGTCTTTTTCCCTGGATTCCTTGGGTCACTACGCATCTCCCCACATAGGCCACGCCCATTTGCGTCAGGATAGATTTTCCGCCATTTAGAATTTTCTTCAAAACACACTTTTTGCACCTTTTCCTAATTTTTTTTTCCAAATCTCACAAAAATCGGTACACGTGATCTATGCACTCATGCGATAAACCTATCCAAACGGCATTTTGATAGTCCTTACCGTTCGTCCGTAATTGGCTTCCAAAGTTAGTGGGAGGAGCCTGTTTTACCAAAAATGCCAAAAATCACGAACGAAACGTCCAATCTATCCCAAATTTGAATCACATGTCGAGGGTGGTTTACTCAACGAATCCCCAAAAGCATTTCCACTTTGACCCATAGGGGGCACCACAACTGTGCAAAACGTAACCGTTTGATGCAAAAACATGATTTTTGGGGGGATCACTCCTCTCAAATTGAAAAGCAGGTGATCTCAGGAGTGACATGACGATGTCATTGGCCCGCTACATTTGTGGGAGGGGCTTATTTATTTTAGTGGGAGGGGCCTATTTCTTCAAATCAAAACGCCATGTATCACGAACACAGGATCCAATCAGCACCAAATTCGAATGGCACGTCACGCGGCCTCCGACGGTATTCCTCCAAGCATATTCCTCAAGTCCGGGCGGCGGAAACCTGCGACCGGCGTCGGCGCAACCACACTTTGCAATTGCCCTGAATTGCGACGCGTCTAGTTATTATTCATGGAGATAAACAATAGTTTAGATCGTCTCTCCTCCCACAGTTTATTTTTCCCAATTTAGTGCCATATGTCAAAATGACCGGCCTCACCGGGAATCGTGTGCTTGTATAAGGCTAAGAGATTGGTTGCATAGTTTTATTGATATTGATTTATTAGTGCATTAAATTTCCCCATCCACTTTAATGGAAAAGTGCAAAAACTCAAATTCAAGTATTTTTTTCTCAGAAACCGTAAGAGCTAGAGTTACCACATTTGGAGGGGAGGTTCCTAATTTAGTCCGAAATTATTGATATAATAATTACACTAATCGGCCACATGGTGGCGCTATAACAGCCCCCTTTACGTTTTGGCCTATAACTCTTGAACCGTAGGTCGTAAAATCAAAATTTATTTTTCCCTAGATTCCTTGGGTCATGACGCAACTCCCCATATAGGCCACGCCCATTTGCGTCAGGATAGATTTTCCGCCATTTTGAATTTTCTTCAAAACACACTTTTAGCTCCTCCTCCCATATATTTTGTCCAAATTTAACAAAAATCGGTACACATGATCTCTGGGCCCATGCGATAAACATATCCAAACGGCATTTTGATAGTCCTTACCGTTCGTCCGTAAATGGCTTCCAAAGTTAGTGGGAGGGGCCCGCTTTACCAAAAATGCTACAAATCACGAACGAAACGTCCGGTCAATCCCAAATTTGAATCACATGTCGAGGGTGGTTTACTCAACGAATCCCCAAAATAATTTCCACTTTGATACATAGAGGGCGCCACAAATGCCCAAAACGTAACCGTTTTATGCAAAAACATGATTTTTGGGGGATCAATCCTCTCAAAATGAAAAGCAAGTGATCTCAGGAGTGACGTGACAATGTAATTGCCGCAGCCTCCGACGGTATTCCTCCCAGCGTATTACTCGGGTCCCGGCGGCACCGACCCGCGAATCGCGTCGGCGCAACCACACTCTGCAATTGCCCTGAATTGCGACGCGTCTAGTTAGATCTCAATGTGTCAGGACAAAAATACAAACAAGATAACATGTACAGTTTCCAAAAATGTTTCATGTGATGTCTTTGTGACATTTTACTTGACGATTGATATTATACTTAATAATTGTGAATAACGATTTAATTGTGATTTTGGCATTGAACATTGGAACATACATACATTCTGTTTGCTTTTTAGGCGTTGTAAACAAAAGCTACACAGGGCAAATATGACAAATAACTTAAATGTACACAGCAATGACTGACAATGACTGTTAACACATTGACTGGCAGATATTAAAACATCATTTTGTATCTACTTGCCAGCGTTTATTACCTTAAATAGGCGATCTTTGAAAAGCCAAGTCATCAGTGCCCATACCCTAGGTGGGGTTGGCGAAAGGGCCCACTTTGTGTGGAGTTTGCATGTTCTCCCCGTGTCTCCTAGGGTAGGTACCCTCACAAAAACATGCAGTAGGCCTAATCCTGGTCGCTATACCGCCTCCCCCTTGATAGCCGGGGCGCCTGATCGAGGGGAAAGGAACTGGTTGGAATAACGTGTTCCTTCCACGCGCTACGTCCTACCGGGGAAACTCCCCCCTGTCAGGTGATAAGAAGGCTAGTTGGCTCTCATGCAATGAAGGAGGCATGAGCTCGGCTCTGGGCTTCCTAGGCTGGCAGGGGGAGTGTAGCGCCCAGGATCACTTAGACAATTGGCACTGGGTGAAAAAGTGTTGCAAAATCGTGGGATAAAAAATAAAAAAATGCTTTCAACATTGAAACAACTCTGACGATTATGATGACAATGATCTGGAGCATCCAGCTTTAGAGGCACCCTGAAAAAAAGTGCATAAACGCAAGGCAACCTGCATTTGCAAAAACAGCCAACAAAACGCTTCATTCACATGGATATCAGTTTCCACACCCACAGAGGTTAAAACCGATGTGTCCGATGTGATCGGCCCTTTAAGCTAACAACACGTTGCGGCGCAGCGCGTGTTCTTGTCAGTAAGCAATGCCATCGTGCATTGGAGTATAAATGAAGGTTACCTTTTGTCTAATCTCTCAAGAACAGATTCTGCTCTGCAGTCAAAAACAGCAGAGGGCGCTGTTTTTCCTTTTCATTTGGCGATGGGTTCCCAGATTGCCTTTTGTCTTTCTCTTCAGGTGTCTGCGCTGATAGAGGGCAGGGAGCGAGCCACACAGGAGGAGAAGGAGACAGAGAACCAGAAGGCAGAAGGTCCTTGTCTTTCTCCCCAGGTGTCAGAATTGAGGCAGGGCAGTGAACAAGGCACACAGGAGGTGAAGGAGATGGAGTCAGGAAACCAGAAGACAGAAGGTCAGGCCATCAAAGAGCAGGTTCAGGAGGACAGTCTGAAGAAAAAGCATCTTCCCACAGCTGGTCCCACACGTCGATTTGCACCGGCTGGCCACAGAAACTGAGCTCGACATTCTGGGTGTCACAACTCCATCTGGGCAGGTCAGAAACTGGCTGAGGGGAGTGAGGTGAGAGGGCCAGGAAACTCACCACGAGAGCCGAGCAACTGCCTTGAAGCTACTGTACAGGACATCAGTGTCATGGAGTACGCCTCACTCAGCTGGATGAGCGCTCCACCTACACATCTTGGCCTACTTGACAGCATCCAAAAGAAGGCCTTCAAAATAACTGGAGTGTACCAGGATAGATACTACCAGTACAAAACTCTCCATCCCCAGCCCTATCCATATGTAACCGGGTGGAGCTTTTAGTGTATGTTATGCCTTATTCCCCCTGTAGTATGTGTGGGTGTGTTTGTGTCACTGACACCAATTGATGTGATTTATTGTGTTGTTGAGTGCAGGTGTGAGACTTGGTGCATCAGGATTGGTGAGCCAATCTGATGCAGTCCAATAATGGTCTGGGTGTGCTTTTAAAAGATTTGTTTTGCACAGGCAAGCAGAATGATCCAGCATGGGGTCAATAATGTGACTATATGTATATTGTGAGTTGGGACTTTCTGCAATGATCCACTCACTCTGCTTGTCCTGTTGGTTTATTACGTGCACGGTGCACATACTGTAATGATAATGTGTTATAAGTATTGAATAATTTTATTCTGTATTGTTTAACCCACTGAATACAGTAAGATTGGTCCTTCCTCCGTGCATGCCATGTAGAGTTATATTGCAGTAACCTCTCAGTAGTTGTGTGCTGCTATATGCAGTGCAGTGAAACTAGTTATAAGAGCTCACCAAACTAACTACCGTAATTTTCGCACTATATATAAGCCGCACCTGAATATAAGCCGCAGCAGCTAAATTGAATGATTTGTACATATATAAGCCGCACTGGACTATAAGCCGCAGGTGTAAAATCCATAGATTTAGGAGGTCCCCTAGTGGCCGTTAGCTGTAAAAATCCATAGATAAGCCGCATCGTTATATAAGCCGCATGGTCGAAAAATGGGGAAAAAGTCGCGGCTTATAGTCCGAAATTTACGGTACTAGTAATAGGAAAAGTCCTCTGTGTGCTGTGTATTAACTTCTTTACTTTTCTTTACTGCTGCATACAATTTAGTGTATGGTATCTTGAGGATGATTGGAACTCATTTATGTGCTGTAATGTGGCCTAAATTGTAACTGTAAATAAAATGTCAGTCTTGTGACTCCTGGTGTCTGGTGCCAGCTCTGTTAAACTACTGTTTTGCTCAAATTAAACTGGTTTGTTGGTGTAAATCCAACTGGCGTAGTTGAATAGTGTTAAGTTCATGTATTTAGTAACCCCTATTTGGGCCCGGGGTGCTGCACAGACCGCCGGGATTCTGCTCCCTCCACCATACACCATAAACGGCGAGCCTCAGTCTCCAGAACATGCACCTTGGACAGAAACTTTCTCCACACTGCTGTCAGTGTGTGTGGAACAGCCTTCCAGAGCATGTAGTCAGTTCCCCCACCGACAATGGTCTTCAGGCTTCTTTAAACACAGAGTTCATAGACATCTCCTGACTGTTGAGCTGCAGTGAACCATATGATTGGCCTCTATCAACTTTGTGTACTTAACCCTTAGCTTTGTTGAACCTTTACAACACACAAAAAAAGCACACATGTGAGGCCCGGACCGCTGGCGTAGCGCTCCGGGCACCTAGGCTCAGTGTATAGCCTGACAGCGCGTTGCGGGGTTCGAGTACCGATCCCGACGGCCTTTGCATTTTGCAGGGGAGCCCCTGGAAAACAAGATTGTTAAAGTGTACAAAAATGTAAAACTGGAAACAATTTAAAAACATGAGCAAACAGGTGTCCACTGTGTTTGCTAAAATGATCAATTTCAATGAGGGAATCTAACCGATTCCAAGAGAATGGTGCAGCATAGTTGAAAGCATGTTTCCCAAGTTCAGTGCTCACACGTCACAGTGAGAACATGATTAATAGAGTTGATAAAGGGTCGTAAATCCTGCTCTATGTTATTTATAACTATTTGTAGTTAAACAGCTGAAAACCCAGAGTAAAAAGGATGAGACAAAATCAAAGACAGACACAGGCCGGTTCTCAAATTAAAAGGTTGACATTGTATTAAGAGAAAGAATCAATCCACGAGGCACCGTACAGCAAAAATATCTCTCTGTCATTACAAAGACAGGCAATAGTATTTATACACAAGTTGGAGTCCGGACATCAGATATGAGGTGGATCCTAACGATTGGTTAAGACCCTCAGACGTCAGATCATATCTGATGAGCTGTCAGGCATCAGGGTGTCATCATAATAAGTTGTTGTTCATCTTATAGTATCCTTGTGTAAATCTTATGGTTTCATAAACAAGTTATCTCTTCGATATCATAGGACATGTGGCAGGTTTATCTGTGACAGGGTGACAGCTGACAGAGTAAATTAGTGACGATGTCAGGTCATACAGAGATATAGGTCATGTACAGAGATACAGGTCATTAGGACATTAGATCACAAAGCGTTGACCAAGACATGTTTTTACTGATTGGAAACATATGGAGCCGGCCCCAGATAGCTATGGAGCCAGCTACATGGCCTTGGTAGGGAAAGTATAGTAGAGTTACATAAAACATGTTTAAAGTACAGGCCCAAAAAGACATCACTATATTAATTTGACTGGTTAGATCGATAGTTCTAGATCATATCAATCTGGTCCACAAAACATATATATTTCTAACTCCATCAATGATATTAACATGAGATATCATTAATGATCTCAGATTGTAATGTCATGTTGTTGAATGAGTAATGTTCTTATGTCACGAGCTGGTGAGGTGAGGACCCAAATGCAGGACAGCCAGGCAAGATGGTGTTCAAAACCCATTATTGGGTGTTTTAATACAAGACACAGGTGGACAGGAACATGACAAACTAAAACAAGTGACAGGATGCAATGACTCAACAAGGACTGACTGGGGAACAAGGCTGATATACACATGATGAGGGGTGATTACAAATCAGATACAGCTGGGGCAAACAGAAACATAGAAACAAGAATACTAGACCAGGGAACAAAATACATAGAAACACAAGACCTAGAAACTACAATCAATGACAAAGTCTGTGACTGTGACAGCTTATGTAAGTTGGTAGCTTCCTCAGTACAACATGGACCTAATGTCACACTCCTCTGACACGCAAACAAATTATTTACAACTTTGACATTCAAAATCGTCCACCTCCATGTGCTCGGATAGGGTAATGAGCTCCATACAAATGTGTGGTGTGAGTGTGAGTGTGCGTCAAGGTCAAGGTGTGTGTGTGTGTGTGTGTGTGTGTGTGTGTGTGTGTGTGTGTGTGTGTGTGTGTGTGTGTGTGTGTGGCGGGGACAAGTAGCAGGTGCCATTAATTAGCTAGGGGGAATGACATGTCAAATGTATCTGTTTGACCTGTCCTATGACCTATGTCCCAACATAGGTCATAGGTCACATGCTCACATGCTCCTTATTCTGAGGCAAGCGTTCGGTGACAATAGCAGATCTACAAGCTGGCAAAGCGTCACAAATTCCCAATGCATTGTGAGCTTGTAGATCAGCTATTTTTGATGAAGAGATATAGTATAGAGGGGAAAAAGGAGCGTACCAAGTGTAGAGCGGTGTGGGACCCCAGTCAACTAAATATAGGGTTTAAGTGGTTTAATCACTTGTTTATGTTACATCCTGCATACATTATAGATTCACATGTAAAAACATTAAAATAAATATAAACAATAGTAACAGTAACACTGTAAATCTTAAAACTAGAAACAATTTAAAAACATGATCAGACAGGTGTCCAATGTGTTTGCTAAAATGATCAATTTCAATGAGGGAATCTAGCTTTAAGTAGATTCCAAGAGAATGGTGCAGCATAATTAAAAGCGTGTTTCCCAAGTTCAGTTCTCACAGTGAGAACATGATATTAACATGAGATATAGTTAATGATCTCAGATTGTAATGTCAGCTTGTTGAATGAGTAATGTGCTTATGTAAGGTGGTAGCTGCCTTATTAAAACATCTGATCAAACAAACAACATGGACCTAATGTCACACTCCACTGACACTTAAACAAATTACCTATAAAACTTTGACATTCAAAATCGTCCACCTCCATGCTCGGATAGGGTAATGAGCTCCATACAAATGTGTGGTGTGAGTGTGAGTCAAGGTCAAGGTGTCTTTATTTACATCTTGTGTACAAGTACAATGATTTTGTCTGTTTCTCTCAGGCAACACAGAGACTAATATTATGCTTTTATTACTAGTATAGGCTGGACAATTGTAATGCTCCCCCCAAATGTGGAGTGGATATATAATGCCACAAGGCTGGCTCACCTGCTAAGCATGCTAAACAGTGATGACAAGACTGTCAGGGAACTTGCTAGATCTTCGCTGTTTCTAGATATGAAACGGCGTAAAGTGCCCCTGGCAAGAGAGGGCGAGCCAAGTTTCCTGGGGTTCAAAAGAAAGCCCAACCTTAAAATGGACTCACATGCTACTGGGTTTGGGGTGTCGTCAGATTGGCCTGACCTCAATGACCTCTGTGCGAGAACCGGAGTATCCCTACACTGGGTCCGACCTGACTCAGACACTGTAGCAGTCTCTGAGGACATTATTACCAACTGTAGGATCTCAGTAAGGGCTACTGTTATTGATAAAGAACATCATTTATCACCAGTTAATGCACGGAGGTACCTTGTAATGTTACAACAGCAGAACCAACAACAACACTGGACTGGTTTAAAACTACAAGGAAAGCTAGCTTGCCTTCCTACTGCAGATCACACCGTTTCTCACACAATATTCAAAAATTATGCAGTTGATGAGGATATAATCACCTTTACAGTCAAAGCCAGATTACAGGTCCTCCCAACCAGACTCAATCTTTCTCTGTGGTACCCTAATACGTTTCCTCCTCATTGTCTGCACCATGACCACACTCCAATTACTGAAACTCTGTCACATATTCTGAACGGCTGCCATGTATATAAGGGAATGTACATTGCTAGGCATGACAGAATTGTTGACTTATTAGCTAAGGACATAAGTTCATATGTTTCATCATCTGCCAAAATGTATAAGCACTCTTGTGTTTCAACTGCCATGTTCATGCACAATAATGAAAATGATGCCTTTTCAGATGTCACAGCTAATACACCAGATGTTGTTGTTGTTGATGAGGACAGTAGAGAAGTGACCATTTTGGAAGTGGCATGTACATTTGATCACAGCCTGGAAGAGGCATTCCTTACCAAGGTGCTTAAGTACCAACGTCTTAAGGATGCTATCATGCAGCTTGGTTACTGATGTGTATATTTCATAAACATAGATACAAATCTAGGTCATATATTCACTCTACAAGTAGCCTACAGTCAGACAGAAGGAGTGGATTGAGACAGAGAGGTGGCTGTTGGCGGACCGGGGTGTGGGGGTACTCTTAGCATTTTCTTTGTCTTACCTGGGAGAGAGAGCATGTGACTCCCATCCCCCTTTCCTGCCTATACAGTTGCAAATCGAATCAGGGGCTCAAAGTGTGATCTATTGTTTGTCTGGGTGGGGTCTTACTTTTCAAGGCTGACCCCCACCCACTTATTCAAAATGTGACCACTGCTATATAGACTGTACCAAAGTGTAACTAACTGTGTGTGTCACTGAGCGGCCGTCAGGCTGTTGTGTGGTGGGGACCTCAGGGTCTCCATAGAAAGCTGTTTGTACTATGCAATAAATCGGAAGCAAAGAAACCTCACTTACTGGAGTGATGACTCAATTCATTCTACAACCATTCATTCTCACCACTGGAACAACAAATTATCTACAATATGGCGTTGTTGGCAACTACAAAAGTGCAGTAAAATATACATCATTACAAATGTAAACTCCTTGTGTTCATATTTGGAAGCCTCGGTAATGTCCATAAATCAGTTGTGAGAGGCCTGCAGATTGCAGGAATGCCCAAGCCAAAAGCAAAG